>NW_006921715.1:5772285-5775023 GCF_000298275.1 Orycteropus afer afer | reverse complement strand
AATGAGATTCCATTTACTGAAGAGGATTATCGAAGAAGAAAGAACCACCCTAATTTTCTGGATCACATAAATGCTGAAAAAATGGTCCTCAAATTGGGAAAAAACGTAAGTTGGGACTCGAGGAACTCTTAGGGGAAGAGAAGTTCTTTGTCAGGTTGTGAGCAGAGGGGCTTTCTCCTCGTTTGCTTTCTCAGCTCTGGGTGAAGTAATGGCCCCACCTTTCTGTGGAGGACTGTGTGTGCGCAAGGAGCACGGACAAGTCTGCCTGGACGAAGCACCGCCAGAATCCTCCTCAGGAGAGAGGACGGTGAGAGATGTCTCACGTATTTAGGACATGTCGTCAGGAGGGACCAGTCCCTGGAGAGGGGCATTGCACTTGATAAAGCAGAGGGTCTCCGAAAAAGAGGAAGATGCTCAGTGAGCGGATTGGCACTGTTGCTGCAACGATGGCCCCAACACGGCAGCGAGGGTGAGGCTGGCGCGGGCCCGGCAGCATTTTGTGCGTTTGTACACAGGGTCGCTGTGGGTCAGAACCGACTCAGCAGCACCTAACGGCAGAAACACGCATGGACAGGGCCGGGGGCTTGTGGTGGTTACGTTTGGGTGTCAGCTTGGCTGGGCCTGGTTGAGTGGCTGGGCAGCTGGATATAGTTATTCCCCATGATGAGACTGGTAATCAACTCCATGGTGGAATCTATTGGAGCAGGTGAGTAGCTACTTTAGGGATGTGATCTGCTTCCTGTATATAAGGAGAAGCCTTGGGGAACAGTCTCTAGCTTATGACACACTTGAACCCTGCACGTAGCCAAGTCATTGTTCAGCAGCCTGCCATGCTCTGCCCATCTTGGGACTTTCAATGGACATGAATCAGTGGCCTGCCACGTTGTTTGGTGATATCAGGACTGTGCCTTTTCACTTGTTGACCTTGGGTTTTTCAGTCTCAGCAGCCAGCAGCTGCCTGAGTGAAGAAAAGCCTCCAGCTTCAGTGGGCCAGGAGCAAGAGGCAGAGCTGGAGCCCAAGGTTGAGGGGCTTTCACCCAGCCCCTGTAGAACCTCCAAACTGTAAGGATAAACTAGTGTTGGTTAAAGCCATCCCATTTGTGGTATATTCCTGTCAGAGTGGCACTAGGGAACCAGAACAGGGCTCACGACTGTAGTCTCTGGGGCACTCTGATTAGTTAGCATAACATGGTCCACAAAGACAGTGTTGCACATCCTATTTGGTAAGTCGTGACTTTTAAGAGTGACTCTTAAAATCTTGTGAGTAGCCATCTAAGGTACAGCTATTGGTCTCTCTCCGTCCAGAGCAAAGAAGAGTGAGGAAAATCAAAGACTCAGGAAACAATTAGCCCAAAGGACGAATGCACCACACGAACCCCAGCCTCTACAACCCTGGGTGCCCGGCTACCACCACCAACTTCTCTGGAAGAGATCACATTAGAGGGTCCTGGGTAGAGTGGGAGGAAAATGTGGAACTAAACTCAGAATCATGAACAGACCAGGCTGACTGTCTGATAGAGACTGGCCCCTGACCTTGGCCCTTAGGCACCCTTCAAGCCGACAACAGAACTGGCTCCTGTGGCTCAGTTTTCAGCAGAACGACAGCCCTGAACGGTGAACAGTGACGGCAGGGAGGATGCACGGCAGTCAACCATACATAGGGTGGCGTTGCCTTGGGATAAAGCTCAGGCAGGAAGGGATGGGGAAGAAGGAGGGAGGGAAATGTAACAGGGAGGAATTGGGCAGAGTCCTGTTACTCCATGGGGATGGGAAGGAATGCCACAAAGTAAAATGTGTGTGGACCGTTGAATAGAAAGCCAGTGTGATCTGTGAACTTTCACCCAAATAACCATTTTTAAATAAATTAATTACAAGTGCGTGGCAGCGGCCCTGGCGGCACAATTAGTTAATTGCTCTGCTGCTTACTGAGAGGGCGCAGTTGGAACCCAGCAACCACTAAAGATCACCTCCCAGGAGACACTCTGAGACAGTTCGAGGCGGTCGCTGTCGTACCGGGCCGTGACGTGTCGGAATCCACTCGCTGGCACAGAGTCACAACCTGCGTGGCAGGGCCTGTTGCACGTGCTTTCTGGGCATCACCGCACCCCTTCAAACACCTCTCGGTTCCGTCCCCTCACAGTGAGGCCCTCCCATCACTGAGCCGTAGGCTCTGCCGGGAGGCGCTTTGCCAAGGGCCTCGCCCCCATCTGCTCCAGCCCACGGAGTTGAAAGCCCCGTGGTTGCAACAACGATTTGCCCCATTTCCCTTAGGACATGAGCAGAAGGCCTTAAGTTACTTGAAAGAGTTCTAATAAGCTATACATGCATCTCAAATATCCACCCTTTTGTTTCGTCGTTATCCCCACTGGAAAGGCAGAGCTGTTTATGGGGAACACGTGGAGCCCCACCCACGGCTGCTCATGTTCTCACA
This sequence comes from Orycteropus afer afer, assembly GCF_000298275.1. Lineage (NCBI taxonomy): Eukaryota > Metazoa > Chordata > Mammalia > Tubulidentata > Orycteropodidae > Orycteropus > Orycteropus afer. The sequence goes on along the minus strand of NW_006921715.1, from coordinate 5,772,592 downwards.
AAGCCTACTTTGAAAGTTGGAAGACGCTGCAGGTTACCTGCTGCTGCTTTTCCCATGGGACAGCTGCCTGGGGATTTTAAAGTGAACCAGCCCTTACCCTGGCCCTGCAGAAGCTCCGTCCAGGAGCTCAGGCAGGACATAGCAGGGACCCTAGTCGGAGTGCTTGTTAGGTTCGGTGCATTGATTGCAATGCCTGGCGACCGTGTGCGCAAACGGAACTGCTCCACAGGCTTCCAAGGCTGTGACCTTTCAGAAGCTGATCGCCAGACGTCTTCCAAGGTGCCTTTGACTGGGTTTGAACCCCCAA
>NW_006921715.1:5768095-5769870 GCF_000298275.1 Orycteropus afer afer | reverse complement strand
TGATGTTGCTTATTGGTCCACTTGTGAGCGTTTTTGTTCTCTTTATGTTGAGGTGTGATCCACACTGAAGGCTGTAGCCGGTAATCTTCATCAGTTAGTGCTTCAAGTCCTCTTCACTTTCAACAGCAAGGTTGTGTCATCTGCATATCGCAGGTTGTTAATGAGTTTCTGCAATCCTGAGGCTGCATTCTTCTTCACATAGTCCAGCTTCTCGGATGATTTGCTCAGCACACAGATTGAGTAAGTATGGTGAAAGGCTGCAGCCCTGATGCACGCTTTCCTGATTTTAAACCATGCAGTGTCCCTTTGTTCTGTTTGAACGACAGCCTCCTGGTCTACGTACAGGTGCCTCATGAGCACAATTAAGTGTTCTGGAATTCCCTTGCTTCACAAAGTTATCCATAATTTTTTATGATCCACACAGTCCAATGCTTCTGCACAGTCAATAAAACACAAGTAAACATCTTTCTGGTTTTCTCTGCTTTCAGCCAAGACCCATCTGGCGGCAGCAGTGAGCCCCTCTGCTCTGGCCGTCCCCAGTGAGGTACCTGCTGCAGCTGTTTGTGAATTGTCTTCAGCAGAGTGGACATCTAGGCCACAGATCTCTCTGCTTAGACCCTGGGATGTCCCTGGCACTGTGGCTAAGACCTGATAGTGCAGATCTTTGTCCTTTTGTCATGGGTGTAACCTTTTGAAGGCCCCTTCTATGGGGTCATTCCAGCTCCCCACCTTGCCAGGCCAAGGGCTTTGTCTCCTCTGGCCAGACGGGTTTAAAACCCCCAGGTTGAGAGGCAGGACTTCCCAGAGCAGCCCCACTATCAGCTCTTGCTTTCAGTTCTTTACTTCTGGCCTCTGGAGAAACCCTTTATTTTTTTGAGTGTCCTCAATTCATGAAAAGATGTTGGAGGCAGCATATTTAGCAGGTGCAGGGCTGGTAATAGAGGGCGATGCACATTGTAAATCCACCCATGGCTGGAAGCAGAGCCCATCTTTCAAGCCCCCATTTTCCTGCAGGACTACTGCCCCTCACTCCATGTTCTTAGCACATATTCATTACCTCAGTCACCTTCCCAGCCTAATCATCAAAACACAGTTAAAGTCAGAAATAGGTCCCAACTGATAGCAAAACTTGCCAGAGACTTTTTACAACTTAGCCATTGTTCAAGTAGAGTGATTTCTTTTTCTTTTTTTTTTTTTTTTCAAGTAGAGTGATTTCTGATGTCCATATAGTTTTCACATGGTCAAGGTTCCATGGGACCCAGCTCATCAAAGACCACTGTGTGCAGCAGCACGTTGGAATTGCCACTTTATGCTCATGTTGTCTCTGTACTCAACTCGTGTTATGCTTTGGGGGGGTTCTTCCCAAGCAAGTACCAAACCAAGACCCAAACCCCCTGCCATCGAGCCAACTCTGGCTCATGGCAGCCCCCCTTGCGTTTCTAAGGCTGTAAAGTAAACCTTCACAGAAACAGACTGCCTCATCTTTCTTCTGTGGAGCAGCTCATGGATTTGAACCACAAACCATTTGGTTAGTGGCCACTTGCTTTAACCACTGCACCACCAGAACTCCTTAAACAAGGACAGAATAGCTAGTTAAAGGTGTAGTGCAAAAACCTGTCACCTTGATTAGACTAAAATGTGCAGCCCCAATTTCACACTCTGGTAACTTTACCACAGAAAAGAAAAATAAAATCTCTTCCCTGTAACTCGGTGTCTGTGGCCCGATAAGATTCCCTAACGGGAGAAGTGGTTTCACCAAGATGTATGTGAGTTGT
>NW_006921715.1:5764772-5767190 GCF_000298275.1 Orycteropus afer afer | reverse complement strand
AGGCAGTCCTGAATTGTGTGGATGCTGGTGTTCATTCCCGTTGGGTGATACCATATTTTTGCGGATAACATACCCATGTAAATAATGTGTGTGTGCATAGCACATAGGAAACTAAGAAGGAAGTTTTGCTGCTTGCAAAGACCACATAGCATGCGTGTTGTTTGCATTAAAAAAAACAGGGTATACTGTCATTCTAAACAATACCTTAGTGGCCTGAAAGGGAAGGTTTCTAAAGTGCTCTTTCTAGCCGCTAAAAATAATTTGGTGCAATGTAATTAACAACACTTGGTTTCTTTCTGTGTCTTATTTAATAGGCCAGAAAATTTGCAACCTACGTAGTTGCTGCTGGACTCCAGTATGGAATGGAGGGAGGCATCTTACATACATTTTTTAAGGTATGCTTTTCTGATGACTGTGCCAATGTTTTCAACATGTTTCTCACAGTAAGATTATACCACGTGAGGGTGTTCGTGATGGCTTCTAGATTTGGCTAGCACAGTCTTGACAGCCAAATGTGGAAGAAATACAGAGGTAGGTCGTAACTACTTCCTTCCCATTATCAACAACGTGGTGTCACCAATCTCAGCAGCATGCAGAAGAGGATGGAGCACCGCTCATGCATGAGACGAATGCTGATGATGGGCCCCCTGCCTCCCCTGGGCAGCAACTGCTGTCGGCGCTGGGGATGCCACACAGCAGGGTCCCTGCCCTTAGGGAGCTGACGTTCCAGCAGGGGGAGAAGAGGACACACAGACAGCGAATAAGTCATTAAATGTGGAGTGCTTCAGACGTTGCAAATGCTATGGGGAAAAATAAGATCAGGGAAAGGTGGGAAGAGAGTGCCCAGGATGGAGTCCTGAGATGGGAGGTTACTCCTTACAAGGTGGTCGAGGAAGGTCTTTCGAACAATGTGAGCTTTGAGCAGAAAGCAGGAGGGTGGGGTGGAGAGAGCTAGTTGGCTTTCGGGACAAGAGCATCCCAGGCAGTGGGAACCGCGGGTGCGAAGAACTGAGCAGAAGTGTGCGGGCCGTGTTGGAGGAACAGCGAGGAGACCCCTGTGGTTGGAGTATGGGGAATGGTAGGAGATGAGAAGTAACCGGGAGTCAGGTCAAGCCCAGACACAGAGCCTGTTGTGAAGACTTTGGCTGTTGTTCGGAGTGACCTAGGAAACCAGTAGGCAATTTTGAGCCCAGAAGTAATGTAATATGCCTTAAATTTGGAAAGAATTACTCTGCTCTCTTCATGCCAGGGCAGAGAAGGGAGACTAGTTAAGAGGGTAACCTAGGACCTGGCTGGAGACGGCCCAGATTGCCAGCATTGTGTGGGTTTGGGACGTATCTTTGTTGTTGTGAGGTGTGTTGAGTCGGCTCTGACTCCTATCAACCTAAAGCGTAACAGAGCTGGCCCTTGCCTGGTCCTGCCCAGCCGCACAGTCGTTGCTACGTTGAGCCCATGGTGGCAGCTGCAATATCAATCCATCTCCTTGAGGGTCTCCCTCTTTTCCACTGACCGTCTACTTTACCAAGTATGATGTTCTTCTCCAGCTATCAGTCCCTCCTGGTGGCGGGTCTCGCCATCCTTGCTTCTAAGGAACATTTTGGCTCTACTGCCTTCAAGGATTTGTTTGTCGTTCTGGCAGTCCATGGTGTATTGAATATTCTTTGCTGATGCCTGCTTTTGAAAGGTAGTCAATAGGATTTGTGAATTTGTTCAAAGCTTGGATGTAAGGGTGAAAGGCATGAACCTAAGGATTTGGTTCTAAGCAACTAGTAACACGCAGCTGGCATTTATCAAGGTGGAGAAGACCGGGGATGGAGCAGGTCAAGAACGGTATGCCGTGGGAAGATGGGAACTCAGCATGGGGTAGGTTACATTTAGGTTGAGATGACTAACATCCAAGTGCAGATGCTGAGTAGGTAGTTGGACAAATGGGTTTTGAGACCACAATGGGGTTGGGGCAAGTCAGGGACTAAAGATACAATTTTGAGGGCCCTCAGGGTATGGGTGGTATTTAAAGTCATGGACCTGGATGGCATCATCCAGAGAAGCGTGGAGAAGAAAAGACATCTGGTACCTGAGCCTTGGGACACTTCAGTTTGGAAGTCACAGAGGGGCATCAGGAGAGGAGGCTGAGAAGGGGTGTCCAGTGAGGTTAGAGAGGAAATAAGAGGGTAGTGTCTCAACAGCCAAGTGAAAAAAGGTGTTTCTAAAAAAGAGAAAGTAACCAACTGTCAAATACCGGAGATAGTTAAATAAGTGGACAACTGAGGACTGACCACTGGATTTTGGGGAATTGTAGGAAAAAACTTAATATGCATAGGTTCCAGAAGGAACAAGAAGAAAGGAATTGGCGATGGTGAGAATAAAGATGTAGTTGTAAGAATTTTGCTCTAAACAGGGCCAGAGAGAGAACACAGG
>NW_006921715.1:5762292-5762862 GCF_000298275.1 Orycteropus afer afer | reverse complement strand
TATTTGTGGTTCATCCTTTGTAAAATGGGGATAGCTCTGTTGTTGGTTGCCATTGAGTCAGCGCAGGCTCCTAGCGACCCCACGTGCGACAGATGTGGACACTGCCTAGTTCTGCCACAAAAACCCCCAGCTCAGTCTGGGCCCAGAGCTTGGCACACAGCCGTGGTGGCCACGGCTAATTCAGAACAGGGACACGCGGGCTCAGGCCCCTGAGTGCTCCGTGGCCTGGTCAGACCCCGATGTCTCCACGCCTGTGTGAGACCGCAGCAGGCCAGCGGACGGCAGGCGCTCACACCGAGCGCTCTGGGTGTCCAGCAGTCTTCTCAGAAGGCACTGTCGGGTCCCAGAGAGGGGCGGGGGTGTAGAGACAGGGCCCCCCCTCCGGTCAGGGCTCTTCTGCTTTCCCGATCGCTGCTGAGCCTGAGAGGGGTCCGCTCAGCTCTGGGTACTGGGATGCCTCACGTGGCCAGGGCACCCTCACCCTGGTGGCAATCAGGAGAAGTTATGCAAGCCCCGGGCCTGGTGCACTCGGAGGCCTGGCATGAGTCCCACTGTCCTCGTCTCTTTCCT
>NW_006921715.1:5759129-5762037 GCF_000298275.1 Orycteropus afer afer | reverse complement strand
GGTGCCGCGGGCTCGGCGACTGTGCACAGACTGACCTTGGAGACGCTGCACTTTCAGCTCCAGACCAGGTACGGTAAAGCCAGCACCGCAGAAAAGCGAGTCCCATTTTGCGGTTTCCCAGTGCTTATAAAAGTTACGTTGACCCTGGACTGTAGTCTAGGAAGTGTGCAATCGCACGATGAAAAAGTTTGAAATACTGTAAGGGTGACCCACACGGGACACAGAAACACAAAGTGAGCACAAGATGCCTATAGAAGGGCTCCACGCAGGGCCGCCGCGGACTTGCATTTGTAAAACGCGCAGTACCTGCCAAGCGCAGTCAAGGGCGCACAAAGAGATGGGGTCTGCCGGTCCACCAGGCCAACGGACGGCCCGCCCCGTCCTCAGGACAGGTCCTGTTGGAGCCCATTGTTGCAGCACCGCTCCAGTCCAGCAGGATGTCAGGGTGGAAAGCCCCAAAGCCACTGTAGGACTCGAGAAGGTGGCCTTCGTCCCCCTTGGACGCACACCCGCAGTCCAGCAGAAGGCTAACCTGTGCCTGAGGACCCGTGCTCACGTACTGACCCAGCCGGGCCGTCCGAGCCAGCAGCTGTGTCCAGGAGCCCTCGGCCGTGAGGGCCAACCCTCGCCACCTGTGCTGCTCGGCCACACCTCCACCTGGAGCTCCAGCCCTCCCCGCTGGCCCGTCCCCACACTCGTCCAAGACCCAGCCTGGGAGCCCCCCGCTGCGCTCTCCCTGTCTCCCTCCCACCATCCCCACAGGCCAGACGCCTCCCTGCGGCACTCTCAGGATCCTCCTTGCCAAGCTGCACCCGCTAAGTATCTGTGTGCCTGCAGTCTCCCTTTCCAGACTTCAGGGCAGGCCTCGGCCATCTGTCCCTCCCAGCTAGCACATGGAGGGCATCCTGAAGGATTTGGGGAGTAGAGAAAACCAAACCAACCCCCCAGCCAGTAGTTTCGTTTAACTGGTCAAAAAGGTCTGCCTTGAGCATTGGAGCTTTCAGGAACTGTCTGTCTGGGATCAAAGTGGCAAAGGCAACTGCGAAGATTAGGTAGGAACCGTTGGGGCCGTGAGTTGATGTTCATGGGGAGGAACTACTCAGAATAGGAGGCTGAGGATGGTTGCACAGCTCCGAGCGGGCCATTAGGGTCACTGAATTGTGCACGAAGAAACGGTCGACTTGGTGCGTGTTTATTCTTATCAACAACAAAATAAATACTATTTGGAAAAAAATTAAAACCCAAATTTTGGAAAAAGGAAAAGACATATTTGTGGAACAAATGAATGAATAAATGAATACCGAGCACAGTACCCTGTATTTTCACACATTATTGTTACCTTAATTCAGTGAGGTAGGCACTCTGGTAGTGTAGTGCCTAAGGCATTTGACTGCTAACCAGAAGACTGGCGGTTCAAACCCACCAGCCACTCCTTGGAAGGAAGGTTGGGCAATCTACTTCCGTAGAGATACTGCCTCGGAAACCCAAAGAGCGGTCGCTATGAGTCGGGTCTGACTCGTTGGCCCATAACAACAACAACAACAATTTAGTGAGGCTTACATTCATGTGAGAAGTTTTGTGTGCATTTTTGCAGATAAATGAAACATTTCTCCTTTTCTCTCATAGTGCATCAGTAAAAATATCGGCCCAGGGAAGATCCAGAAAGTGCCCAAAGAAAATGCTTTCCTAACCAAGGACTTAACGGTTAGTAATAAGAGATTCTTTATTTTTCTGTTTTCCAAGTTTATTGAGCCTTGTGGCGTTTGGAGTCCGCGTGCTGCTGTGTTCTGTGGATTCCCACTCACAGTGCCCCTAGATGACAGGCAGACACCCACAGGGTGTCCTGGGATGGAGTCCTTATGGGAGCAGACGGCCAGGTTACCTGCAGTGCCACTGTGGAGCTGGGAACCGCCGGCCTCTCGGCTACCAGACCAGTGCGTAACCAGTGCCCCACCAGGGCTCCTTGGAGTCAGAATACACTAAAAACACCTAACGTGCTGCACCCGCGTTGATTTGACTCTGTCCTAGAGAACAGAGTGGAATTGCCCACAGGGTCTCCAAGGCTGTCAGTCTTTATGGAAGCATACTGCCTCATCTTTCTCTCACAGAATGGCTGGTGGGTTGGAACTGCAGGCCTTTCAATTAGCAGCCGAGCGCTTTAACCATTGTGTCACTGAGCTCACTGAAGTCAGGGTGCCTGGGTAGGGCTGTGTGAGAGGCGGGTGGCATTCCATGCTGAGCAACTTCCTTCCCTCCCCTCTGTGAGCCTGGCCCTGCTTTTCTTGAAGGACCCTCGGAGGTCACGGCTGCTCAGAGGACACGGTTGACGCGGTCAAGCACCCCGTGAGCCCTGGCAGGGTTCTTTTTGGCCTCTGGCCCCAGTTCCACCAGCAGGCGGAGCCTGGCTATTCAGCGGAGGTGGTGATGGCCGTGTTGGCCCGGGTGCTGTGACCTTGTTTCAGGACATATCCAGTTGTAGGAACCAGTTGCATGGAGCAGGGAGTCAGAAGGTCTCTGAGGGAACCAGTGGCCTTGGCTGCCTCTGAAGAGTGCAGCAGGGGGTGGGGGGGCTGTTTGCTCTCTTCTCTGTTCCCTTGGAGTTTGAACCATGGAGCTGCATGGCTGTGGAGAAGAAGATGGCTTTCAAAAAGAAAAGTTAAGGTTTTAACTTGGACTTCCAGAAGCTTCCTGACTTCTCAGCTGCTTTTCTGCCCCCAAGGAGATCTGGTGGTACAGTTGTTAAAGCACTTTTGGCTGCTAACCAGAAGGTCAGAGGTTTGTACCCACCAACCACTCCACGGGAGAAGGACGTGGCAGTCACTTCTGTCAAGATGACAGCCTGGGAAATACTGTGGGGCAGTTCCACTCTGTGAGTGGGAATGGACTCCACGGCAGTGGGTGTGGTTTG
>NW_006921715.1:5756759-5758104 GCF_000298275.1 Orycteropus afer afer | reverse complement strand
TTCAAAGGGGAGGTGTGAGGAGTGTCGTAGCCTACGGGTGCTTTGCAGACACAATAGTCAGTGTCGGGACTCATGTTTCCTGAGTGATAGCATCTTTCTTGAGTGACTAGCAACATTGCCTGTTATAACTGTCAAAATGAAAAAGAAAAGACCTCTCCAATTTTCCTTTGTCTCTTATTAGCAAGAGTGTCTGGATCACTTACTGGTCAACCTGAGGCTGGAAGCGATATTTGTGAAGGAGAATTCCAACATCCGGTGGGTTGCGCAGACGGGCTTTGTGGAAAATATCAACAGCATCCTGAAAGAATATAAGCAGAGCCGAGGACTGCTGGTAAGTACGGCGGCCTCCCGCGGCGCTGTGCCGAAGCACGGGCGGGGGGTCTTCCGCCGAAGCACGTTCTGGGCCAAATGTCCAGATTCCAAACCCGCTGTCAAAGTTGACACATCTGTGCGGTTCTAACAATCTACATGTACGTTAATATTTTGGTTTTGGGGATAGTTTTTAAAAGTTCTTCCACATTGTGAAGAACTGTTAGTGGGACCTACATTGAACTTGACGGACAGTCAAGGCCAGCCATCACGGAGATGGCCGTCAGTTTTCAGCCCTGCGTCTACAGGTGGGGAGGGTGGATGGGAAGGGACAGGGGCCATCTCATTGTCACCGTGATCCCTTCCTATCAGCCAGGAGATGTGCTAGTCATTTTAACCATCACAACTAACAAGGTCAGAATCCTAACTCCTCGTCACAGTTGAGGAAATGGAGGCTCAGAGAGATAGAGCAACCCCTTCAGGGTGACCCAGCTAGCGGAGGATGCCAAGTAGCTACAACAGGCCCCCCACAGAGTCCACCCCTGCAGCACTACACACCTTCCTCTCCGAGATCAGGCCAAGGCAGCGTGCTAGCCCAGGTCTTTACCTCAATCTGGGGATAAAAGGGGTGATCTGTGAGAACTGAAAAGTGGCATCCAAGCAAAGGGGATGCCACTGTACACGGGGACACCCTCCACAAGCAAGTGTAGTGCTGCCATTACATCCTAAGTCTGCATTCTTTCGAAAAACCCTCAGTAAGGAACAAGTAGAAGACGTCCCACAAAGCAGAAGAACTAATGACCCTCCCTGATCGGAGAAGGAGCCGTGGTGGTGCAGTGGTTAAGTACTTGGCTGCCAGCCAGACGTTTGCTGGTTCAAATCCACCAGCCATTCTGCAGAAGATTAAGCAATCGGCTTCCATAAACATTGATAGCCTGGGAAACACTGAGGCAGTTCCACTCTGTCCTCTAGGGGCGCTGTGGGTCAGAATGGACTCCAGGCAGTGGGTGTGGTTTGGGCTTTGCTTCTGTGAAGA
>NW_006921715.1:5748264-5756033 GCF_000298275.1 Orycteropus afer afer | reverse complement strand
ACTGACAGCCTGGGAGACCCTGTGGGCAGTTCCACTCTGTCCTCTAGGGGCGCTGTGGGTCAGAATGGACTCCAGGCAGTGGGTGTGGTTTGGGCTTTGCCTCCATGAAGACTGACAGCCTTGGAGACCCTGTGGGCAGTTCCACTCTGTCCTCTAGGGGCGCTGTGGGTTGGAATCTAGTTGGTGACAATGGTTGCTGGTTTGAAGCATCTAGGGCTTAAGAGCGTGGGAGAATACCCTGAGGTACCCATTATCCACTGCTATCGAGTTCATTCCGACTCAGCGACTCTACAGGACAGAGTAGAGCTGCCCTGTAGGGTTTCCAAGGCTGTAATCTTTACGCGTACAAATCACCAGGCCAGCCTTGCCCATGAAGACTCAGCTCCGTCCTGGCTGTCTCGGACACCTGCTCCTCCAGTGCCCACCATCGCGGCTGTCAGCATCTGCCTGAGAGTGTCTGCCCTCGCCGGGGAGGGACCACCATGTTCACGAGTCCTCCGCAGCCCATTCCAGTCACTGCTGATGTCCCTCACAGTGAACAGTCTGAGCCCCTTGTGCGGCCATAACAAAAACACCAGCGGGGGCCTTTAGAGAATGGGCGTTGGCTGTCTCACAGCCCAGGAGGCTGAGTCCAAGGAGGGTGCCGCGGGCGGGCTGTCCTGGCTTTCTTGCTTGCAGATCTTCACGTGTGAGTGTTTGCGTGTCTGCGGTTTTCTGCAGGTGACTCAGAAGTGGTGAGGACTGGGACCTACCCTGGGTGACAGAAACAAACGGACAGACTGCCCGTGTGGCATTGCACCCGTGGGTAGAGGGACTGGAATTCCAAGACATTCGTTAGGGACACACGATTCCACCCGTAACATTTGGTTTCCTCGTGTGTAAAGTGGGAACAACACAAAAACAGCCAATTGCATGGATGGAATGATGGGGTCTTTACAGCTAGGAAAACACTGCCCCTGGACGTTGTTTCATCAACATTCTGTTTTCATAATTGCCCTTCAGACTTCTAGGTCTCAGCATGACAGCTGTTGGGCCATTTTGAAAGAAATGACCATTTGTTTCTGTATTCTGATTTCAGCTAGAAATAGTCACTCACGGATGATGAATTCCACAGAGCGACTTTCACATTCAAGCATGTTTCTTGGCAGAAGAAATTGTGGGGTTTTTTTTTCTTTTTTAATGAGTGTATTTTTAAAATAAGAATAAATTAACTGATAAAAAGTATGAACTGAAGATGAAATTCAGTCCTTAAACAACACTGATGAGGCAATCACTCAGGCCGCTGGGTAACACTGGACCAACGGGTAGCCGGGCTCAGGGATAGAATTCTCACCTCCATGCAGGAGGCCTGGTTCCGTTCCCGCCGGGGCATGCACCACCAGCGTATACCACTACCACCAACCTGGCCGCGGAGGCTGCGTGTCGTGATGCTGGGCTGGTTTCCGCAAAGCTGCAACTTATGACGGACTAGGAAGAAAGACCTGGCTATCCACTTCCCCAAACCAGCCTTACGGATCACAAGGGGCCGACTGCCCAAGGGGCTGCCATGAGACTGGGCAGCATTGCTTTCCGCTGTGTGTGTGGGGTCACACTTGCTGGCAGTTAACAACAACCTGTTAAATGCTGCTGTGGAATTCGTTTCCACTTACAGCGACCCTATAGAACAGAGTAAGGCCCCCTAGTGGCACTGTGCTGCCAACTGAAAGGTCAGTGGTTCAAACCCACCAGCCACTCTGTGGGAGAAAGATGAGGCAGTCTGCTTCTGTCAAGATTTACAGCTTTGGACATACTACCCAAAACATTGTTCCATCTCCCACTTTGGCGAGTAGCGACTGGGATCTCAAAAGCTTATAGGCAGCCATCTAGATGCAACAATGGGTCTCTCCTCGTCCAGAGCAAAGAAGAATGAAGAAAACCGAAGTCACATAGAAACAATTAGTCCAAGTGACTGGTACACCATGTGATCCTCAGCCTATACAACTATGAGACCAGAAGAACTAGATGGTGCCTGGCTACCACTGTCAACCACTCAGAGGGGGGTCTGGATAGAGAGGGAGAACAATGTGGAACAAAACTCAAAATCATTAAAAAAGAAAAAAAATGGAAAAGGACCAGTTTTGCTGGTCTCATGGAGCTGGATGGAACCGCTGAGACTATGGCCCCTAGCTACCTTTTAGGTCTGGAATTGAACCCACTCCTGTGGCTTCCAGCCAAACAAAAGACAGGCATATGAGCTGAATATTTACCTGAGGTAGTTACACTCCTTGGAGAGATCAATCCTGGGAGAATAGAAGGGCTGTGTATGCACAGGGAGACAGCTTGGGGGGCCAGAGTGCGTGGAGGGAAGGGCACAAGGAAGAGGTAACTATCAGGAGGAAGTGGGAGGGGAGCTGTTGCATTGGGGTAAATTGTAGTCAATGTCATGAGACAAAGTGTATGTGAACTGCTGCTGTATGGAAAGTGAATTTGCTCTGTAAACTTTCACCCAAATCACAATAAAAATACAAAAAGATTTACAGCCTTGGAAACCCTCTGGGGGTCACTATGAGTTGGAATCAACTTGACGGCCCTGGGTAGGACAGAGTAGAACTGCTCGGGGGCTTTCTTTATGGGGGCAGAGCAGTGGGTCTTTTCCCCACGAAGCCACTGGTGGGTTAGAACCACTGACCTTTTGGTTGGCAGCCGAGCATAACCACTGCACCACCAGGCTCCCTGATAGCAACGCTGGCCCAGAGGGCTTAGTTTCTTCACTCTCTTTTCGAGGACGCAGGACAGGAGCCTGGGAGCGGCAGCGTGGGGCTGCTGAGCACTGTGTTCCTTAGGACGTAGGTGCTCCTGGGTGCACCCTCTGACGGGCCTATCCCCAACACAGTAGGTGCTTATTACATGTCTGCTGGACGAAGGGACCTGAATGGTCACTCTGGGCACCATGTGGGCGCAACCAGGATGCCCAGGTGGGATTGGGGACTGCGGGGTCAAGTCTCCGTGCTGCCCAGGCGGGATCAGCCTGCAGAGCTGGGGACACTGAGGCAGACACCTTCCTGACAGAGGGCCCCGAGCAGTCACACACGGCTCCCAGCTCACTGTTCCCGTTGTCCCGCCAGCCCCTCAAGATTTGCATCCTCGGGCCTCCCGCCGTGGGCAAGTCCAGCATCGCTGCCGAGCTGTGTGCGCACTACAAGCTGCACCACATCAAACTGAAGGATGTCGTTTCCGAGGCCATCGCAAAACTGGTAAGACACTTAGCCGGTTGGTGGAGCGTTTTTATTTTGATGGCAAAAATGCTTTTCTCAGTCTTGTATTAAAGAAACAGGTCGCTTTACATGTCAGTCGACAGAGAGGTTGGTGATGTCAAGGGGGCCTTGTTGCTGGCCATTTTGAAAACACAGAGCCCACAGGCTTTCCTCTTCGGGGTGGAAGCATCTTTCAAAGGCAGGCGTAGGAGCTGAGTCTGTCGTCAGCGATTGTTCATGTTCTGTTCTGTATTCTGGACACACACTGACTGGAACATTTTTAGCATTTTTATTCTTTTTTATTGTGGTGAGAATATGTGTAACTTTTGCCATTTCAACATTTCTTACCTGTTCAATTCAGTGGCGTTAATGACATGCGCCATGGTGAGTGATCATCACCACCCCACCCCATCCCCCACCCCCTCCATCCTCCACCCCATGTCGTGCACCCATGTCGTCCCACCCTGCCCTGTTTGCAGATCTTTCTATCAACCTTAAGTGGTGAAGCTCGGTGCCCCTGAAGGGCCTTTGGTTTCTGAGGTTGGCTTCTCAGGGTGTTATCAGGAGGCTCATTTACTAACTAGTTGTTATCATCTTGTTATGAATGGTAGATTCTGAGGAGCACATCCCCGAATTATTACTAAGTCTTGATTTTTATAAAACGGGTTTCCTTCAGGTAAAGTCCAATCTTTATGCACAAAAGGGTCACATTTCAGTTACTTCTGCCATTAGCAAAAATGTATTGTTCTCCTCCAATCAAATAGGAAAAATCTTGTCTGCATCTGTCATTGTGGATACACACATCTGGAAATGCTTGGTGTGGTGACTGTCACTGGGTACTTACTGCCTTAGTCAGCTAATCCTGCTGTAACAGAAACACCATATGCAATTGTTTCAATGAACAGAGATTTATTCAATCAGTTTATTCACAGCTCAGGAAGGAGAAGTCTAAATTCGGGGCGTGGGCTGTAGGAGAAGCCCCTCTCTCTGTGGCTCTGGGGGAAGGTCCTCTCTGTGGCTCTGAGGGAAGGCCCTCTGTCTTGGCTCTGAGTGAAGGCTCTCTGTGTGGCTCTGAGGGAAGCCCCTCTCTCTTGGTTCTGAGGGAAGGTCCTCTCTGTGGCTCTGAGGGAAGGCCCTCTCTCTGTGGCTCTGAGGGAAGGTCCTCTCTGTGACTCTGAGGGAAGGCTCTCTCTCTGTGACTCTGAGGGAAGCCCTCTCTCTGTGGCTCTGAGGGAAGCCCCTCTCTCTTGGTTCTGAGGGAAAGCCCCTCTCTCTGTGGCTCTGGGGGAAGGCCCTCCCTCTGTGACTCTGGGGGAAGGTTCTCTCTCTTGGTTCTGAGGGAAAGCCCCTCTCTCTGTGGTTCTGGGGGAAGGCGCTCTCTCTCTGTGGCTCTGAGGGGAGGCCCTTTCTCTGTGGCTGTGAGAGAAGGTCCTCTCTGTGACTCTGGGGGAAGGTCCTCTCTCTGTGGCTCTGAGGGAAGCCCCTCTCTCTTGGTTCTGAGGGAAAGGTCCTCTCTCTGTGGTTCTGGGGGAAGGCCCTCTCTCTCTGTGGCTCTGAGGGGAGGCCCTTTCTCTGTGGCTGTGAGAGAAGGTCCTCTCTCTGTGTCTCTGGGGGAAGGCCCTCTCTCTGTGACTCTGAGGGAAGGTTCTCTCTCTCGGTTCTGAGGGAAAGCCCCTCTCTCTGTGGCTCTGGGGGAAGGCCCTCCCTCTGTGACTCTGGGGGAAGGTCCTCTCTCTGTGGTTCTGGGGGAAGGCCCTCTCTCTCTGTGACTCTGAGGGAAGGCCCTCTCTCTGTGACTCTGGGGGAAGGCCCTCCCTCTGTGACTCTGGGGGAAGGTTCTCTCTCTTGGTTCTGAGGGAAAGCCCCTCTCTCTGTGGTTCTGGGGGAAGGCGCTCTCTCTCTGTGGCTCTGAGGGGAGGCCCTTTCTCTGTGGCTGTGAGAGAAGGTCCTCTCTGTGTCTCTGGGGGAAGGCCCCCATCTCTTTTCAGCTTCTGCTCCTCCATGGGGCATCTGTCTTCCCTTGTCTCCACGTCCCTGCTGCTCTCTGCTTCCCTCTGCTCTTTCATACCTCAGAAGCCATTGATTTCAGACACGCCCTCCACTAACACTGCCTCTTTCACATCACAGAGAAAGCCATTCCTGAAGGGGATTGTAACCTTGTAACCACAGGGACAAGGGTTAGGATTTGGGGAGTGGGAGACACGATCCAGCCCACACAGGTAGTTTCCCCTTTTGGGTGCCAGCCTTTTTCCAGGATCACTCACCAGGTGAATTGTGAGTAGTGAGTCAGTGTAGGGTGTCCTCTGATGGCAATGTTCCTGTGGAATGTAGGAGGCGATTGTCACCCCGAAGGAAGGAGGGGAAGAAGAAGAGGAAGGCGAAGAAGAAGAAGATGAGGAGAACGTGGAAGACGCGCAGGAACTGCTCGATGGCATCAAGGAGAGCATGGAGCAGAACGCAGGTAACTGCACGCAGCAAGGTGGGCCATGGCCGCCGGGCCTGTCGGGTCTGCTGGTAAGAGGGCTTTCTGCGCACCGTGGAAGCTAAGTACAGATGTTGTGACAATAGCAAACAGATTTCCTTCCTCCGCCCCCGAGAGAACACCATGGATGGCAGAACTCTCTAAGTTAAAAAATCATAAATAAAAAGAGGTTGGATGTGTGTTCATTAATATTTCATAAACATCAAAAAACATTAAGTAAAAGCAAAGGAAAAACCAGAAAAAAGGATATTTGTCACCAATACGACAAGTTAATATCCTTACTACATAAAATGCTCAGGTAAATTAATAAGAAATTCATTAAATCCTTAATAAAAAAATGGATGACCTGCACCAATGGTTTATGTTGTTGTTGTGTTAGGTGCTGTCGAGTTGGCTCCAACCGTTGCGACCCTGTGGACAACAGAAAGACACACAACCCGCTCCTGCCCGGCCTCGCAGTATTCGCTGTGTCTGAGCCCATTGTCAGAGCCACTGTGGCAGCCTGCCTCCTTGAGGGCCTTCCCCTTTTTTGCTGACCCTCCACTTTACCAGGCATGACATCTCTTTCCAGGGAATGGTCCCTTCTGACAACATGGCCAGAGTCTACATGAGGTGAAGTCTGGCCATTCTCGCTTCTAGGGAGCATTCTGGCTGTACTTTTTCCAGGATAGATTGGTTCGTTCTTCTGACAATCCATGGTACTTCCGGTATTCTTCACCAGCACCACAACTCAGAGGCCTCAACTCTCAGAAGCCTGTATATTGTGAAAATGTCAATATTACCCAAAGCAGTCTATGCATTCAATGCAATCCTGATCCAGATACCATCAACATTTTTTAAGGATATGGAAAGACCAATTATTAATTTCATATGGAAAGGAAAGAGACCTCGGATAAGCAAAGCACTGCTGAAGAAGAAAAACAAAATGGGAGGTCTCACACACTCCCAGACTTCAAAACCTACTATATGGGCACAGTCGTTAAAACAGCGTGGTATTCCTTATTCATTGTCCATGCGTATCAGGCAATTGAAAATACCATGGCTTGGGTCAGGGGCACCTTAGTGTCTGAAGTGACATCTTTGCTCCTCAGCACGTTAAAGAGGTCTTTCGTGGCAAATCTGCCCAGTGCAATAGGACACCTGATGTCCTGACTGCTGCTTCCACTGGTGTTGACTGTGGAACCAAGTAATATGAAATCTTTGACGACTTCAGTCTTTTCTGCATTTATCATGATGCTGTTTATTGGCCCAGTTGTGAGCATTTTCATTTTCTTCATGTTGAGACGTAATGCATACTGCAGACGGAAGGCTTCATTCTTCATCAGCGAGTGCTTCAGTTCACCTTCACTTTCAGCAAGCAAAGTTTGCTTGCACATCTCAGGTTGTTAATGAGTCTTCCTCCAATTCTGATGCCACGTTCTTCTTCATATAGTCTAGCTTCTTGGATATTTGCTCAGCATATAGATTGAATAAGTGTGGTGAAAGGATACAACCCTGACGCATACCTTTCCTGATTTTAAACCTTGCAGTATCCCCTTGTTCTGATGGAACGACACCCTCTAGTTTTCAAGCACTGCCCAAACAAATGACCACAGATTTGGTGGCTGAAAACATCAAAACTTTATTCTCTCATAGTTGGGAGGCCAGAAGTTTAAAATCAAGGTGTTAACAGGGCCACGCTCCCCTGAAGGCTGTAAGGGAAGGTCCTTCCTTGGTCTCTTCCAGCCTTTGGTGGCTCAGGCATTCTTGGCTTGTGGCCGCCTCCTCTGTGTGGCTCTCTGTGTCCTCTCTTCTTGTAAGGATCCTAGGCACTGGCCTGAAGTCCTGCCCTCAGACCAGGGAATTTGCGTCTGGAGATCCTGAACTCATTACATCTGCAAAGACTTCATTTCCAAATAAGGTCACGTTGTGGCATTCTGGGTGGCTATGATCTGGGGGGACACTCTGCACCCCACTTCTGCTTCCTTCCTCTGACTTATTGCCCCCGATCTTGCTGCTGGATTTTCTGACTCTCCAGGGTTGGGCTGAGAACAGTGGGGACAAGAGGAAAAAGA
>NW_006921715.1:5739730-5747809 GCF_000298275.1 Orycteropus afer afer | reverse complement strand
GCAGTTCCACTCTGTCCTCTAGGGGCGCTGTGGATACGACCACTGGAAGGCAGTAAATTTGATTTTTGTGTTTCATGCAGCTGCCTTTGTGTCCGTGGCTTGCCACCCTTTGCCTAAGTTGTGCTGGCCCCCACAGTCTCCTCTGAGGACTGCCTTGGCAGTTCCCCACAGTTCCCCACAGTTCCCAGTGGGCAGAGTTTTCTTCGGCTCTCCTCAGCCCCTTCCCTGCTTGGCTGGAGACCTAGGTGTCCTTACCCCCACCCCCAGGGTGGCAGCGTCACCTGCACTCTCCTCATGGGACGTGTGAGTGTCTGGGGCTGTGGCAGTGGGCAGCTTGAGGGCCCGCTGTGGACACTGGCCCTGCCTCCATAAGCTTGTTGCCTTCCCTCCCACTGCAGAGATGTTGGTCCCTCAGGGCTTCCTCTGGAGCCCAGGCCACCTCTCTCCGCCTGTCTTCTCCCCTCCAAGCCAGTCTGAGCTAGTCTTGGTAAGGGGCTGTCGGCAGAGAACAGGGCTCCCTGCGGCGCCCCGAGGCAGCAGCCTCCTGTGGCATCTGCCAGTTCTCACCGAGCTCTGCCTCCTGCCTTTTTGGGGAGGAAAGAACACCCATGATAAGAAGACAGTCCTCTGGGAGACGGCAATGTGGCATGGTCGTCCCGGGGGAGGACGCTGGGGTCTCGGGATTCCGCAGGTGTGCGTGGCGCTGTGGCCGTCAGCCCGGCCCGGAGACGGAAGGCTGCAAGCCGAGTGCTGTGGCGCCCCCTGGAGGAGAGAGCGGAACTGCAGGAGTCCAGGCCGAGCCAGCCCTTGCCTCCAGTGCCTTAGAGCTCCGTGTGACCCTGGAGGACAGAGGGGGACCGCCCCACGGGGGCTGCGAGGCTGTCCGCCTTCACAGGAGCCCACTGACTGCTTCCCCTTCCTCCTGAGGAGCAGCTTGTGGGTTTGAACAGCCCGTCTTTTGGTCAGCAGCTGAGCACTTAGCCACTGTGCCACCAGGGCTCCTGCATTCAGGCGGACGGGACTAGACAAACACGGAAAGATATTTGTGGCTATCACCTTCCTGACAGAGGCTTTCACAATCGGTCCTTGGCAGGAACTACAAGTCTTATGCAAGGGGTTAACGTAACAGGATTGAAGTGCCGTGTGAGCTTTCTCCACGCACGGGGAGGCCACCAAGTAGAACAAGAATTGGAGTGGTGACAGGGTGTGTTCAGAACAGGGACTGGATTCTTTCAGTCCAAGAAGGGCCTGTCCTTGGCAGGAGACTGTTCTTCCCCAGTCCAAGGAAGGCAGCCTCTGTCAGGAGAAATGGGATGGTCTCGGGGGAGGGGAAGGTTTCCCAACAGCAGCCGCCCCTTGGCGCTCCTCTCCTCGGCCGAACACTCCTACCTCCTGCAAAACTGGACGGTCGCTCAGTCCCCTTTAACCTTACACGGAAGATGCTGTTTTCCTTCTCAAGTTTGCCCGAAATCCTTCCTGTTTATTGACTTGAAATTAGAACATGGGCTTTGGTCGTGTTTGAACAAAACATGACCTTTGTGCCGCTGCAGAGACAGACCTGGATGACCCAGAGCCCGCGACACAGCAGGTGGCTCACTTGCCCTCAGTTTGTTTGTCTCCGGTTTCCATGGGGCCAGCAGGCAGGGTCACAGTTCCCACGAGGACCTCCCTGCCCTGCTCATCAGCCCACCCTCATCGGCCCTGACACAGTAACCAAGAAAGTCGTTCCCGGTCCAACCATGGAAGCACTAATCGGAGGTTCTTCTGCTCATTTGATACCTTTCGAGGGTGTTGCAGAACCGTTGACTCCAGATGGCAGGGGTCCAGGTAGAAAAACCTGTCAGTGGATCGATCACCTTCGTGGGGTATCTGCTGTGGGGGCATCATTGGCAAAGCTTGGTTTGTGGGGATTTATTTTTAAACTGTTTCAATATTCTGAATATAAGTTAAAGTTAACATTTAAAGATAATGCCCACATTTATGAGACACTCTTAAAATCAATATTAGGTGCACTCCCCTCCCCCCAAAAGCAGTGGGGTGTTTTAGAAGCTGCCCAGTAGCTGTGCTCGTCCACAATCGGAAGGGACCGTCTTCAGAGGTCTTCACCAAGTTGTCCAGGAATAGAGTGGACAGTGTTTCACTGCATTCAGAAGGTTTTCAGTGGCCAGAATTTTCAGCAGTGGATGGTCCTGTCCTTCTTTCCAGGCTTCCTTCCTCTGAAAGCCCTCCTGAAACCTGTCCAGGAGAGAGGTTTGAAATACCGGTGGCACAGCCTCCAGCCTCGCAGCAACATGCAAGCCACCACGGTGTGACAGACTGACAGATGAGTGGTGGCACACGGTTATAGGGTCTGATGAACCCAAGACTGGCTAGTAAAACGGCAGACTTCTGGTTCACGTCCCGAGAACCGGAGGTCAGGTGATGAGAGCTGGATGCAGGATCCCAGCAAGCAGAAAGCTAGACAACTTTGCTATAAAGTCTATGTATACTCCATGGCAGGCCAAACCCCAAGGCAACGCCCTTTCAACTGATTGGCTGCTCGCAGCAGCTCTCATCATGGCGGTGACTCCATCCTATCAGATCCCGTCATGGGGGATGACAACTTCATCACTGCCCAACCACTGAGCACCATGGCCCAGCCGTGCTGACACACAACCTTAAACATCACACCTGCTAAACTTACGTGACTGCCATGTGTACATAAAACAACGTGAGGACAGCCTTGGCCTTCACCATGGTGGCTGCTCAGCAGTTTCGATGAAAGTAGTAACGAGTACAGCAGGGGAGCCACACAATGTTGGCATGCGGTCACCGTGCCAGTTTCAGAACCCAGAGCTCCCTCCTCAATGTCCCAACGCATTCCCAGACCCCAGTGCCCTGTGGCCACAGGAGGAAGTGCCAAGTGCAGGAGACAGGAGACAGGAGAGGCCAGCCCTTTCTAGCAGCTTTAAAGAGAATGGGTACCTCAGAGGGTCAGTCAAGCTTGACTTTTAATCAAAATCGGCAACAAAGTATCTGGCATGTGATATTAATAGATTAGGGACTGGTCACCCACAGGGACGTTGTCTCAGTTCTTGCGACAGAAGCATTTGCTGTCATATCAAAATGAAAGGTTCAGAAGAAGCTCTGGTGGTGTAGTGCTTATGGCATTTGGCTGCTAACTGAAAGGTTAGTGGTTCAAACCCACCAGCTACTCTGAGGGAGGACGATGAAGCAGTCTGCTTCCACAACAATTTGCAGCCTTAGAGCCAGTTGGGGTTGCTACGAGTCAGAATTGATTCGATGACGGTGGGTATTGAGGCTGTAGGTCCCTGTGGGCACATGCGGTCTGCATGCAACCACTAACCTAAAGATTGGCAGCCTGGATCACCCCAAGGCACCATGGCAGAGAGGTCTGGTGACCCGCTTGTGTACAATTTAAGCCAAGAAGACCCTATGGAGCAGTGGTACTGTGTAACACTCGCGGTTGCCACGCGCCAGGAGCTGACTCAGTGGGAACCAATAACGACAGCATGAAGACTACAGATTTCTTGTCAGAAGCAAATGAAAGCCCCACAGGAGTCTCCCGTGCTCCTCCCTCAGCCTCCGAATGACAGAACCCCTCCATTGTGTACACTGAGGGCGACGTAAGGGACGGCACTGGCCATTTTGACTGGACCGATGCTGTCGAGGTGGCGTTGGTGGGGATGCCCTTCGAGGCTCGTGACTCCACAGTAACAGGTTTCCTCTCTTTTGTAGGCCGACTGGAAGATCAATATATAATTAGATTTATGAAGGAAAAGCTGAAGTCTATGCAGTGCAGGAACCAAGGTTACATTTTGGATGGATTCCCAAAGACCTATGAGCAGGCGAAAGACTTGTTCAGTCGTAAGTTTGAGTGTTTCTTTCCTTTATTTTGAGGGTTTACATTCAGATGAAGGAGACCTAGTAGTGCAGTGGTTAAAGCACTCAGCTGCCAACCAACCAGTCAGAAATTTGAACCCACTAACCTATCTGTGGAAGAAAGATGAGGCAGCCTGCTTCCATGAAGGTGCCAGCCTTGGAAACCCTAAGGGGCAATTCTACTCAGTCCTTTGGGGTCACTATGATTCAGAATTGGCTCCATGGCAACAGGTTTAGCTTTGGTTTTGGTTTTATATCCAGATAAGGTGAAACTTTGTTCTTCAGGGAAATAGTCACTCAGTTAAAACAAATACGCTTTCCCATTTATGGTGACAACCTATTTCTGTTATTGACTGCTAGTTAAGGTGTTTGGGTTTTGTGGTAAGATATGCCTAGTGACAATGTGCTAACAAGCATGGCGATGTGTACTTTTCTTTTCTTTCATTAGAGGAAGATGAGGAAGAGGAGGAAGAAATCAGAGGCAGGATGATCCCATATGATAAGCTAATCATACCTGGTAAGGTGAAAATCTTCTTCCAGTATCGTATCAAGAGGGGTGCGGCTCAGAATCTTTTGGTACCAAAACAGTCTTTGCGAGTTTAATAAAACAGATCATCTCCTCACCCTCTCCTTCCCTCAAGTTTTAGTTGGTTTGATCGCCGGAGATTTCAGGGAGCCAGGAGTGTGGGTCTAAGGTGCAGTTGCAGGGCCGCCTGCCTGTTACCACACCCCACCCACCCTGGGGGTGTGAGACAAGCCAGGGAGACCAGGTGATCGGCAGCTGCAAGGGGTCATATAGCCTGGGTGTGGGTGAGAGTCTGCCTGCCTGTCTGTCTCTGGGTGTCTGAGCTCCAAAAATGTGTGTTGTTCCTCCTCATCCTCTTCTTAGACTGTTGTTTTTGAAAGTTTGATTGTGGAAGAAAAACAAAAAAGATCAATGTAGAAGGTGCACTGAGCAATGGGGAGCATGGCATAGGGCCTGGCAGGCTTTCGGTCTGTTGTACACACAGTCGCCAACAGCAGCACTCAAACACAAGCTGACTGGAGGATGTGTGGCGGGGAGGGATCAGGGATGGTGGTGGTCTCAAACGTACGGCAGTGCCTTTGAGGACAGCCACTTCTGCGGAACGTCTGTGCGTGCTGTGACTTCCGAGTCAGCTGGTGAGGCCAGCAGGACTGACTCGCCGTTGCTCCTTCCACTTTAGGTGCTAGCCTTGCCATCTCCTTCTCCAGAAGGCACACAGAACCCTACATCGAGACTGGGCAGGCCAACAGCTCTGCTACTAGCGGAGGGTCAGTGCCACCACCGTGCCCACCAGGGACTGGCACAGAGCTTTCTCAGCTTCCGATGGCAAAGCGTAAGCAGCTCGCCCCACCCAACTGGAAATGCCACGTCACCCGACAAGCTCCACCCTCGCCAAGGTGGTGGTCGTTAGGTGCCGTCCAGTCGGCTCCCGCTCACGGCGACCCCGTGTGCAACAGAACAAAACACTCCCCAGTCCTGCGCCAGCCTCACGACCTTTGCGTGCCCAAGCCCATTGTTGCAGCCACCGTGTCAGTCCGTCTCGGTTTGACAGTTGAGGGCTGTCCCCTTTCTTGCTGACCCTCCACTTCATTGGGGTGATTGGCTACAGTTCAGCTGTAGGAACGGTGTGTCAGGGAACAGGCACCCCACCATGGGAAAACAGGTACGAGGTCCCAGCCCCCCACAGCCCCATGGGGCAGGGACAGCGCCATGTCTACTGGCTCCTTCCCAGTGACCTAACGGGCTGTGGAAAATATTGATCAACTTCAGTAACATCACATGTAAGTAAAATCTGGCTGAAGATGATTCACAAATGGTCACAGCAGTATATTGACAGGGAATGCCAGAAATGCAACTTGGATTCAGAAGACAACGTGGGACGAGGGATCTCATTGCTGCTGTCAGATGGATCCTGGCTGAAAGCAGATACCAGAAAGATGTTTCCCTGTGTTTTGTTAACTATGCAAAAGCACCCAATTGTGTGGATCATAACAAATTGTGGAAAAATTGAGAGAAATGGGAATTCCAGGACACTTGATTGTGTTCACGAGAAACCTGTACATTGACCAGGAGCGTGTCATTCAAACAGAACAAGGGGACACTGCATGGTTTAAAATCAAGAAGAGCGTGTGTCAGGGTTGTATCCTTTCACCATACTTATTCAATCTGTGTATTGAACAAATGATCCAAGAGGCTGGATTATATGAAGAAGAATGTGGCATCAGGATCGGAGGAAGACTCATTAACGACCTGCGTTAGGCAGACAACACAGTTTTACTCACTGAAAGTTAGGATGACTTGAAACACTTATTGATGAAGATTGAGGACTACAGTCTGCAGTATGGACTACATCTCAATCTAAAGAGAACAAAAATCCTCACAATGGGACCAGTAAGCAACATCACGATAAATGGAGAAAAGACTGAAGTTTTCAAAGACTTCATAGTACTTGGTTCTACAATCAACATCAATGGAAGCAGCAGTCAGGATATCAGATGTCGTATAGCATCGGGCACATCTGCTGCGAAGGACCTCTTTCAAGTGCTGAAGAGCAAAGATATTTCCTTGAAGACTAAGGTGTGCTTGACACAATCCGTGGTATTTCCAATCACCCCATATGCGCGTGAGAGCTGGACAATGAACAAGGAAGAGGGAAGAAGAGTCGATGCTTTTGAGTTGGGGTGTTGGCAGAAAATGCTGAAAGGACCATGGACTGCCAAAAAAAATGAACAAATCTGTCCTGGAAAAGTGTGGCTGGAATGCTCCTAGGAAGCGAGAATGGCCAGACTTCATCTCACCTACTTTGGTCATGTTGCCAGGGGGACCAGTGCTTGGAGAAGGGTATCACACTTGGCAAAGTGGAGGGTCAGAAAACAAGGGGAAGGCCCTCAACGAGATGTACTGAGAGTGGCCGGGATTGGGAGGCTGGCCCAGGACCAGGCAGGGTTCTGTCCTCTTGTACACGGGGTAACTATGGCACCTACGACAGTGACTAGCAGATCTGGAGGTTAAAACTCAGACCCCAAGTCCACTGCACTGCTTAACGGCAGGGCTTCCGCCTAGACCCTTCCCGCTCCCCTGCCTCAGAAAGCAGAATTCATGAAATTCATCCATAACGGAAGCACAGAGGCAAAATGTCTGCTGCTTCATCACCACCCACTGGGTGTCCCGTCTGCCACAGTCCAAACCTGTCTAAAATGTTATGTGTGTGGATTGTGGGTCTGTCTTTTTCAGATTACTCTTGTTCCAGAAATTGTCTTGACTTTCGCTCCTCCTGAGGAGCTCTGGTGGTGAAGTGGTTAAGGCATTTGGCTGCTAACCAAAAGGTCAGCAGTTCAAACCCACCAGCTACTCCATGGGAGAAAGATGAGGCACTCAGTCAGTTCCCATAAAAATCTACAGCCTTAAAGACCCTGTGGGGCAGTTCCACTCTGTCCTCTAGAGGCGCTGTGAGTCGGCATTGACTCAGTGGGCAGTGGGTTTGGTTCTGGTTTTCTCTCTCCCGGAGTTAAATCGGTACATCCTTGCTTGACTTGAGTGACTCTCCAGCCCTAGATGGACCCTCTCTGAAAAGGCTTTGCGTCGTATTGCTGCTGTACCCTGTCTCCAGTTTGGCTCTTTTCGGATCTCGTGGTTGAGGTGGCCAGTTTGAAGGGGGTCCTACGTGGTGAATATGGACCGATTCATTAAAGCACAGGTTTCCGTGTGGCTCCTGTGTTAGGCGCAATCTGACCAAGCAGAAATCTACGACTTACTCTCTGCAGTTAGCCAGTGCCACAGCACCGCGCCTTCAGAATAACTGCCTGCAGATACGGCAAGAGCTTGACGTTCTTTCTGAATCATGGGGAAAAAAGGAATTTAAAAAAAAAAAGTGTGTGTCATTCTGGTGGGAAATATATTTTGTTATGTTAAAATTCTTTAAAACTTGGAATGCTAATAAGTATGTCACTCACCCTCCACACTATCAGATGAGCTGGAATTTTCCGTCTCCCAACCGCCTTGGAAAGAATACGTAGTATATTTTGAAGCTCCTAGATTATTATCAGGATTATTGAGTCTTCATCCAGACGCCTGACATCATAAAGCGTAAATCGACTCAGTTCCAGTGACTCTATTAATGTAATTAATGTAATTCTGATTTAAATGCTACATCTGTGTTTTGGAATCCAGAC
>NW_006921715.1:5727655-5737290 GCF_000298275.1 Orycteropus afer afer | reverse complement strand
AAGATTACTCACTGCCGTACAGTCGAATCCGACTCATAACGACCCGTCCTTGGGTTTCCGAGGCGGTATCACTACGGAAGTAGATTGCCCAGCCTTCCTTCTAAGGAGTGGTGGGTGGGTTTGAACCACCAGCCTTCTGGTTAGCAGTCAAATGCCTTAGGCACTATGCCACAGAGCTCCTCATGCAAAGGTTACAGCCGTGGAAACCCTGCGGGGCGGTTCTCCTCTGTCCTCTAGGGCTCTGTGAGTTGGAATCGACTAGATGGCAGTGGGTTTGGGTTTGGTTATCCTCCCTGAGAAGGCAGTGGTGGTTCCGTGGTAGAATTCTCAACTTCCTGCAGGAGACCTGGCTTCACGTTCCAGCCAGCACAGCTCACGGCAGGCACTGCCCAGCCATCACAGGTGGCTGGCCTGTTGCTGGGAGGCTGAACAGGTTTCAGTGGAACTGCCAGACTATGACAGACCAGGAGGAAAGGCCTGGTGATCTGAAAAGCAGCCATTGAAAAACCTACGCATCACAGTGGTCCCACGTGCCACCCAGCACAGGGATTGGGGCCAGCGTCTAGCCCTGTGGTGCCTGGGGTTGCCGGGGGCCGGGGTGGGCAGCGTGCAGCAGCTGACAACTGTCCTCCCTGAGAGGCAGCAGGAGGGCCAGCTGGACGGGGTTGGTAGCCACAGGGAGTCCCAGTGGGTCATCAGAAGCTTTGGCCCCCAGCAGCCTGCTAGCGAGCTCTGCCGCCACTGTGTCCACTGAGGGGCATGTCCTTGTCCCCAGAGTTCGTCTGTGCACTGGACGCCTCTGATGAGTTCCTGAAGGAGCGGGTGATGAACCTTCCCGAGAGTGTCGTGGGGGGGACCCACTACAGCCAGGACCGGTTCCTCCGGTCCCTGAGCAACTTCCGGGACATAAACACCGACGACGAGACCGTCTTCAACTACTTTGATGAGCTCGAGATCCACCCAATCCACATCGGTATGACATGAACCCGAGGAGAGCGTGAGTGTTGAGGGCCCCGCCTGCCCCCGTGCAGGCCTGGCTCGGGGGATGACCATGGGCCCGGCTGAACAGACAGGGCACGACCCCGGAAAGGCTTTCGATGTGAGCATCGGTGGTGCTGTTTTTCTGTGAAAACTTAAGGCTGTATTTTGAAGCCTTCGCCAAATCGCTTTTAAAGAGGAGAGTCAGGTCCTTCAGAGCACAGTGTTTGCTGCTGGCTGCTTTGGCCTCGGGTCTTGTGTCTCAGGCTGAGCCTGGCCAGCGGCTCAGGGCCTCTCCCGGCCTTCGGAGGGTTCAGCTCTCCCCGGCAGCAGCTGAGAAAAGCGATCGCCCTTTGCAGGCGCCTGCTTCCCCGCTGCCCACGTGGAGCTTAGCGCGCGCGGCCGGGCTCTGGGCGCCTCCCCGCTGGGCAGCCCCCTGGGCGTGGTGTTTGCCCAGCTCCCGTCCCAGCTTCCGTGTGGGCTGGACCCCTGGACTTTTCGGGCTTTCTGCCTCTCGTCCTAGCGGCTTCCTTCTCCAGGTGTGGGAGTTCACTGGCCAGGCCGACGCCTTAGGCCTCCCTCTGCCCTCACAGCCACGCAGACGGCGCAGGATTGGGCTCTGAAGTGTCCAGGGCCCTCCCTCCCACCCACCCTCACTCTTGGCTGCTAACAGTAAAGGTCAGAGGTTCTCATCTCCCAGAGGCGCCTCAGAAGACAGCCCGGACAGTCTGTTTCTTAAAGGTGGCAGCCTTGAAACCCCAGTGGAGCCCAGCCCGGCTCTGTCACATGGCGCGGGCTTACGGGCTCCAGCTGGCCGCGGGCGACGCTGGCAGTGCCTGGTGGCTGGGATGCCCCCACCACACGGTCCCTGCCGCACGGCACTCACTGCTCAGTCCCGGCTGCACGGACCCCACGGCATGGACCCCAGCACACGGCCCCCACCGCGCGGCCCCCACCGCGCGGCCCCCACTGCACCGTCCCCGCTGCACGGCCCGCACGCTCTGTCCTGCTGCATGGCCCCTGCCTCGTGGTCCCGCAGGCACCTGCACACGCACAGGAGCCACGGCCAACTCACAGCTCTAGTGGCTCGGGGGAAGCTGTGTGTTCACGACAGTGGTTTTGTTTTCTCTCTCTTTGGTCTTGATATTAATGTTCATCCGATCTCTGGAGCCTAGCCTTTGTCCCAGTCTAGTAGGCCAGCTGAAATGGGTCATTTTTCATGAATTGAAAGTCCACACCAGAATCATTGGCTCTCAGACACAGAGCAGAGGAACTTGGTGCCATCCTGTCCAGCCATCAGCAGTGCCAGAATTCTTTCTGTGCATCCCTGAGGGAACTGCCCACATCTCTACTTGATTGCTTCCAGAGCTGGGGAACTCACTCCTTTGAAGGCAGTCCATTCCCCCTCAGTCAACAGGTCACTGTTGTACTCTCTTCCCCATAGGCCTGCGCCCACCTCTCCCCACCGGTTATTGGCCTGAGATTTGCCAGCGAGGAAGGGAATTCTGAACTGTCCTGGCACCTAGAGCAGGCCCCCTGTTGTGGCCGTGAACGTAAGGACGCCCCCAGCTCAGGCGAGTGTGTGAGCCGTGCTAACTTCTCTTCTCTCCTGCTGTCGGAAGATGTAGGGAAACTGGAAGATGCTCAGAACAGACTTGCTGTCAAGCAGCTGATCCGAGAGATTGGGGAGCCTCGCAACTACGGTCTGACGGACGAGGAGAAGGCGGAGGAGGAACGGCGGGCCGCGGAGGAGCGGCTGGCCCTGGAGGCCGCTGAGGAGGCGGAACGGGAGCACAAGGAGGCCGTGGAGGCGGCGGAGAGGCTGGCACGCTGGGAGGAGTGGGTGAGTGCGCGTGAGTGCGTGAGCGTGTGCATATGCAGAGTGTGAGTGCGTGTGTGTGAGTGTGTGCACTGTGAGTACATGAGTGCACGTGTGAGTGCGTGTCTACATGAGTGCAAGTGCATGTGTTCATTGTGTGAGTGTGTGAGTGGGTAGGGGTGAGTGGGGACATGTGTGGACGCATGTGTGTGCGTGTGTGTGAGTGTGCGTGCACTGAGTCCGTGAGTGCCCGTGTGACTGTGTGTCTGTGGGCGGCTGTGAGTGCGTGTGTGAGTGAAGGCGTGTGGGTGAGAGCCACCCAGAAAGGGGCTGCTCGTGCTCTGGTCGGGAATAACTCAGAGGAAGCAGGTGGGGGTTTGCAGCACAGCTCTTCTTATTGGTACCAAACAGGGAGCCGGAGGGCGTCCTTCCCCGAGCACGGCCTCTGACCGAGCCGGTGGGAGGACTGAAAGCCTGTGAGGAAGCGAGCTGTCCATGGTCAGAGCTGTTTGGGCCGGCGCCTGCGTTATTCACAGTGCAGGGTCACAGCCCAGCACAGAAGTTCTGAAGGAGCCCGCTTCTGAAATGGGTCCCTGCAGCACAGGTGACGGAGTTCCAGCGACTTTTAGTTCCTTGACGTGAGTCCTGACGGCCTGCGGTCAGCAGGCGAGTAGAGGGTCTGTGCGTGCTCCTGGCTCCCGCTGGCTTCAGCTGGACCTTAATGGCTCCAGGAGCCGGGCTGGGTGTTTCTTTGTAGTCAGCTGACTGGATGTACCTTGAGGCTTGTTGACTTTGGTGGCCCTGGGTCCCAACCCCAGGAATGATAGGAGACTTTTTTCCCACCTTCAGTGGCCTCAGAGATAGGTCTTAGAAACTAGCTGGCTCCATGAGTACATGTGTGAGTAGTAAGAACATGTGTGTGAGTGGGGTGTGTGTGTGTATGTGAGTGCATGTGTATATGGGCATGTGTATGTGGGTGAGTGCATGTGTGTGTGAGTGTGTATGTGTGGGTGCATGTGTGTGTGAGTGCATGTGTATATGGGCATGTGTATGTGGGTGAGTGCATGTGTGTGTGAGTGTGTATGTGTGGGTGCATGTGTGTGTGAGTGCATGTGTATATGGCATGAGTGCATGTGTGTAGGTGCATGTGTATATGTGTGAGTGAATGTACCAGTGCATTGTCACTATGTGAGTGCATGTGAAAGTATGTGCATGAGTGTGAGTGGGTGTCAGTGTGAGAGTGTAAGTACATGTTTGTGAGTGCATGCATGCATGTGCATGTCTGTGTGCTTGTGGGTTAGTGTGTACAAGAGTGAGTGAAGTCATTGTAAGTATGTGAGCGCATGTGAGTGTGAGTGGGTGTGAATATGTGCATGGGGATGAATGTGGATGTGAATGTGTTTGCAATTGTATGTGTGAGTATGAGTGAGTGTGGGTGAGTTGTGTGAGTATGGACAACTGTAGGTGAATACATGTGAGTATGGGTGAGGATGTGTGCTAACTGTAGGTGAGTACATGTGAGCATGGGTGAGTATGTCTGATAACTGTAGGTGAGTACTGTGAATGTGAGTGTGAATGTGAGTGTGTGGATGAGTGTGAGTGTGGATAAGTGTATGTGAGTGTGTGTCATATGAGTGTGTGTGTAGATGTGGGTGTGAAATGTCAGTCCTGTGAGTGTAGTTGTGTATGAGTGTATGTAAGTGTAGGAGTGTGAGTGTGTGTGGGTGTGTGAGTGTGAGTACTGTGAGTGTGGGAGTGTGTAGAAGTGGGTGGGTAGGATGGTGCTGACGAAGCTGGTTAGTCCGGCTGCCTTCCCGCCGCTATTGAGACCTCTCACGGAAACACTCTGTTTTTGGTGGTGTGTGTTCACAGACGGCTGTGGTCTTAGGTTTGGCCTCAGTAACACAGGTAGCAGCCACTCGCAGTTGTCAGTGACCTTAGGAGTCCTGCCCCTGTGCTTTTGAGGCACACTGCAGGCCTGCGTCCTTCGGTGGGTGTTTCTATTCCCTTCTGCTCGCCCGAGCCCATGTTCAGCCTGGTTCCCTGCCGTCTCTGCAGGCCTGGGCTCTTTCCTGGCCTGCTTCCTGAGGCGGCCCTCACAGCCCGCCGCTGCTCGCCTCTGCTGGCCCGTCAGCTTTGTCTCTGGTCCCTGGCCTTCCCTGCTCCACCCTGTCCGTGTCCAGTCTCTGCCCACTGCTGTCAGACGCGGCCGGCCCTGTTGAAGACCTTCGCCAGCTGCCCATCACCTTCAGACAAAAGTCCGCTCCCTGTGTGGCCACGCGGGCCTCTGTGACCCGGCAGCTTCCGGTGTCTCCAGGTCCAAACAGCACCAGCCCCGTCTCCCCACCACATGTGCAGCTGTGCCATGTCTCTCCCGCAGGTTCTGATTCCGGTGAGGCCTCATTGGGCCACCTCCCCAGGAGGGCCAGCCCTGCCTCCTGCCATGTGCCTGCAGCTCTGTGGGCCTGGGGCGCTCCCTCTGCATCCTTTCTAACACGCTCTGTCTAACGCGCTGTCTGATGCACTCTGTACACCGGGCACTCTC
This sequence comes from Orycteropus afer afer, assembly GCF_000298275.1. Lineage (NCBI taxonomy): Eukaryota > Metazoa > Chordata > Mammalia > Tubulidentata > Orycteropodidae > Orycteropus > Orycteropus afer. The sequence goes on along the minus strand of NW_006921715.1, from coordinate 5,731,948 downwards.
CGTGTGTCCGGGCCCTCCGCCTGCCCAGGGCGCTCTGTGTGTCCGGCGTGCTCTGTCTCTGATAGACCGACCTTGCTGATCGTCTTTCCCATGTCCAGAGCTTAAGTCACACAAAGACAGAGCTGTCTCTGCGTCTGTGCCTTGCTGCTTCCAGGCACCTAGGGTTGGGGTTAGGGGCCAAACAGGACAAGTAGGTGTGAAGGGCTGGTGGGGGGATCCTTGGCATGGCTCACTCTTGGTGATAAATCGCAGCAGGTTTTCTCATTTTGTCTTGTATCATTTAACGTCACTTTTGGTGGTTTTTTTTCTCTCTCCTGGACATAGAAAACTTTTGCACTTCTAGTAGTCAAATCCATCCATTTCTTCCCATTTTGATTCCTGGGTTTGCTGTCTTGCTTGGAAAAGGTCTTTTTCCCAGCGGAGAGCATCACTTAACACTCTGTCTTGCAGGTGACAGAGAATGAAATCTAAAGGGACAGAAGGAGCCAGGAGGCAGCATTACAGCCATGTCCGGGAAGGGCTGGCTTCACACAAGCCCTGATGTGGCTCAAATGAGGTCGCCAAGGACCTGGCCCCTCTCTGCTCCCCCTGCCGCAGGTGGCTGTGTCCCTCTCTCCCGCGCATCCTGCCTGGACTGGAAGCAGGCTGGACTGGTGGGCAAAGACCCCCAAACAGTGGGCCGCAGAGGAGGTCTCAGCAGACATCTAGCTGTTATTGACCGGCGAGAGGGGGTGGAGGCTGAGCGGGACGGACGCACCCATCACCCCAATACTCCCAGACTTCTTGTGCCTTTTTTTTTTTTTAATTTCCTGTGGTTTGGGTGAAAGTTGATGAAGCAAATTCCTTTTCCGTTCACCAGTTTGCACACGTCTTGTTTCCAGCCGTGGGTTACAGGCCGCTCTGTCACAGCCCTCTTCCGCGTCCGCCCCGGTCCCCGGTCCCGGTCCCCTTCATGCTTCTTTCCCACTTCTGAGCTTTGTTTTTGAGGCTCCTGCTGCCCTGTCGGTCCTCATCCTTTGAGGGCCCTGAGCAGCCCTTTCCTCAGGAGTGTTGCCTTCACTCTATAGGCCTGGCTACTGTTCAGCCGAACGGTGACCCCAGGGAGTTGAAGGGTGGCAGAGGGCCGCGGCCTGGATGGAGCCGGGAAGCGCGGGTATCCTGTGCCATTTTTATCTTTCTTTTCTTTTTTTTTTAACTTTACTCCATCCAGAGGCGCTCTGGTGGTGTAGTTCCTAAGGTACTTGACTGATAACCAGAAGGCTGGCGGTTCAAACCCACCAGCCACTCCTCGGAAGGCAGGTTGGGCAATCTACTTCCGTAGTGACACTGCCTCCGAAACCCAAGGAGGGGTCGCTATGGGTCAGGCCAACTCAGTGGCACATAACAACAACAACAGCTCCATCTGGTGGCTGGAAATTGCTTTGGGTTGCAATGTGGGCTAGGATCCAGTTTACTGTTTTCTAAACGGCTGGCCAGTTGTCACAGCACCACTGACTTTTTTCCCTGCTGACGGGAAGCCCCGTCTTCCTCAGACTCTGGGCATTCTTAGTGGTACCCAGCTCTCAGCACAGGGGCCGAGTTGTAGGGAACTCCTCTCCTTGACTGCATGTTGACCCTCCTCTCGAATGTTCCATTTGTAGAATAAGCGACTAGAGGAAGTGAAGAGAGAAGAAAGGGAACTACTGGAGGTGCAGTCAGTGCCCTTGAGAAACTACCTGATGACGTACGCAATGCCGACCCTGATGCAGGGCCTGAATGAGTGCTGCAAGGTCAGACCGGACGACCCTGTGGACTTCCTGGTGAGAGCTTAAGTTCCCTTGGGTTGAAAGCACATAGACCAGTCCAAAGTAAAATGTGCCTGGACCCGAACGGAAACCAGTTAGACCGAGAAACGGTGTACCTGATGGCTTGGAAAATAGCCTCTAACCCTTTCACGGTCACATAAGAGTCTTCTTATTCATTTGTAAGTGAAAGATTGATGGAATTTTATTATTAAAGTTTGAACATCAATATGAAAACTGTATGACGAATAAGGGACATCTTGTAGCATCTTGGGGAGCTCTGGTGGCGCAGTGCCTAAGGCATTTGACTGCGGTTCAAACTCACCAGCCACTGCTCAGAAGGAAGATTAGGCAATCTGCTTCTGTAGTGATACCGCCTCAGAAACCCAAGGAGGGGTGGCTAGGAGTCGGGTCTGACTCGAGGGGGTGAGTTTGGTTTTTTTTTGGTTTGTAGAATCTGGTAAAGTGCTGACTTCCCCTTTTGTTCTTGCAATCGCAGGCAGAATATCTCTTCCAGAACAACCCTGAAACGAAGTAAACAGTCCCGGCCTGGAGTCTTCTGCCTTCGCAGAGCTCGAGATCAATGAACACTGTGATCTGAACCCTGGCTCCACCATCTTTTCCCAGTTTTGTCTTTAACTTTTCTGCAAATGAATATTCTGTTCTGAGAATCATTATAAAAAGTGACATGAAGATGAATGACTGCTTCATTCAAATGGTATTAGAAAGGGGATTTGATGCCTGTGCACAGCCCGTGGGCAAACACAGAGTTACCATTTCATCCCTAGGTCAGTTATCGGTCCACTAATTTAATTTCCCAGCGAGAAGAAAAGCAGACTCTGTGTTAATCCAGCACATAGGCTGATGGATTTCCGTGATTTGTTATGGCCCCAAGACCAATGGCATTAAACACAGAAGTCAATTCCGATGCCATGTGCTTTGTTGAATCACAATAGGTCAGGGGTGGTGGTTTCCGAAAAGTTGCATTTTGAGCTGGAAAGAATTGCCAGGGTCTTGGTAGGAAACGTCCTGTAACAGTGTGAAGAATTGTAACATTTGCAGTCATTAGAAAGCTGCTGGAAATTTTCACCAAACGAGCTTTCCAATAGAGGCAAAGCTATCAGTCCGTGCAGTCCGACGGTTCCCACCTTTGGCTGTTGTGAGGAGTGCTGGAACGTAGTGTGTAGAGCGTCTGTCGGAGGCCCTCCTGCAGCTCTTTTGGACACACTCCTCGGCATGGCAGTGCTGGGCCAGCTGGCGGTTCTGTGCTTCATCTTTCGAGGAAGCACCAAGCTCTCCACAGTGGCTGCTCCATTTTAAGTTCCCACCAGCAATGGGTGAAGGACCAGTTTCTGCACAATCTCGCCAACACTTGTTATTATCTGTGTGTGTGTTTTTAAGCCATCCAAGTGGCTGTGAGGTGGCCCCTCGTTGTGGTTGTCATTTGCATTTCCCATCTTTGCATGTGCTTATGGGCCTTATACATCCTCTTTGGAGCAACATCTATTCGAGTCCTTTTCCCATTTTTTAAATGGCGTAATTTGTCTTTCTGTTGTTGACTTGTAGGAGCTCTTTATGTGTTCTCAATACTACTCCCTTATCAGATGTATTATTTGCAAATATATTCTCCCATTCCACTTTCTTGATAGTGTCCTTTGATGTACAAATTTTCTTTATTTTGATGAAATCCAGTTGTGTTTATTTTTTCTTTTGTTTCATTGCACTATTTTTGACCCTTATGTTTTGATAGAGATCACCAAGTAACTAGGCTACAAGTTTCAGCCATTAGTCTTTACAATAGTTGACTTTTGATGCCTTCATGACAGTTACATCCCATGACCTTGCTTCTTAGTTGACTGAAGACTCCCAGGCAATCCAAAGACAGCTTCCCCGTCCTCCCACTGCAAGCGAGCCTCAGCCTTCCCTTCTGCTCAGAGGAGAACAGTATGTGCTCCCATCTAAGACCAGCCCTCCACCCGTGCTGGGGTCCCCTCCCTTCTCCCAGAATCAGACCCAGGCCAGCAGTTGGCCCTCCCTGCCCTGCAGCTGCAGCTTTGCCTCTCTACTAGCTCATCACCTTAGCTTCAGAGTACAATGTACCAGCTCCCAAACGCCCAGACCAACGAGACAAACATTGATCGCAAAACAAAAAGCTCCACAGACCACCACGTCCCCTCCGGCTATGGCCCCCAGGCCCTGCTTCTGCCTAGAGAAGCAAGGCCACTAGTGGGCTGCACGTTCCCAGTGCTCAGTCCTCAGTTCCCGTCTCCCTTGGCCTCAATGTCATTGACATGTGTGAACATCTCTCCCTGGAAATGTTTCCCACTCCACCTGGACGTCCCACAGGCCTCTCCTACTCCGCACGGCCAAGCCCAGATTCCTGATGAGTCCCCTCCTTCCCGCTGCTGCTCCTCTAATCTCACACTGCAGTTATTGGCAACTGTATCCTTCCGGTGTCTCAGGTCCTGAGGCAGGATGAGGCGGGATGGACCCAGCTTCATCCCAACAAAAC
>NW_006921715.1:5703708-5704683 GCF_000298275.1 Orycteropus afer afer | reverse complement strand
AAAAAAAAAAAAAAAAAAGAGTGCTGATGCCTGCAATGAGGAGCCCAATAAAGTGTTCACATCTGATAAGCCCTTGTTGTACTAAATACAATGGATGATCTCCTGCTGAATGAAACCATCCGTCAGAAATGTTAACTGGTAGGGTTATATAATGTGGTTGTGTTACTATTAATACATACTGATCTGTTGAGGTTAAGCACTGGGTTAACAAACAGTTATTACATGTCGCATTCCAATAATAATTTCCTAAAGCATCATTGGTCTCAAAATTATTTAAGCAACTTATGTTAGTATTTGTGGCACAATCATTATATTTTTGTGCAAGCATAAGGGTGTTTGGAGGTTGAACACGTGCTTGAATGTTGGTGTGATTTCCATGAGTCTCTTCCCAGTAGTGTTGCTTCCAATATAACCAGAATGATTTACTGATGCCACAGCTGCAAACAATCTCCACAGTCCTGATTGCATAGTTCCTTCTGGAACCTGTAAGATATTTTCAGGAAATCCTCCAGCAAGTGCATCTGACATAAGTTCTGAATCTGGAACATAGTTAAGACCACCATAATCTCCCCAATCCAAAAGATATTGTGGATCCCAGCGTGGTTTAGGGTTAAATGACAAAGATAAATTAACTCTCCTAGGGAATGGCAAATGACATTTAAACCAAGGTGGGGAACCTTCCCAATTTTCTGAAACATTAGGACAATATGATACAGGAGGTCTTATTTTAGGTTGATTATTTGGATTAATAACCACATGACTGCCATTTACAGAAAATTATGGTATTCCCCAATATACATGTTTAAGTGAGGAGTATTGCCCAACTCCAAAGGTAATATAAAACCAAGCAAATTTTGAAGTACATGGGAACTATTTCCCAGATACCCAATGCATTTTTGGTACTAATTTAAGACAAGGTAGAGGAGCTCTGGTAGCATAGTGGCTAAAGCACTTGAATGCTAACCAGAAGGCTGG
>NW_006921715.1:5686902-5694074 GCF_000298275.1 Orycteropus afer afer | reverse complement strand
TTTTTTTTTGATGATGAATATAATACTATTCCTCTTAAATTTTTCATTTCCAGCATAGTAGACTATATAATTGTCTGATCACAAATGGCCAATGCCAACAAGTCCATTTCAGCTCACTAACCTAGGATATCAATCTTTATGTGTTCCATTTCATGTCAGATGACTTTGAATTTTCCTAGAATCATACTTTTTACCTCCATGTTCTGATTCTTAATGGATGTTTACAGTTGTTTCTTCACATGTTGAGTCATGCCATATCAGCAAATGAAGGTCCCCAAAGCATTTGACTGCTAACCAGAAGGCTGGTGGTTCAAACCCACCAGCCACTCCTTGGAAGAAGGTTGGGCAATCTACTTCCTTAGTGATATCATCTTGGAAACCCAAGGAGGGGTTGCTATGACTTGGATCCAACTTGACGGCAGTGCGTTTGTGTGTGTGTGTGTGTGTGCAACAGCATTGATTTTGTGTTGAGATCCAGGTATAGGATCACTTTAAGTTTGAATGGACTCAACAGCATTGGTTTTGGGTTTTACTTCTATGCAAATATAGGTTTGCTATGAATTGGAATTGACTGGATGGTAGTGGGACTGGGTTTTTGTTCCTATGCAGCTATAAGGTCACTATGAGTTGGAGTCGACTTGAAGCAGTGGATTTGGGTTTGAGTTGGGATTCCAGCTACAGGGTCACTATGAGTCAGAATCTGATGACAGTGGGGTTGGGGTTTTGGTTCTAGGCAGCTGTCATGTTGCTATGAGTCAGAATCTACTTGAGGCAGTGGGTTTGTGTTGAGATCTAGTTATAGGGTCACTATGAGTAGGAATAGATACAACAGCAGTTGGTTTGGACTTGAGTTGGGATCCTGCTATAAGGTCACTAAAAGTCAAAATTGATTTGACAGCAGTGGGTTTGAGTTTTGCTTCTATCCAGCTAAAGGGTCTCTATGAGTCAGAATTGAGTCAGTGGCAGTGGGGCTGCTTTAAATTGGAATTGACAGCACTGGGTTTGGGTTTTTGTTCTAAGCAGCTAAGTGAGTGGGAATCAACTCAATGACAATGGGGTTGACTTTTGGTTTTTTCCAACTATAGGGTCGATATGAGTGGGAATCAACTTGGCAACAGTGGATTTGGGTTTGGGGTGGGATCCTGCTCTGAGTTCCGAGGCATCTCTTCTACTCCCTGATGGACTTTTCCTTCTGGCCTCATAGGCGTTTCTGAACCAACACAAGTCACACTGCCCTAGCGATCTCATCAGCTTACTCAGTTCTCCTCCTCTGTTTGGTCTACTCTGTCATGCTCCCTAACAACAACCAAGAAACAAAACCTGACATTGTGAGTCAGTTCCGACTCCCAGCAGGCTCACGTGTTGCATAATGGAAACGCTTCATTTAGTTTTCAATGGCTATGACCTTTCGGAAGCAGGTCTCCAGGCCTTTTTTCCAAGGTGCCTCTGAGTGGGTGGGTTTGAACTGCCAACCTTTCAGTCAGTATTCCAGCGCTGAACTGTTCGTCTCACCGTGGCACTCCTCCATCTCCCCGGGACCTTTGAAATCATCATATCTCTGTCATCCCCCTCTCTTCTCATGGGCAGATTGACTTACCTCCTAAATTCCTCTCAAACCATCCCTTCTTTACCTCCTTATTGCAGCTTCATCTTCTTGAACCTCAACTCTGCTGAGTCTCCTCACCATCTTTGAGCTTCATAATTGCCCAGCTCAAACTCAAACCTTCCTCATCAGAACCTTAGTTCTCTCTCCAGTGCTGCTGTAACAAAAATACAAGTAGATGCTTTCACAAACAGAGTTATTCTCTTACAGTTTAGGAGGCTACAAGTCTAGAGTTCAGAGGCCAGTTCTCGGGGAAGACTAGGCTAGAAGTCCAAGTTCAGAGTGCCAGCTCTAGGGGAAAACTACTGTGTGTGTCTGTGTGTGTGCGCGCGTGTCTTGCTCCTGGGAGGATCCCAGCTCAGGGACGCTGAAATGGTCACTGAGTCCGAAGGACACACTCCGCTCCAAGCTCTTCTTTTGGTGGTCATAGGTCTCCCTTCTCTGCTCCCTTTTCTCTCCTTTTAACTCCTGTAAGATAAAAGGTGTTGCAGCTCACACCCCAGGGAAGCTCCCCTTACATCAATCAGGGCTGTGATGGTACTAAGGGTGTTGCACGCTTCAGCTTAACCCTTTTACAACTGATCGGCTTCTCACATCAGATCACTTCATGGGGGAATCATTACATATCTGCCACATGACATCATTACATAACTTCTAAGCCACCGAGAATCACGGCCCAGCCAAGTTGACACAAACTGGGGGGTGGGGGTGGGGGACGACACACAGTTGAATCCATGATAGTGATCGTCTCAAAATGTAAACTTTGTTTTAATCTTCCGCAGCTCTCCCAGTCGCAAAAAGAGAAAATCCAACTCTCAGGGTGACTTCAGGTCTTTGTTCTAAGGTCAACTCCACCTATGCTTGGTCTTGTTTGACGGCCCTGTCACCTGGCTTGTTTTATGCATGACTCTTATCACCATCTGCAATTCCCTTGACTATTCATTTGTTCATGGGTTTATTAGCTGTTCTCCTCCTTCTGAATGTAAGTTCCATGAGAGTCAGGGATATTGACTGTTTATTTTTTCATGTGGAAAGTAACTCGTGAGCTTAGTATGGAGATGGATCATTTGCTGTATAGGGTTTTATCTTAGAAAATTAATAGAGAGAGATTCAGGTGCGTCATGCATGAACTCAATTTATTGCAAGGTCATCATGGCTAGGTACGCAAGGAAGTCCTCACAACCCTCATTGGGAACCGGAGAATCAGATTGAACAATTACAACACTAGTTCACTGGTCAGAGTCCAACTCTCGATGTCAGACTTTCACCATCACTGAGAGGTCTCAAGAAGAAAGCTTGACCATGGTTCTAACTTGGTGGGGTGCCTCATAGCTAGGGTCCAAGGTCAGTGGTGGTGGACAGAATGTCATCCCATCTCTGTCCTCTCTCAGTGAGTGAGCAGAAATTTAGGGCTTCTATGTGAATTTGTCACCTTGGCTCCACATGACAAGGGCAGTGTGACTTCAAAGCCAAGTACATCGTGTCTTTTTTTCCAGGATTAAAGAGTAGCTGAGTGACGCATCTTCTCTTCAAGGTCAGACTTGGGAGGTTGTTGAGACTCATGCTGTGTGCCTGGGTGGAAGGAGAATGAAAGGTCGTTGACATTCTGTTCATGCTTCACATGCTTCTGTTTCTGAGCCTAAGTTCAACAATTTTCTAACTTTCTTGTGACTCACAGGTGTCTAATGACTTCTAGCGAATGTGTGAGGTGCACAAAAGCTGCCACGTTTCCATTTCTGCGTTCACGCTGGGAGTACTCACACATCCGTATTTTGGAAGCATCATAGTGACTTACAGCTGGGGTTTGAGAGCCTTACAGAAACAGGCCAGAGAAGACCCTCCATCTTCTGCCTCTCACTTCATGTCCCAGCATCATATGCACCACTCCCCAAATCTACCTCATGGTCTAGCCACTTTTCTAGTCACTTCAAAGGTCTCCCTTTCTCCAAATGAACTTTCAGCTCTGTGACGTTTGGTTTTGTCCTGCTTTGGCTTGTTCCCCTCGTTCCCTGGTATGCCATGCTCTTCCTTGCCCAGCTACTGACCCCAACTGTTCCTGTGAGGACACTTGGGAAGTCACCTCTGATGTGAAGGCTATTTTGAGCCCATCCCCAAGCACAAGTCCTTTTAAAAATCTTCAACAAGCAGTGTGGTGCCCAGCACATTCTAGATACTGAGTCAATATTCACTAGTTGTGCTCTTTGGCTACCTAATCCAATGGAAGGCTGACAACAAAAGTGGTTTTGGGCAGCTACAGACTGAAGGCATGAGGGTTGACGCCCGCTTCTTCCATTTCTTCTTTGCTGTCCCCTGACATGCCAGTCCAAGGACAGCCACAGTTCCAGAAGTTCCCATTTAAGTCATAAAGAACGTCACTGGGGCCCCTCTTGAGAAATGCTGTTTAAGACTGTGGACTCAATTTTATGGATTTCTCTGGATTTCTGATTTTCAGACTTTCAAGGACAGGTTGCCAACTGTGCCCTCAAGGAAAGCCACCTGGATGACAGGAGGGTAGGAGAGGAAGAATTGAGAATTCAAACCAGGTCTGTGTCCCAACCAAGCTGTTCAACAGAAATGAGAGCCATGGAAGTAATTTAAACTTTCCCAATGGCCACATTTGAAAAACGAAAAGGTGAAAATAATCTGAATAGTTTCTTTAATCCAATATATTCAAAATTGTCCCAACACGTATTCCATATAGATATTATTGAGATGTTTCACATCCTTTTTTTCCTTTACATTTTATTTTGTTGTTGTTGAGCGTGAAAACAGCAAAACATCCAGCAATTTAAGTTTCTACAGGTATGAGGCAGTGGCATCGAGTCCATTCTGGGAGGTGTGCAATCACCCTCACCCTCCTTTTCTGAGTCGTTCCTCCCCCGTTAACAGAAATTCACTGCCCCCTAAGCTTCCTCTAGAAAGCTAGAAAGCTGCTGTTGTCAATTTGATCCCGTGTAGCCCACCGCTGTCGAGTTGGCTCTGACTCATAGCGACCGCCTTGGGTCTCCGAAGCTGTATCACCACGAAAGTAGAAAAGCATAAGGCGCTTTGGGGGTGTGGTGGGTAAGCCTTTGGCCTCTAACCGAGAGGTCAGGCGATGGTTCACACCCCCCAGCTGCCCCACAGAAGAAAGATGAAGCACTCTGCTTCCATGAAGATTTACAGCCTTGTACACCCACTGGAGGTTGCTATGAGTTGGAATCTACTCCATGGCAGTGAGTTTGGTCGGTTTGGTTTAAAAGAGCATAATGTTCAAGGCAGAGTTTTTTTTTTTTTTTTTTTTTCACTAGTTCAGCTCAACAATTGTTTGCTTCTAAGAAGACTTCTGGTAGCATAGTGGCTAAGACACTTGCCTGCTAACCAGACGGCTGGTGGTTCAAACCCACCAGCCACTCCTCAGAAGGAAGGTTGGGCAATCCTACTTCGTTTGCTTCTAAGAAGACTTCAGGGGAGATGTTTAGTTTCAGGTTTAAAGATTATCTCAGAAAAACAAAATTTTGCTCTGTAAATTTGTACCCAAAGCACAATTAAAAAAAAAAAAAAGATCATTTCAGGACTATAGTTTCAGGGAATTTTCCACCCTCCACGGCTCCAGAAAGTCTAGAGAACATGAGAATTTAAAATTCTGTTCTGCATTTCCCCCCTCTTTGAGCAAGAATCTTCTATGGAACCTTCGATCAAAATTTTCAGTAATGGTAGCCAGGTACCATCCAGTTCTCTTGGTCTCCAGGCGAAGGAGGCGGCTGCTCATGGAGACAATCAGTCACGCATTCCGTTTCCTCCTCCTATTCTTGACTCTCCTTCCTCTTTTGCTCCAGGTGGACACAGACCAATTGCTGTGCCTCGCATGGCCGCTTGCAAGCTTTTCCTACCCCAGGAAATAGGCGAGGAACTTAGGAAGTAGAACAAACTAAACCAAACTCACTGCTATCGAATTGATTTGCACTCATAGAGACCCTCATTGGGTTTCCGAGGTGGTAAATCCTTACGGAAGTAGGGTGCCCAGTCTTCCGCCTGTGGATTTGAACCTCCAGCCTCCTGGTTAGCAGTCAGATGCCTTAGGCACTGCACCACCAGAGCACCTTAGGAGGTAGAGCAGAAAAGAAGCACTAAACATGTTATCAGCCCAGTGACCTGGGGGGCTGCATGAAACCTTGACCCTAAACCTCCGAAGCAAGGAACCACATCCCATGAGGTGTTTGGTTGTACAGAAGCAGCCTCAGCAGCTACTCTTTTGTTGTTGTTGTAAATGTATCTGTCACACAACTTTTGCCAATTCAACTTTTTATGGGTCCACAACTTATCGACACCAATGACAAGAACTGGCTGTGCAGCTCTACCTTCAGCAATGCAGTTTTCCCATCGACGCAAGCCCTCCTCTTTCCCCTCCCTCCTGCCCCTGGAGACCACTACTGAACTTTGGTCTCCATACATTTATCTGGTCTGTGGCGTGTCCAGACCACGCTTTGTTTATTCATTCATCTGTTGGTGGGCACTTAGGTTGTTTCGCTATTGGGAATAGTGCTGCATTGAACGCTGGTGTACAAGTCTCTTCTTGAGTTTCTGCTTTCAAGTGCTTTGGGTATATACCTAGGAGTGGAATTGCTAGCTCTATTTTTAGTTGTGAGGAACTGGTTTCCACAACGGCTGTATCATTTTGCATTCCTGTTTCCCCACAGCCTTGTCAACATTAGGCATTTTATTTCATCTTACCATCCTAAAGCAAAACAACCAACCTCATTGCCATCAAGTTGGACCCAACTCATAGTGACCCCAAGGAGTGGCTGGTGGGTTTGAACCATCAGCCTTCTGGTTAGCAGTCAAGTGCCTCAGGCACTAAGCCACCAGAGCTCCTTTTACCATCCTAGTGTGAGCGAAATGGCACCTCATTGTGGTCTTGATTTGCATCTCTCTGATGGCTAAAGACACTGCGCACCTTTCCAAGTGTTTGGTGGTATCTCATGGCCTTTTGTGCAGAGAGCTTTGAGATCCATTGTATGTTACACTTACAGCACATCTTAACTGGACCAGCCTCATTTCAGACGCTTAGTAGCCACGTAATGCAAACAGCTACCATATTGCACAGGAAGGCTTAGATCCTGTGCTTACTCTACTCTGATCCGTTAGTCCTACAGCACTGGTCCTAAGAGATGGTCTGTGAAAAAAAGGAAGATCCCTGGTCAAATTTCCTGAGAATTTACTGTGCATGTTAACATATTGAGAGTTTTGATCTGTATTTGGTTAACGTTCTTTCCCAGGGGTTGACTCCTGCTGCCCTGTTAGCCTTCTGCGTGATACACTGTGATGGTTATGTTTGTGCGTCAACTTGGCTGCGCCTGGTTGAGTGGCTGGGCAGCTGGATGTTGTATTTCCCATGATGAGACTGGTAATCAACTCCACGGTGGAATCTACCACAAGCAGCTGAGTAGCTGCCTTTGGGATGTGGTCTGCTTCCTGTATATAAGGAGAAGCCTTGGGAATGGTCTCCAGCCTATGGCACGCTTGGACCCTGCATGTAGCCGTGTCGTTGCTCAGCAGCCTGCCATGCTCTGCTGACCTTGGGACTTAC
>NW_006921715.1:5685124-5686727 GCF_000298275.1 Orycteropus afer afer | reverse complement strand
GCTGGACCCCAAGGTTGAGGGGCTTTCACCCAGCCCCTAGAGCCTGGCACTTTGAACTTGGACTTAAAGCCTCCAAATTGTAAGAATAAACTCCTGCTTGTTAAGGCCAGCCCGTTTGTGGTGTATTTCTCGTCAGAGCGGCACTAGGGAACCAGAACACACACTTTAGAATACCTTCTCACCGGAAGAGAGAAGGAATGCCATGAGTCCTCTCTGCCAGTCTTAGCTCTTCAAGCTTTTGGTGGAGGGGAGCAGTTTGCTTTTCGCAGCTGAGGAAAGGTGTACACCCTCCGGTCCCACCTCTGAGACAGGATAAGGCTGGAAAACAACAGCCCTGGGAAACCAGCAAACTGCCTTCGCTAAAATCCTCTTGTTTCTACAAAAGAACAGCTTTATCTGTAAGGCCAAGGCCACTATTTGTTTAACAAGTAAAACTATCTCATAAACAAATACTTGAGCTTCACTGGTAATATCGGCCTGGAGCGCTGTGCTCTCTTAAGAACTGTCTGTAGGAGAGATGGGACTGCCGAGGGCAACTGGGGAGGCCTGGTGGGAGATTCAGAGCGGTGCGTTTATTCCTGGAGAAGCATCTTGAGGTAGGACGGTGACAAGGGTGGTGCCACTCCAATGTAACCGGTGTCACGGAATCACACCTGGGAAACCGCTGAGAGGGCCTTATGCTCTGCTGTGGACATTCTCAACAAGAGAAGTCATTAAAAATAAAGTAAAATTGGGTCGCGTTCCAGGATTCGCTGTCATCACAGTCTTATCCTGCAAATTTATTCACTCAACGAAACATTTCTCAAGCGTCTGCGTATAGGGACGAGGAACAAACTAGTGGACAAAACAGACCCAGAGCCGCGCCAGGGGAGCCCCGTCCAGCGGGCTGGGGGGCTCCCGGGAACATCTTGGCGCCCCCGGGCCAGGCCTTTCTCCCGCTGGTCTCTGCACTTTCCTTGCAGTGTCTCATGAAACTGTGGTGACAATATTATTCCCAGTTTGCAGAAAAGCCTCAAAAGGGAGGATGTTGTCACGGCTCCTGCCCACGTGTCCCCGCTTCGAGCCCGGGACTGGCCCACGGGCACGCGCGGGACGCGATACTCTCGAGGCGCCTTCCACAGACGCCATGACCTCCCGATGCGCCGGAAGCATGCCGCTCCGGGACCTCCTCTCGTCGCCCCACCGCCCGCCCCGCTTTCCCCCGCACCCAACAGCCACCGCGGCGGCGCGAGACGCCGGGGTAAGCTCCGGGTCGTCGGCCAGACTACGCTTCCCGTGAGGCCGCGCGGCGCCGGGCGGCGGGTGCGCAGGCGCGCGGCGTGCGTGGCGGCGTCAGCGGTTCTAGAACGTTGCTGTGGTAGCGCTCGGGCGCCATGTTAGGACGAAGGGGAAGGAGGAGAAGCGCTTAAAGCGGCGGGAGCCGGTGCGGGAGTGGGGTCGGAGCCAGGCTGAGGTAGCCCCCTCCCTCCCGCCTCAGTGGATCATGCCCAGGGCGGCAGCGACGGCGGTTGCGGGGGGGCAGTGACTGGGCGGTGCCGCGCCGGAGACGATGCCGTTGTAAGTGCCCTGTGTTCTATGTGCTGTCGCGCGCCGGCGGGCCTCT
>NW_006921715.1:5653670-5684829 GCF_000298275.1 Orycteropus afer afer | reverse complement strand
GCGGGGTCCGACGGGAGCCGCCCGCCCAGCCCTGCAGGCGCCTCGGCCCGCTGGGGTCGCGCGGGTCCGCTGGCTTGGGCTGCCCGGGCTTCGTCGTGTCCGGACTGAAGGTTTAGTTACGGCGTGGGTGCCTCGGATCCCGTTCGGCCCGCAGTTCGCGCTTTTCTCCTCCGGGGTTTTTGGAAAGTTTTTTCGAGAACTCGCTGTAATTGGAGAGCTCGTTGTTGGTGGCAGAGAAAGTGGACTCCGGCCCCCTCCCCTGAGCAGCCGAGGCCCCAGTAGTGAGCCTGCGTTTCTGAGGTCGGGATGAAGAGTGCCGTGGAGCTGAAGGGCCGAGCTGTCGTCATTTCTGTGGCCTGACAGCCCAGTGTGTAATGGACACGTCAGTGCCATAAATGTGTGCGTGAGTCGGAGCCGACGTAAAGGTGTTACGGTTTCGTGTTGTTGTTAGGGGCCCTCGAGGCGGTACCCCGTGAGCAGCGGGAGGAAACCCTGCGGGTCCCGCGCCAGCCGCGCGCTCCGCGCTGTGTCGGAGCCCAGTGGCGGCCACTGTCAGCCCTTCTCGTCGAAGGGCTTCCTCTTCCGCTGACCGTCCACTTTACCAAGCGTGATGTCCTTCTCCAGGGACTGGCCCCTCCTGGTCACATGTCCTGAGTACCAGAGAGAGACTCACCTGCCGCGCTTCTGAGGACCGTCGGGCTGTATTTCTTCCCGGACACGCCGGCTGGTTCTGCTGGCGGCCCGGGATGATTCAGTGCGCGCTAAGACCGTGCTCGGCAGCATCGCTTCTTCAGGCTGAGCTTTCACTTGTCAGCCCTCTCATACACACGAGGGGTGGGAAATGCCAGGGCCTGAGTCGGGCGCACCCTAGTCTTCAAGGGGATGTCTTGGCCCTAGTATTTTAAAAGGGGTCTAGTGCAGCAGGCTTTCCCAATGCATTAGGGCTTCAGATTTCCTGACTGCCGCTTCCTTGGGCGTTGATTGTGGCTCCAAGGAAGTGAAATCCTTGACCACTTCAGTTCTCTCTCTGTGCATCGTGATATGGCTTCTTGGTCCATTTCTGAAGGTTTTTTTTTAATCTTTGTGTTGATGTGTCATCCCCACTGAAGCCCGAGGTCTTTGATCTACATCAGCATTATGTTTTCTGGGAACCTAAGTTAATACCTCAGGCGATTTTTTTTAAACAAATACAGTTTTTTTCTTTAATTTTTACTTGTTTTGTTCATGTTGAGAGTATACATAGTCAAACATACACCAACAGTGTCCCGCCTATTGACAGCAGTTAAAGTCACGGGCTGTGCAACCCGACTTGTGATGAGATTTCTCCCTCACCACTCAGCCCCTTCCTCTTCCTCCCCACCTCTGGTAACACTAGTGAACTTTGGCGTCTGTGCATTCGTCTTTCCTTGTCTTTGTGTAAATGAGGTCTTAACTGTTCATACTGTTGAGATTGGCTTAATTTGCTCAGCATAATGTTGTCAAGCTCCGTCCATACTGTAGCAAGTATCAAGAGGTCAGTTCTCTGAGTAGTATCCCGTTGTATGTATGTACCGCATTTTGATTTTCCATTGGTCTTTGGACAGGCTTTCGGTGTTTCCACCTTGTGGCTGTTGTGAACAGTGCTGCAGACGAATGTTGGTGTACAAGTTTCTTTTTGAGTGTCTGCTCTCAAGTCTTTTGGGTATAGATGGAGTGGAATTGCTGGGTCAGACAGTAGTTCTATTTTTAGTTTTTTTGAGGAACCACCACACAGTTTTCTACAAAGGTGTACCAGTTTGCATTCCCACCAGCAACAGATAAGGGTTCCAGTTTCCCCACATCCTTGTGACATTTGTGTGTGTCTTTTCTTAAATCTTAGCCATTGTCATAGGAGTGAAATGACAATTCATCGTGGTTTTGACTTGCATCTTTGATGATTAATGATATTGAGCGTCTTTGTATGTATTTGGTGGCCATTTGAATGTCCTCTTTGGTGAAATGTCCTTTGCCCATTTTATGATTGCATTATTTGTCTTTTTGTTGTCAAAGTTTTATGTATATTTTGGTTAGTAGGCTCTTGTTAAATATGTGGTTTTTGAAGATACTCTCCCAGTCAGTAGCTTGACTTTTCGCTTTTTTGGTAAAGTCTTTTGGTGAACAGAATTTTAAAATTTTTGTGAGGTCCCATTTATTTATTTTGTCTTTGATTGTTTTTTTCTGTTGTTACAGTAAATAATCGATTTGAAAGTTAAGCCTGATAGGGTTGCCTCTGCTTGTTCTAAACATTTTATGGTTTTAACTTGCCCATTTAAGTCCCTAGGAGCTCTGTGGCATAGTGCCTGAGGCGTATGACTGCTAAGGCTAAGGTTGGTGCTTCAAACCCACCGCCACTCCTCAGAAGGAAGGTTGGGCAGTCTACTTCGGTAGTGATACCGCCTCAGAAACCCAGGGAGGGGTCGCTATGAGTCGGATCTGACCTGGATCTGAGGGAGAGTGAGTTTGGTTTATTTAGGTCCTTAATTCATTTTAAACTTGTTTTTGTGTATGGTCTGAGGCATGAATCCTTCGTTTTTATGCAAATAACAATCCAGTTTTCCCAGCACCATATATTGAAAAGACTCTTTTCCCATCACATGGATTTGGCACCTTTGTCCAAAATCAGTTGACCATAGATGTTTGGGTTTATCCCTGGACTCTCAGTTCTGTTCCATTGATCTGTGTGTCTCTTGTTACACCAGTACCATGCTGCTTTGATTAATGTAGCTGTAGAGTATGTTTTTTTTTTTTTTAATTAGGATTTGGGTGAAGATTTACAGAGTAAATTCACTTTTCATACAGCAGTTCACATATACTTTGTCTCATGACATTGACCAAAATTTACAATGCAGCAGCTCCCCTCCCACTTCCTCCCCATCGTTACCTCCTCCCAGTGTCCATCCCTTCATACTCTTCTGCACCCTGAGCTATCTCCCTGTGCATAAGCAGCCCTTCCTTCTCCCATGATTGTTCTCTCCAGGGTGTGTGTCTACTTGAGGTAAATGTTTAACTCACATGCCTGTACTTTGTTTGGCTGGAAACCACAGTTGTGGGTTCAATTCCAGACCTGAAGGGCAGCTAGGGGCCATAGTCTCAGTGGTTACACCAGGCTTGTAGAGTATGTTTTAAAATTACGAAATGGGAGCCCTCCTACTTTGTAATTCTCTTTCAGCATTGTGTTAGTTCTTCGGAGCCTCTTGCCATTCCGTGTAAAGTTGAAGATTGGTTTTTCTGTTTTTGTAGAGAAGGGTGTTGGAATTTTGGTTGGGATGGCATTGACTCTATGGGTCACTGTCATTGTAACAGTATTTTAAGTTTTCCAATCCATGAATGTGGAACGGCTTTCCATTTATTTTCTTGAATCGCTTTCAGCAGTGTTTTAGTTTTCATTGTACAAGCCCTTCACATCCCTGGTTAGATTCATTCCTAGATGTTTTCTTCTCTTAGATGCTGTTGTAAATGGATGTTTTCCTGGTTTCCTTTTCAGATTTCTCATTGCTGGTGTATAGAAGTCCAGCTGATTTTTGCTTGTTTGCCTTGTATTGTTTTTGAAAATTGACTTACTTTTCTGATAATGTCATGTGAGTATAAAGAATTGATCAGTGATATGTATGAACGGTTGAATGTAAGACGAATCTGCTTTGTAAGTTTACTCAGATTACCATAAAAAGTTAAAAAAAAAATTGATCAATGATAAGAAATGTACACTTGAAATAGTTTCAGTAATTTTGTGCCTTTAGTTCAGGAATTAGAAGTTTTCCCCTCAGCATTATTTGAGGAAGGAATATGGATGTTTCCATTAAAGACCCAGGTGCTTCTAATTCTTTGTGAATTAGTTCAAATGTATAAAATGGAAGACAGTTAGGGGAGCAGATTTACACAGTGGTACCACTTTTCCAGTGTCATGTCTTAAAATGTGAACTCCATGGCCAGTTTCCTTCGCTGTCCCTCTCATTTGTCAGCTAAGTGCAGCCAGTTCTCTTAAAGTCAATGATGGTGAAACCAAAGTCGGCCAAGTTAAAGAAAATAGGCCTTCTTCCTCTGCTGTGCTGCTCATGTAATGGGGTTGCGCCATTCATTTGGTTTTTTCATGGTTTGAGTTGTGATTTCCAGCCTGTGTGATTTCTTGACTTTCACTTTCATTTTTGGTAACCTTTCCTAGCCTTACATTTGGAAGGGAGTGATTTGAGGGGTGGGTCATAGGAGAGTTGTGAGAACGGATTAAATCAAAGTAGATTATTGAAATTTAGTCCCTAGGAAACATTGTCCACAAGTGTTCTTATTTTGTCTAAATTTAATACATAATCTTAAAAAGGCTGGTATGATTTAAAAATCATGGTAACAAGATTCCTAAAGTTTTTGATAGTTTTCTTGGTGTTGGTAGTTACCATTGAGTCACCTTGAGCCACACTGTAAAACAATGAAAGGTGCCAGGTTCTGCCCCGTCTTCCTGATGGTTGGCGTGGCTCGGTTCCCTAGGGCTGCTGTAGCAGGAGTACCACAGTGGGTGGCTTTGACAAACAGAAATGTATTTTCTCACAGTTCAGGAGACTTCAGTCTGGATTCAGAGCGCAGCTTCAGGGGAAGGCTTTTTCTCCCGTCGGCTTTGGAGGAAGCTCCTTGCTCTTCAGCTTCTGCTTCCTGGCTCCCTGGGCATCTCCGTGTGTCTTGCCCCCGTCTTAACCTCATCTCTCCTCTGCTTCCTTGTTTCGTCCTTTATATCTCAAAAGAGATTGACTGAGAGTACCCTGCACTTACCTGTTTCACTAACATAACGAAGGCAACGTATTCCGCAGTGGGCTGATAACCAAAGACAGAGAGGTTAGGATTCATAGCACGTTTAGGGTGGGGGGGCAGTGTTCATAACCGTACGTTTGAGTGTGTTGTTGCGGCTGTCGGGTCGTCTACCTCACTGAGGGTTTCCCTCGTCTTCTTTGGCCCTTTACCAACACGATGTCGTTTTCTGGCAATCAGGCTTTCCTCAGGAAAGCCAAAGTGAGCATGTCACACAGTCTCACTGTCCCTGCTTCTAAGCAGCGTTCTGAACATTCTGCTTGTATTTCTTCTAAGGCCAGTTTGTTTGTGTTTTTGGTAGTCCGCGGTATAGTCGGTGTTCCTCCCCCACACCACCGGTCAATTCTTCAGCCTCCACCCCCATTGAACTTGCAGTTGAAAAGATCGTGGTTTTGGGTCAGTCACATCTTTGTCATCAAAGTAACATCTTTACTCTTTAAAAAAAACTTTAGACAGGTCTTTTGCAGCAGACTTGCCCAGTGCATTTGTCATTTGATTTCCTGACTGCTGCTTGCATGGATGTTGACTGTTGACCCCCACGTAGAATAAAATGGTTGACAGCTTGAATTTTTTTTCCCCATTTATCATGGTATTTATCGATCCAGGTATGAGAATTTGAATTGTATGAGGATCTCTGGTAGTGTAGTGCCTAGGGCACTTGACTGCTAACCAGAAGGCTGGTGGTCCAAACCCACCAGCCACTCCTTGGAAGGAAGGTGGGGCAATCTACTTCCTAGTGATTCCGCCTCAGAAACCCAAGGAGGGGTCGCTCTGAGTCGGTCCAACTCGATGGCACATAACCACTACAACAACACAAGGTTTCTCGACCTAGGCACTGGGGACGTTTTGGGCCAGGTAATTCCTTGTGTGGGGTTGTCCTCTATATTGGTGGGATATTTAACCACATCGCTGACTTGTTCCCACCACTTAGATGCCAGGAGCACTCCCCCATCCCATTTGGGGCAATCAAAAATGTGTCCAAAAAAAAACAACCAAATGCACTGCCATCAAGTCAGATCTGACTCATAGCGACCCCTCCTTGGGTTTCTGAGGCGGAATCACTACGGAAGTAGATTGCCCAGCCTTCCTTCCGAGGAGTGGCTGGTGGGTTTGAACCGCCAGCCTTCTGGTTAGCAGTGAAATGCCTTAGGCACTATGTCACAGAGCTCTTCCCAAAATGTGTCCAGATGTTGCTAAATGTTTTACTGGGGCAAGATGGCCTCTGGGCGAACCACCGTGTTAAAACAGTGTAATGCCGTTCAGGAAGCTGTCTTTTTCTGCCCTACTCTGTGTTGCTCAGATTGTTATTTGCATAAAAGTATGCATATCATATCATATATGCATATCATAGTAAAAATACGCTTATCATAGTAAAAAGATACTACGCAGGAGAGTAAGCGCTGTCAGGGGCCTAGCCCTCAAGTCACGTCTGTAAAATGTTGTTGACTGTACTGGAAGAGGTACTTAGAGTATCTCCCAGACACTTCAGAGGCTGTCACAAAGAAAAGGAAGTAAGAATGAGCTTCATGGAGTCATAGTAGATACAAGTGTTGGTGGAGAGGACTGCTGTGTTGTTGTGCTTCTCTGAGCTGTTTCTGAGGTGTCCCTGAGATCCTTTCAGGGGGTACCTGAGACCTAATCTTTCATAATGATGCTGAAATGCTATGTCTTTTTGCATTGATGGTGCAAAAGTAATTGGTAGGTAAGCTGCTCTGTCTTGGGCAGGGCATCAGCTTGGACTAGTAGTCATTGTATTTCTTTACCACTGTATGCTCATGAAGGAGCTCTGGTGGTGCAGTGCCTAAAGCATTCGACTGCTAACCAGAGGTTGGTGGTTCAAACACACCAGCTGCCGTGCAGAAGGAAGATGGGGCGATCTACTTCGTGTAAAGATTTGCTGCCTCAGAAACCCAGTGTGGGGTTGCTTTGAGTCCAAATCGATGACAGTGAGTTTGCTATTTGGTTTGGATACACTCATGGTTTTTTTTTTTTTTTTTTCTTTTAAAAAGCCTATTTTACTTAATGTCCTTGAAGCAGTAATAATTACTAATTTCAATAAGTCTTGAATCTTTTTTTTTTTTAATCTAGTGATGACATGAAGTATGCATAAAACTGCCTGCTGAAAACTAGGTGGCTGTCCTGAGGAAGGGAGCTCTGGTGGCGTAGTACTTAAGGCATTTGCTAACCAGAAGGCTGGTGGTTCAAACCCGCCTTTGGAAGGAAGATTGGGCAGTCTGCTTCTGTAGAGTTACCGCCTTGGAAACCCAAGGAGAAGTCGCTGTGAGTCGGATCGGCTCCACGCTGCTGAGTTTGATTTGCGTCTTGAGGAAGAGCGTTGTATGATGAGTTGTGAGCTAAACTAGTGCTTTTTAGATTGAGCTCTGTGTTTATTTGAAATAACAAGGGGCAGACGGGTGTTTATGCTTGGGCATTTGCTTGAAGTCAGCCTGTCACTTAAAGAAAAACAGCTGACATATTTGTGACCCTTGATAAAGTTTGAGCTTTCAAGCAAAAACTAGAATTTCAGAAACTTATTTTTGCCGCTGTGATCTAGACAGCTTCCCAATAGTTAAAAGCTGTTTCTGATGAGCCAGGTGGTGATATTAATGAGCGTCCTTTTCTGATTCTGTATACTGCCTTGTGCCAGCGTTTGGAAGATACGCATAACTCAGTGAACCTGTATTTTTGAAGTGACTAACCATGAAGCAGTGATAACATACGTAGGTTGCCCAATACATTTTAGTGTAACAGAATACAAGAATTTTTGATATGGTTTCATATTGTAACTAATTCCATATTGTAACTAATCTTTAGAAATTACCCTTCGACAGTGGATTTTTAGTTAGTTAACAAAAGCGTGAGCAACAAGTAACAAAATAGTTAAAATGGGACCTCATCAAAACTAAAAACATTTCGCATGAAAGGATTTTATTAGCAAAGTGAAGAGGCAGTCTGCAGATGGGGAGAAAATTTTGAGAAACTGTATATCTGATAAGGGTTTCATTTGTCCATCCATCCATCTGTGTATCTGTCTATCCCTCTGTCATCCATCCGTCCATCCATCATCTATTATCTATCTATCTGTCCGTCCATCCATCTATATCTGTCAATCAAACAGCTTACCCACAAGATAACTCAGTTAAAAAAAACGGGCAAAGGGCTTGAATAGACATTTTCCCAGAGAAGAAATACGGATAGCTAATAAGCATATGAAAAGATGCTCACCGTCATTAGTCGTCTGGGAAATGCAAATCAAAATGAGAAATCGTTTCATACCCACTAAAGGAGCTCTGGTGGCGTAGGGCTTAAGGCATCTGACTACTAACCAGAAGGTTGGTGGCTCAAACCCACCAGTCACTCCGCAGAAGCAAGGCTGGGCAGTCTACTTCCATAAAGATTTACTGCCTCAGAAACCCAGTGGGGGTCACTGTGAGTCAGAATCAGTTCGATGGCAGTGGGTTTTTTTTGGTAAGGTGGCTATGATTAAAAAACCAGGAGGATGTTGGTGATGCTGTGGAGAAATAGGACCCCTCATTCGTTGTGTGGCATTGCAAAATGGGTGCCGTTTGTGTGAAGAGCAATCTAGTGTAGTGGTGCCAAGAAGTTAAAGGCAGAAGGACCGTACAGTATCCAGAGATCGGAAAGCAGGAACACAGATGTGTACACAGAAGCCAAAAGAGAGGGACGCAGATGTCCAGCAGCCAGAGAGTGGGTAAACCCACCATGGTACATGTGCACAGTTGGAATGTTAGCGGTAAAGAGAAATGAAGTCCTGATACATGCTACATTGTGGGTGAACCATGAAGACGTCATGCTGTGGAAAGTAAGTCCGTCATAAAAGGACAGATGCTGTATGATTCCTCCTGCATGCAATATCTAGAGTACTCATGTGTAGACAGACCTAGGTTATTGGTGGTTACCAGGGGTTGGGGGGGAGGGACGGGCAAAGGGGAACTCACTGCTTAGGAGGCACTTAGCTTCGTTAAAGGGGATGAAAAATTTGGGAATGGATAATGGTAATAGTTGACAACGTGTTGAACACAATGTCACTTAAATTGTACTCATGAAGAATGTTTTAAAAAGGTTACCATTTGTGGAGTTAAGGTGTAGTGTCTAAGGATAATATCCACAAAGATTTGAAAAGAGACTTAGACTTTTCCAGTTGTAATGTCTGTGTGATTTCACATTTTCTCCGTATACTTCAACCAAAGCAACTGCTGAAAGGGCAAGGTGGCCACATCTTCTGACCTCCTCTAACCCCACAAGAGGGAAACAGAATCACTATCAGAAAGGCCTATTCCTGCAAGGCCAGACATGCTGCCTCCCTCTAGCCCTTTTCATCAACTGTTCCTCTTAAACCGTTCACCACCTCTCTCCTAGGTTTGATAATTCTCTGCAGTGGCCACACAGAACTCACAGATGATGGGGTTTATTAGGGAAGCACCAGGCTACAATTCAAGTTCAGGAAAAACGCTCACTCTCTCTCCCAGCCTGCCATCTCTCAGCCAACAGTCTTTCTTAGTCTCTCTCCCAGTAATGCGTGTCTCTTGGTGTCTTCTCCGCAGCGCATGTCTCAGTGTTTCTTTCTCAGGAGCTCATGTCTCTTTCAGCAGCACATCTTCCTCAGCCAGAGGTCAGAGAGAGGTAATTTACTACACGCCAGGCCACCCCCTGGCTTTTCTAGCCATTATCCCTTTTATACTTCAAAAATTAACATCCCCTTCACCATCAGTTTAAGAATAACCACACCCGTGAAAATGTGTAAGCCAGCCACTTCATGCCTTTATCTCCCCCCATTTTAGATAGCCAATTTCTAATTTGCCCATCCCTATCAAACCAGTACTCTGAGGAGACAAGCGTGGTCCTTTCTCTCTGGAGAATCTTCAGGCACCTGGATCCTTTAACAAGCAAAGTCCAGCCCAGTGCAAGCCATCAAATTGCAGCAACTTAACACCAACTCAGTGTCAAACATCTTCTTTTTCGTTTGGTCAGGTTCTGGTCAGCTCAGCCCTAGCCATCCCAGCTAGGTCACAGGTACCAGCTGCCAAGTTTGGGAGTCACACTCTTCCCTTCACTTCAGACCTGCCAGCACCTTCTCTCACATCTTCAGTCCTCAGGGACTATTTCAATGCCCGTAGGCTCACAACTCCTTGCACTTCAGACCAGCCAGCCCTACATCTCATCCCCAGCCTCTGGGCCTAGGTCAAAGAGTACCAAACTCAGCCTGTTTCTTCTTTGCTACACTTCCCCCACTTCCACTCAACTGGACCCAGGTGGTCACAAGGGAGTAGCATACAAGCCAACTGCTCGCAGGTTTCCTTTAACTTCAGTCCTGGAAGGGGTTTCTCTTATAGACCATGTCTTTCCTGCCTTGATGCATCCAAAGCCTATCTGCTCGAAATTCAAAAAGCCAGTCATTTTTTTCTCTTCAGGTCGTCTCTTCAACTGCAAATCTTCTGTTCCCTCAGTAGTACTGGGTGGGGCTCAGGTTTTCTACCTAAGCTCCTAGTACTTGCTGCACACAGGGCTTAACACAAAAGCCTGTGTTTCTGCTGGGCAAATTCTATTTCCCCTTTTAAACATATCCAATCAAGTATCAGCTGAAGGCAGACTTACACGCTCTCTGTTATCCACACCCCATAATCATTTCTAATGTACAAGCAGGTAAGAGAACATTCAGTAGCCTTAGTACATTCAGGTAAACACATAATCCAAAACACATAATCCTTTTTAAGACGTTCCAGGTTGTTTCTTCACCTTGATTACAATCCCATTCCATGCATATGGCCTTTTGCTGGGTGTAACCAAAAGTCCTAGCCTCTGGATCAATTTTTTCTCCTTTAAGAGTAACACCAAACAAAGTAACCATCTAAGAATCCACAGTTTCACTTCCCAGGCCCCTTCATTTTTTCTTTTACAAAGTCTCGTGCTTCTATGAGTCTGGCCACCACAACGAATCCCACCCACCGCTTCTGACACCAGCTGCTAAAAGGGCAAGGTGGACACATCTTCTGACCTCCTCTAACCCCACAAGAGGAAGACGGAATCACTATCAGTAACCCAAGGCCTATTCCTGCAAGGCCAGACATGCTGCCTCCCTCCAGCCCTTTTCCTCCCAAAGCACCCACCACCTCTCTCCTAGGTTCAATAATTCGCTGCAGTGGCCACACAGAACTCACAGATGACGGGGTTTATTAGGGAAGCACCAGGCTACAATTCAAGTTCAGGAAAAATGCTCAGTCTCTCTCCCAGCCCACCGTCCCTCAGCCAACAGTCTCTCAGTTTCTCCCCCAGCAATGTGCGTCCCTCGGTGTCTCTTTCTCAGCAGGGTGTGTGTCTCAGTGTTTCTTTCTCAGGAGCGCATGTCTCTTTCAGCAGTACATCTTCCTCAGCCAGAGGTCAGAGAGAGGTAATTTATTGTACTGCAACAACTTTAATAGCTTGGATGTGGAAGCAGCTATGAGAATCCAGCTATCTTGTATTAAGCCAGAATTAAAGATATTTGCAAAAACGTAAAACGAGGTCACTTCCCCTAGTAAATTTTTTGTTTTGGAAAATAGTTAGGTTTCCCCAAAATTTTAGAAAAGTTATTTATGGTAACATTTAATGGGAATATATTAGGAAAAAAAAAGTGGTTGTAATTTCCAATAGAGAAGATCCTGGGAGATAATCCACGTGTCTCTTCGGGGTTCTCGGTAACATTTAAGACTGTAAAGACATCCTGAGACCAACATGTTTGGGAACTTCTGTATAGTAATAGCCAACAGCTGTCACCAGATGGAGTCTGACTTTTCTGGTGGCGGTAGTAAGGTGCCCATCCATCTGTTGGGGTTTTGAACTCAGTCTGAAGAGAGGGACAGGCACTATAAAAGTAGTTTTTTTTTTCTGTTTTTACAAATAATTGAGATAATTTTTAGGAAAGATAATTTTTAGTTCTGAGAGATTTTGATTATCAGATTTTACAACTTGAAGTTTTGTGGTGAGTTCCTTGCCCCTCCGTCCTTGTGGTTCATTGAGAGAATTCTCACCTTTCACGCTGGGGACCAGGGTTCAATTCCCAGCCAGTTCCCCCCACACACAGCCACCATGTCTGTCAGGGAGGCTTCCAAGTGCTGTACTGCTGAACAGTTTTCAGCAGAGCCGCCAGACTAAGACAGTAGGAAGAAAGACCTGGCAGTCTGTCTCTGAAAACTGGCTCACAGTGATCTGATCTGCGCCGATCGTGAGGATGCCACAGGACTGGACAGCGTTTTGTTCATTTGTGGTTGGGGCCGTAGTGAGGCGGCCAGCTTGATAGCAGCTCACAGCAACAACACATGTTGGATTTTGGTCTTGAAATTACATTATTTTATCTTAAGCCTGTTTTCAGTTCAGGCTTTCTGGTGGTGGTGAGTCCAGTTATGAGGCTGTTTACTTCCATTCCCTGTGTGTGAGGTTTTTTTTTTTTTTTGTTCATCAAGATATTTAATTCCTTGGTAATTGAGTCAGTGTTAACCTTACAGTCATATTTCACCTTCACTTGAATCTAAGCAAGTTTATGAAAGCTGCTTGCAGGCAGAGTGAGGACTTCTGGATTCTTAGCTGTTTCTCACTTTTTGGAGGGGAGGTGTATTCTGTATGTTCTGCATTGGGATTCTCGAGCAGCCGTTAATCACACTATCTTTGTTTATGGTTTATGAAGCAGCAGCTTTGGCACTAGTTCCTTTTAAAGTTGGCTGTTAAGGCTTGACATAGTCCCTTCTCTAAGGTCTAAGATGCTAGGTTGTAGACTGGGAAGGGCCCCATTCAGCTGTGGATTCCATCTTCCATTCTTGCTGGGAACTGTGTTGGATCAGTGCGGTTGGAGTCTGTTGACATGTCTTAAATGAAATTAATTTTTAAGGTCAAGTTGAAGAACCTCTCTTTGTGGCTAGAGCAGGTAAGGCAGTTGAAGAACCTCTCTTTTTTGGTAACATACACCGTGCAATATATATTATAGTGGACATAGAGTTTAAACTGCATGGAACAGCAGTTTGTCAGTGACTTTATCTGTCTGGAGAGCTTCATCTTTAAAGCTGTGCTCACATGTCCATCATGAACCCCACTTTGAGACCGCTGCTTTCTGTGGGAGATGTGTCTTGTTCCCCAGTTCCTACCTCTGGGTTGTCGGCCTGCACATTTACATAGCATTCTGACACGAAAGTTGAAGGATTCAAGAAAGGAAAACTAGTGGTTGACAGTGGTAGCCCGGCACCATCTAGTTCTTCTGGTCTTGTGGTCATATAGGCTGAGGTTCTCATGGTCCACTAGTCCCCTGGACTAATTGTTTCCATGTGTCGTTGCTTTTTTGTATTCTTCTTTGCTGTGGAAGGTTAAGTAAGGTCTTTAAACAGCAAATTACACTACCAGATTCAATCAGTTCCTGTAGTTTATCTGATTGCTTCCAAAGAAAAGTATCAAGCAAGTTCTGCTTTCAGGTCAGCTTGGCTAGCTCCATCTAGGAAGAAATGGTGACACATCTTCTGTTGGGTCCCAGCTGTCAATTTTGAGGTAGACCAGCCTGTTGATACCATGGCGCAGTGTCTTCCAGATGCGCAACATCCAGGCAGGAATTCATCAGTCGTCTGCACTTTGTTTAGATTGGGGTGCAGAGGCCTTAGTCAGCACCCATTTGGGGAAACATCTATGGTGATACAATGTGTGCTTCCTTCTGTGTGTTGGTTGTCTGCCCAGGATGCCCTCCTCTCTTCCTTCCTACCACTTAACCCTCCTTAACCTTCTCCTAAGGAGCCCTATTGGCACAATGGTTAAGCACTTGACTGCTAAACAAAAGGTCGGTGGTTTGAACCCACCAGCTGCTCTGTGGGAGAGAGAGTTAGCAGTCTGCTTCCATAAATATTGACGGTCTTGGAAACCCTCTGGGGCAGTTCTCCTCTGTCTTACAGGGTTGCTGTGTGTCTGAATGGACTCCACGGCAGTGGGTTTGGTTTTCTGGTGGTTTTTATTCCTCCCAAGCTTTCACTTTGCACTTTTGTTTAAAGAGCTGACTCCCAGACCACAGTGAGATAGATGGTCACTGAGGACAGTGTGGCTTTGAACATCTTTGTCTTGCACACGGAAGCTCACTGAACTGCAGCCTAATGAAAGAATATGTTTTCTGACAAAAATAAACAAGAACATGGTGCTTTTAGGACAGTTGGGTTGCTGAAATTCGGTAACCTTGGCCACCTTCACCATCTTCCTGAGTGGTAAAGGAAGCCAGTCACAGCGTTGCACTGACATTCCTTGAAAAAATTCTTGTTTTATGTCACTGTTTCCTATGAAATATTAAAAAAAATTAAAATAGTGCTTTGAGACTCATAAATTGGTTTTATTTAACAATGACGACGTTCTTTGGTGCCGCTGTGTCTGTCCTGACTCAGTGGCTCCATGAGCAGCAATGAAAGGTCGCTGAGTCCTGCACCAGCCTCACAGTTGTTACTCTGTTTGAGCCCATTGTTGTAGCCAGGTCAGTATGTCTTGTTGAGGATTTTCCTCTGACTTTCTGCTTTCCCAAACTTGATGTCCTTTACCAGGGACTGGTTACTGCTGATAATATGTCCTGAGTACGTGTGACAGAGTCTCACCATCGTCGCTCATAAGGAACATTCTGGCTGTACTTACTCCAAGACAGATTTGTTCGTGTTTCTGGCAGTCGATGGTCTATTCAGTATTCTTCATTAACACCACAGTTCAAAGGCATCAGTTCTTCTTTGGCCTTCTGATTCATTGTTCAGTTTTCATATGCATATGAGGCTGTCGAAAATGCCATGGCTTGAGTCAGGTGCACCTTAGACCTCAGAAGAGGTTTTTTGCAGCTGATTGCCTGATGCAGTATGTCATTGATTTCTTGACTTCTGCATCTATGGGCATTGACTATGGATCCAAATAAAATGAAATCCTTGACAGTGTCAGTATTTTCTTTGTTCACCATGATGTTGCCTCTTGGTCCAGTTGTGAGGATTTTTGTTTTCTTTATGTTGATGTGTAATTTTTCCTGAAGGCTGTATGTAGTCTTTGATCTTCATCAGTAAGCGCTTTGGGTCTTCTTTGTTTTCAGTAAGCAAGGTTATGTCATCTGCATATGGCAGGTTGTTAATTTTCCAGTTCTGATGCTTTATTCTTCATATAGTCCAGCTTCTTGGATAATAGAAAAGCTAATTATTTTAAATTATGTGTTTGCTTGGCACCCCTTACTGCCAGGGAGTAAGGTAAGGTGGGTGGGGTATAGCCTCCAGGCAGCAGGGAGCAGCGGCAGACGGGGTGGGTGGCTGGAGCAGGTAAGGCAGTTGGGGAAGAGCCCCAGGCCAGCAGGAACAGGAGGAGGGTAGCCCAGGTAGTGAGTGGAGCGGTTGGAACAATTGAGGGAGATGAACTTTTTCAAATGGTTTGTTGCACTGTGGTGGCTTGCGTGTTGCTGTGAGGCTAGAGGCTGCACCAGCAGGGGTGCCCATGGTGGACCAATTTTGGTGGTGCTTCCAGACTGAGACAGACTTGGAAGAAGGAAGAAGCCATCCACTTCTCAAACAATCAGCCAGTGAGAACCTTATGAATAGTAGTGAAATGCTGTCTGATATATTACTGGAAAATTTTATGAATAGCCCTGAAACATTGTCCAATACAGTGCTGGAAGAAGGCACTCAAAATATGACTGGGAAAGAGCTACCTCATCAGAGTAGAGCTGACCTTAATGATATGAATAAAGTAGAGCTTTTGGGGCCTTCATTTGTTGAAGTGGGATGACTCAGTATGAGAAGAAATAGTTGCAAACATCCATTGATAATCAGAACATGGGATATATGAAGTATGAATCTAGGAAAATTGGAAGTGGCCAAAAATGAAATGGAACGCATGAAGATTGATATCCTAGGCATTAGTGAGCTGAAATGGACTGGTTTTGGCCATTTGGAATCAGATAACCATATGATCTGCTATGCTGAAGAGGAATGGCATGGCATTCATCGTCACAAAGAATGTTTTGAGATCTGTCCTGAAGTATAATGCTGTCAGTGATAGGATAATATCCATACGCCTACTAGGAAAGCCAGTTAATACTACTACTATTCAAATTCAGGGTTGTATTCTTTCTCCATACTTATTCAATCTATATGCTGAGCAAATAATCCGAGAAGCTGGACTGTATGAAGAAAAACGTGGTATCAGGATTGGAGGAAGAATCATTAACAACCTGAGATATGCAGACGATATAACTTTGCTTGCTGAAAGTGAGGATGACTTAAGGCACCTACTGATGAAGGTTGAAGAATACAGTCTGCAGTATGGATTATGTCTCAATAGAAAGAAAACAAAAATCCTCACAACTGGACCAGTGAGCAGCATCACAATAAATGGAGAGAAGATTGAGGTTGTCAAGGAATTCACGTTGCTTGGTTCTACAATCGATGCCAACGGAAGCAGCAGTCAGGACATTAGACGATGTGTAGCATTGGGAAAGTAAACTGCGAAGGAACTGTTTCAAGTGCTGAGGAGCAAGGATATCTCCTTGAGGACTAAGGTGCGCCTGACACAAGCCATGATATTTCCAATCGCCTCGTATGCATGTGAGAGCTGGACAATGAATAAGGAAGACCGAAGAAGAGTTGATGCTTTTGAGTTGTGGTGCTGGCGAGAATGCTGAAAGTACCATGGACCGCTAAAAGAACTAACAGATCTGTCCTGGAGGAAGTGCAGCCAGAATGCTCCTTGGAAGCAAGAATGGCCAGACTTCGTCTCACCTATTTTGGTCATGTTGTAAGAAGGGACCATTCCCTGGAGAAGGATGTCATGCTTGGTAGGGTGGAGGGTCGACGAAAGAGGGGGAGGCCTTCAACGAGATGGATTGATACGGTGGCTGCAATGATGAGCTCAAGTATAGCAGGGATTGTGGGGCTGGCGCGGGATTGGGCAGTGTTTCGTTCTGCTGTGCATGGGGTCGCTATGAGTCGGAAACGACTCGACGGCACTTAACAACAACAACAACAAAATTCAAATTTACGTATCAACCACCAAAGCTGAAGATGAGGAAATTGAAGATTTTTAACAGTCTGACATTGACCAAACATGCAGTCAGGATGTGCCGATTATCACTGGTGACTGGAATGCAAAAGTTGGAAACAAGAATCACCAATAGTTGGAAAATTTGGCCTTGGAGATAGAAATAATGCTGGAGATTGCATGATAGAATTTTGCAAGACCAATGACTTATTCATTGCAAATACCTTTTTTTCAAGAACATAAATGGTGGTAACACATGTATACTTCCCCGGATGAAGTACACAGGAATCAGATTGACTGCATCTGTGGCAAGAGGCGATGGAAAAGGTCAATATCTTCAGCCAAAACAAGGCCAGGAGCTGACTGTGGAACAGACCATCAACTACTCATATGCAAGTTCAAATTGAAGTAGAAGGCAATTAACAAGTCCATGAGAGCCAAAGTGTGACTTTGATTATAATCTCTCCTGAATTTAGAGACCATTGAAAGAATAGATTTGATGCATTGAACACCAGTGACTGAAAACCAGAGGAATTGTGGGATGATATCAAGAACATCATCTATGAAGAAAGCAGGAGGTCATTAAAGAGACAGGAAAGAAAGAAAAGACCAAAATGGAATCAGAAGAATTTGTCCTTGAACAGAGAGTAAGTAGCTAAAGCAAATGGAAGAAATGACAAGATAAAGAGCTGAACAGAAGATTTCAAAGAGCAGTTCAAGAAGATAAAGTCAGTTATCATAATGAAATGTGCAAAAACATATAGTTGGAAAGCCAAAAGGGAAGAACATGCTCAGCATTTCTCAAACTGAAAGAACTGAAGAGGAAATTTAAGCATCAAGTTGCCGTATTGAAAGAGTCTATGGGCAAAATATTGAATGATACAGGAAACATCAAAAGAAGATGGAAGGGATACACAGTCACTGTACCAAAAGGAATTGGTTGATGTTCACGCATTTCAGGAGGTGGCATATGATCAAGAGCCAGTGGTATTGAAGGAAGAAGTCGAAGCTGCACTGAGGGAAGTGGTGAAAACCAAAGCTCCAGGAATTGATGGAACACCCATTGAGATGTTTCAACAAACAGATGCTGCACTGGAGGCACTCACTCAGCTATGCCAACAGATTTGGAAGACAACTGCCTGGCCAACTGACTGGAAAAGATCCACGTTTATACCCATTCCAAAGAAAGGTGATCCCACAGAATGTGGAAATGATCAAACAATATCATATGCCAGTAAAATCTTACTGAAGATAATTAAAAAAATGGTCACAGCAGTAAATTGACAGAGAACTTCCAGAAATGCAAGCTGGATTCAGAAGAGGACGTGGAATAAGGGATATCATTGCTGATGTCAGATGGATCTTGGCTCAAAGCAAGGAATACCAGGAAGATGTTTACTTGTGTTTTATTGACTATGCAAAGGCATTTGATTATGAGGATCATAATTGTGGTTAACATTGAGAAGAATTGGAATTCTAGAACACTTAATTATGCTCATGAGGAACTTGTACATAGACTGGGAGGCTGTAGTTCGAACAGAACAAGGGGACCCTGCATGGTTTAAAATGGAAGGAGTGCGTCAGGGTTGTATCCTTTCACCATACTTATTCAATCTGTGTGCTGAACAGATAATCTGAGAAGCTGGACTATATGAAGAAGAACGCGGCATCAGGATTGGAGGAAGACTCACTAACGACCTGCGTTAGGCAGACAACACAACTTTATTCTCTGAAAGTGAGGATGACTTGAAACACTTACGATGAAGATTGAAGACTACAGTCTGCAGTATGGATTACACCTCAATATAAAGTGAACAAAAATCCTCACAACGGGACCAATAAGCAGCATCATGATAAATGGAGAAAAGATGGAAGTTGTCATCGACTTCGTATTACTTGGTTTTACAATGAACACCAATGGAAGCAGCAGTCAGGATATCAGACGTGGTATAGCATTGGGCACATCCGCTGTAAGGATATCTTTCAAGTGCCAAAGAGCACTTGAAATGTTTCCTTGAAGACTAAGGTTGCGCTTGACACAAGCCGTGGTATTTTCAATCACCTCATATGCATGTGAGAGCTGGACAATGAAAAAGGAAGACTGAAGAGTGATGTGGTGCTGGCGCAGAATGCTGAAAGTACCGTGGACTGCTAAAAGAGCTAACAAGTCTGTCTCTGTCTTGGAGGAGGTGCAGCCAGAATGCTTCTTGGAAGCAAGAATGGCCAGACTTCGTCTCACTTACTTTGGTCATGTTGTTAGAAGGGACACTCCCTAGAGAAGGATACCATGCTTAGCAAAGTGGAGGGACAACAAAAAAGGGGAAGGCCCTCAATGACATGGACTGATACAGTGGCTGCCACAATGGGCTCAGGTATAGCAAAGATCGTGGGGCTGGCACAGGACCGGGCAGTATTTCCTTCTGCTGTACATGAGGTCGCTGTGAGTTTGAGACGACTCGATGGCACCTAACAACTGCCAGGGAATCATGTTCGTGGACAATGGAGGCCTCCTTGAATTCAAGATGTTAATTGAATGGTGAATGGGAGATGTTGGTTGATTTTAAACTTTTATATGATATCATTAGTATTTCCTTCTGAAAGTAATTTTACCACTCGAAAGAAGTTGTATAAAATAGAAAGACTGCACAGAAAGGCCACTTTTATGCATGTGTAGCCATCGTTCGCAGATAGGTTTACAAAAGACATGAAGGGGACTGCCTGCTCTATGTTGTGAAGTTGTATGGAGGCACCGCCACACACAGGTTACAGTTCAAGGCTGTGGAGCCAGACACTTGGGTTCATACCCTGACCCACTGGACGGAAGCGAGTTTCCTCTCCCTTGAGTGTCTTCATCTGTCCATGGATGCGGTTGTAGAGCGGTCAGGTACGGGGGGGAATAATGTCAGGCCCTGCCCTGCTGCCCTGCGTATGTTGACGTGTCAGTTAATGATGGCGGTGAGCACTTGGCTGCAGCCTACAGCTTGTGTTTTCACCTGACGTGCTGTGAGCAGCTTCCCGTGTACCACAAGTCCTGCCTCCCTTGTTCTTTTTCTGTACAGTTGGAGGCCCGTTGTGATCCCGGGCGTTTCCATGGCTGAGTTTTGCAAGTAGACCTTCAGGCTTTTCTGCAAAGCTCTGCTGAAACCTGATCAGCATCATACTTAACATCCACGCCTGCACTGATGGTTGGGTGGGAGCTGTGGGTGAGGGCCAGTGATGGGGGATTGACCCCCAGGCCTCCTGTGTGGAAGGTGAGAGTTCCACCAGTGCCTCCTGTTAGTCCTGCGGGTCAGGAGTGATAATTACAAACAGATGGAGTGGGTCCCGGGCAGGCCCTGTCTGTGGGAGGTAGCCGGGAAGAGGCGCTGCCCTTGGCCGGCCGGTTGCTGCAGTACAAGATTTTTGGGCTTGTAACTTGCACCCTTATCCCAGAAGTGGCTGGAAATTTGGGTTTTTATGTAACATTT
Organism: Orycteropus afer afer; assembly: GCF_000298275.1. Classification (NCBI taxonomy): domain Eukaryota; kingdom Metazoa; phylum Chordata; class Mammalia; order Tubulidentata; family Orycteropodidae; genus Orycteropus; species Orycteropus afer. Next base: position 5,664,541 of record NW_006921715.1, on the reverse strand, counting down.
TGAAATTTTAAGAATATGTTGTGGGTTATGGGGCTCTGTCTACCTCCTTCAGAGCCTTTAGTTTGAGTCCTGTTTCCTGGCATTTCTGTAAGAAAATTGCTGGGAGTGAAGTTAGACGTGAACTTGTAACTTGGTATATGCATTTGTGATTTTGATAAATATTGCTAGATTTTTTAATTCAGGTAAAATAGAACCAAGTGGTTACCAGTTCAGCTAGCTTTTTTGTGTGTGTACAGTTCTGTGGTGCTGCCGCTGGCCGTTTCCGGATGTTCCCATCGCTTTTCCCAGAAACTGTCTCATGAGCAGTAACTCCTCCTCCCACAAGATTACCACTAATACATGTCTGTCTCTGTGCGTTTATCCCTTCCTGGTAGTTCATGAAGGTGGGGTCGCCCCCCCCCCCCGGTTGCCTTCAAACCTGACGAGCCCCGTCTGCTCTCAGCGGCGTGGGAGACCGTTCATTCACACACCTCCATCCTGTCAGAGGACTGCCACATTTATCTGTCTCCACTCTGGTCATCTTGATTGGCAGCAAACTTCTTTCTTTGAGAGCTCAGTGCATTAAAGATGCTTCCGTTTTGGCAGGGACCGCGTGTAGTCTCCTTATCGTATGCTTCAACTTGGGTTATGATGGATTTTTGTTGTACGAAAGTGAGGGTCTTCTTATGTATGCAGATGGGTTTTGTGTACGGCTTTTGAGTTTTATGCCTTGCTTAAACACTGCTCAGTGTTCATCTGGTCCTGTCAGCCTGAAAAGGACCTCTGGTGGCACAGTGGTGAAAGCATTCAGCTACGCACCAATAGGTTGACAGTTTGAATTTACCCACTGTTCCATGGGGCAAAGATGAGGCAGACTGCTTCCTAAAGATTGACAGGGAAACCCCGTGGAGCACTTGTCCTTTGTCCTGTAGGCTCGCTATGAGTCAGAAGTGACTTGGTGGCAGGTTTGTTTTTAATATGTTATTTTTTGAATTAGTTGAAACAAATAGGCTTCATCTTAACACATAGCAGTACTGAGGCTGGGTGGTGTGAGTGTCTTTTGATTAAGTAAATAAATATTTTCCACCTCGCACATGATTCTTCTCTCCATGAAAATGTTACCATAGACATCAACATTTTTTCCAGTTGTTGTTCTGTGCCGTCGAGTCGGACCTGACTCATAGCAACCCCTCCTTGGGTTTCCGAGGCAGTATCTCTACAGAAGTAGCCCCATCTTCCTTCCAAGGAGTGGCTGGTGGGTTTGAACCGCCAGCCTTCTGGTTAGCAGTCAAGTGCCTTACGAACTGCGCTAACCTCTAAATCCCTGGTTGTCGGCTGGGTTAGTGTACAATGTGAGGAAGGAGTCCCTGGGTACCGCGTGTGCTTTGGTATGGGACTCATTACCAAAAGCTTGGCAGTTTCAGCCCCTCATGGGTGCCTCGGATGACTGGCAGTCTCTCTGAAAGGTCACAGTGTTGAAAGCCCTGTCGAAGCAACTGTGCTCTGAAACACAAGGGGTTGCCATCAGTTGGAATTGACTGGATGGCAACTTTTTTTGTTTGCGGAAGGGTTCTCTTCAGTAGGGAGTTTTGAGGGCCACCTTTTGGATGCCAATTTTGGGATCCTGATATTAACTATTTGCTGATTGAAAAAAGTAACCAAGACATGCATTCAGTTACATGTGATTTTGTATGTTTTATTCATAGATGGTACATAAATTTGGAAAATAGAACAAAAATGTTAACTGTTGAGTCTTGACATTTGGTGCTTGTTTGGATTCCCAGGTTTTGTGGTTGATGTCGTAGCATCTCATAGCTATGCTGTTTAGTTTAAAGGAGTAGGAGGGAGTGATTTGACATGAATTAATTGCAGCAATGGATAATACGTTTTATTCAGGAAATGTTATAGAATCTAAGATAACATGTAACTAGACTAGTGACTAGAACTGTGTAACTAGAACAGTGACTTGTTATTGTTGTTATGTGCTGTCGAGTCAGACCCGAGTCACAGTGACCCCTCCTTGGGTTTCCGAGGTGGTATCACTACGAAAGTAGATTGCCCAGCCTGCCTTCTGAGGAGTGGCTGGTGGGTTTGAACCTCTAGCCTTATGGTTAGCAGTCAGGTGCCTCAGACACCATGCTACCAGAGCTCCCAGAACAGTGACTAGATGATAGAATACACTTACTCACAGGCAATCTGGCCTTCCTGGCTGAGGTTTCTATTGATGTCAGAGGACAAAACAAAGGCCATTGCTCCTAGTGTCTACAGACCCAGTGGATAGGGAGTGCATGTGTCATGGGACTGCGTGCATGACTCGGTTGGATTCAGCACATTATTGCTTAAGTGCGATGTTGATAATTGCTGTTCAGTCGATTCTGACTCCTGGAGGCCCCGTGTGGTGTGCAGAGTAGACCTGCAGAGTAGACTGCCAGCCGTCTGGTTAGCAGTCAAATGCCTTAGGCATTAGGCCACCAGAGCTCTCTCCTCGGAGGGGTCTCTATGAGTCAGATCTGACTAGACAGCAGTGAATTTGGTTTCTGGTTTTTTATATGCCTGTTTATTGTTTGGCTGGAAGCCTTGGGAGTGAGTTCAATTCCAGACCAGAAGAGTGACTGGGGCCATAGTCTTAGTGGTCTCACTGTGCTCTATCAGCTCAGTAAACCTGGTCTTTTCATGATTGTGAGTTTTGTTCCACATTGTTCTCCCTCTCTATCCAGGATCTCCTGCACTGATCCCTTTTGGAGTGGTTGACAGTGGTAGCTGGTCACCATCTAGTTCTTCTGGTCCCATGGTCGTGTGCTCTGAAGTTCGCATGGTCAGCTAGTCCCCTGGACTAATTGTTTCCATGCGTCTTTCTTTTTCTTCATTCTTCTTTGCTCCAGATGAGGAGAAGCCAATTGTTGCATCTAGATGGCCACTTGTAAGGTTTTAAGACCGGATTTTGGCCCTTTTTCAACAAGTAAAATTTTTTCAAAGTTCTCTATGTTCAGACTGCATTTCTCTAGCAGTGTATATTGGGTCTTCATCCTTATTTGTAAAATACTTGAGTATTCAGGTAGTGACAAAGTTAAAATGCTTGTGGGGAAAGAAGTCATGTAGTCTTTGAGGGCCCTCACTTTTTTACTTTCTGTTGCATGGCAGGTAAGTTGTCAGTAAAACGGTGTCTGGGTGTGGTCGGGAACTGTCCACACTCAGAAGGGCACTTTCTGAGTCACCGTGCTGGGAGTGCTGGTTTGTTTCACAGTGATTTCTTCCCACCCGTTTCCAGTCCAGTTACGACACAGGGGTCACAGCAGACACGGCCGCCCCAGAAGCACTATGGTATCACCTCGCCCATCAGCCTCGCAGCCCCTAAGGAGACTGACTGCTCGCTCACGCAGAGGCTCGTGGAGACTCTGAAGCCTTTCGGGGTTTTTGAAGAGGAGGAGGAACTTCAGCGCAGGTACGAGCTGCACCCTGCACCTGTGTCCCGTACACTTCACAGTGGGTTATGGAAGGGAAATAAGCCGGTTTTGTGACACTTCTCTTTTCAGTTAATAAGTTAGCAGGTCAGATTTACCCTCCCAGATCTGTGTCTATTTCAGACAAGAGTGATACTGGAGGATGAGGTGATAGAATGGTGGTGTGGGGGCATCTGACCTCCTTGTCCATCTTCACGAGGGGATGGAGAGTCGGCACCGACAGCCCAAGGCTGATCCCTGAGAGGCAGCGGGCACACATGCCTTCGCCTGCAACCTTTTTACCAATTCTGATGCCAGCTGTCCTTCCCACAGCACTTTGCTTCTCTGCTGGGTTCAGTAATTCATTGCAGTGGGCACACACAACTCAAGGACCATGCTCAGAGTTACAGGGTTTATTAGGGAAGTGTAACAGGTTACAATATAGGATCAGGAAAGACCCAGGATATAGTTCTTTGATCAGGACAGTATCTTCTCAGCTCTGCCCATGGCACGCTTCTTTCTTGACCCTTGGCCTGGCCTCTGCCATGCTCAGGCAAGTGTTCGGAAGCTCATTAGCTCCGCCAGCCAGTGCCTGGAGGCGCCCATTCCGCTAGGAAGGCACTCAGCTCTAACATTGCGTGGGGCTCCAGGCCCATTGTAGCTGCCTGGCTCCGGGGACTGGAAGCCGCCTTCGCTGTCCCACGCTGGTCTCCTGGCTCTGCTGCCACTGTATTCCCTGCCACCGCTTCTGCCAGCTCTGGTGTTAAAGTTCTTGCTTCCTCCCTCTCTTTGCTGGGCTTAGGATATTCGCAGTGCAGGGACCCTGGGTCCAAAAGATGGGCTCCTCTCCTGGCTCTTCTTGGTGGTGGTGAGGTCCCCCTTTCTGTCTCTGGGATGCCTGATTTCAATCCTACAGGGAGAGCAGAACAGACTGGCCCCATCTTAGGGTTCCGTTTACCACCTTCTGTGCGCATTCCCACCCCCACAGGGATGTCACATACCTTCTTTGTATTGTGCTTTCCAGTCCCCTTGGTGGGCCACTGCACCTGATTTGCAAAGTTGCACCCAGTCATTTGGTGGGAGTTACCAAGACCATGCACTGCTGGAAGGGCGTTATTAAGTAATTGACTGCACTGTAGCCGGGAACCTAATTTTTCCACATAGACTTCATTTCTGTTTCTGTGATTGTGATTTTTGATGCTTTTGATTACTGTAGAACAGAATTGTCAGGAGATAGGAGAAGCCCTGACTATTGTGCTAGTGCTCGTCTAAGTAGCCAGCTCTACCATTCACCGACAAGACACGGTTATGTGCTGGACGAAAGCCACATGTGCTGTACAAAAGCCACACGTGGGAAACTTTTTGCTCAGTCATCTGCAGTACAAACAACGTAATTCTTGATTGATCTTTGTTTGCCTACAGGATTTTAATTTTGGGGAAATTAAATAACCTGGTCAAAGAGTGGATACGAGAAATCAGTGAGAGCAAGGTAAGGTGGCTTTGCACACGGAGTACTTTGAGACATGGCCCACCACACGTGGGTGTTGTGTTACACGTAGTGTGTCCTTCTGAGTAGCCTCGGGAACATGAACGTGGCATCTGTTCAGACTATTGATTACGGATGTTACAGTTAATTTTTCATAGCTTTGGGAGCAGGAAAAAGTGAAGTGAGTTCACTGATTTTGTATGTACTTGTAGTTAGAACATTGCAAAGCTACGTGCCTTCTGTTCTTCACAGAAATAGCAGATGTTCACCTGGGAAGGTGCTTGAAAAATACTTAATAGGATTTGAGAATCTTTTAACCCTGTAAGCAACCTACAGTGACGGGTTTTTATTTTTAAAAGTTTTCAGGTGTTGGACTCTTATCCTGAGTATGTTTGTTTTTATAATGCCACGCTCTGAGTCTGATACTGTAGTGTTAAAGTAGCTGGATGCACCCCGGAAAGGCAGAAGCAGAAGTGTTTCCTTAACTTTGTGTAGGGCACTCAGCTTTGTTGTAACAACTTTTTCTTAGATGTTTTAAGTTTAGAGCCCTAGTCAAGGAGACAGAACTTGTATTTCTTGAATGTGAAACAAGGGTGCGTTCCTCTTGACCATTTTCTTTTAGGTGCCAGAACACTCGGTAAGTTTCTTGAACCAGGAACTTGGTAAGAGTCTCCCTTCTGGTTTCTGAGGGTGAGGTGGATGGCTTGGTTAATGAGGTCAAGTTGTCCTTGAGCGTGTTGGTACTCCTATTCCAGCTTGTCTTTGATCTTTTCTTTACAGCCTGGGTTTCTGGGTAGCAGGCTGGTTAGGAAATGTGGCTGACGAGGTTGGGTCTCAGGTTCTGATTGGTTTGTTGCCTTCTCTGGCGAAACTCTCTTGCCCAGCTGGCCGATTTCAAGATTTCCTTCAGGATCCCTGATGTTGGCACTATTGACATTTTGGGCAACATGATGATCTTGTTGCTGGCCTGTACATTTGTGGGCCTTCAGCCTCATCCGTCCCTGGCCTCTACCCACTGGATCCCCCTCCCTCTGAGCTGTGACAACCCAGGTGCCTTCTGACAGATCCCTAAGCTTCCAGGGGGCAGAAGCATGGCTGGTTGGATGTTGCTGATGTAACATATTGTTACATTTAATTTATATCATGGGAGAAAAATCACATAAAACTTTTGGGCAGTCTGCTTTGTTTGCCGTCTAATACTTTAAGACTTTTTTTAAAGAAAGATTTTACAATTAAAAATGTTTTTCCTATGACTTGAATTGAGAAATCTTAATTTCTGGGTTACAACAATCTTAGTAGGTGTAAGCATATTAATGTCTGAAGCTGCACTAACGTGGTAGCCAGTAGCCACAAGCTTGTTGAAATTTAAATGAACCAAAATTAAGTAACATTAAACATTCTGCCTTTGGCCGCGCTGCTGTATCTCAGGTGCTGCGTAGCTGTGTGTTGTGAGTGGCTGCTAATCTTGGGTAGCCAGTTATAGACATTCCCGACCTCCTCGGAAGTTCTCTTGGAGAACGCTGGTCTGCAGATCAGTGTCCACAGACCATTGCCCCTAATTTCCTTTGCAGGCCTGTTTCTGTACAAATATGACTGGTTTAATTTAGTAACTAGGCCAACAGTGTACTTGAGTTTCTTCATATATAAATAGAGATGGGAGCCCCCAAGCCTTCAGAGCTTGGTTTTAAGGCCTCCGATGGATGGAGTGACACTTCACTATATGTATTCCTGTCTTGTCTGGGATCCGGTAGAGACTTGACCATATTGGGGAATTAGAAGGTGAGGACAAGTGGGGGCTGGAGCTCACTGAGTCTGCTTCTGTTGGGACAGATGTTGCTGGTGTCCTTATAGAGAAGGCCTTGGGGCCACCATCATGCTCTCCAGTAGCGCCATTGTCGGCAGGCTGGCTTCTCCACCCATGACGTTTCTGCTCCTGAGTGACAGACCGTCAGCACTCAGTTCTTTTGAATCATCCCAGCAGACCTTTTAGAGGGCTAAAACCTCTAAACATGAGTGGCTAGTGTTGGCATCGTGGTTGCATTTCCTGTGGTGAGACTGGCTGCGGAGTGCTGCGCCCTGCGATGGCATGTGATCTTTGAAACTGTCACAGTATCTGCTTCAGATATGTTTTCATGTTCCTGGTTTACTTCGTGCGGCGTCCTTGTCGGGAGTGAGACCCCTGCTCTGTGTTGCCCTGGGAGCGCGTGTCCTCTTCTCTCTCAGCGTCTCCAGCAGTGGTCAGGAACCGGGCAAGCTTCTGAAGCAGCAGCACTTCACTGAGGGAGGGTGCGGGAGGGCTCCGTGGCCGGTGAGGGTGGGCTCTGAAGGCCTGTCATTTTGTACGGCTTGGAGTCCTCTGTAAATTTGCACTGAACTCTCCCTGGGTTTTGGAAAGGATGCACCATTTGAAATCATTTTCCTTGTGTGTGACTGGCAGAATAACTGTTCTCTGTTTGTTTTGATAGAATCTTCCACAATCTGTAATTGAAAACGTTGGGGGGAAAATTTTTACCTTCGGATCCTACAGATTAGGAGTACACACAAAAGGTAGGTACGGCCTTGTTTGCCTCGGGCTGGGCTTCTGCTTTATCTCGGAACAGCTAGGAAGAGGCACCACCACGGCTGCGTGTGCTGTATCTTGCAGCCAAGCTCTGCATGGGAGAGACACCCACCAAGGGTCCACATTTGCCAAGAAGGAAGGTAGGCCCTGAGGCTGGCTTGTCTCCCTGCACTCTCCAGCGTGGGATGAACACGAAGTGAGATCAAAAGTTCGGCTTTTCAGCGGAAGTGCGCACATTCCATGTGATTTGGGGCTACCGCGTTGGATGGTGCAGGTAGCTCTCCCTGCTCTGGGGGAGTTCTGTTGGACAGCACTGTGCTCCGGCCCATTTCCTTCACAGGAGGAGTGCCATTGTAGACAGCAGAACAGACGTGGGTTCAAGCCTGCGGACAGTCCTGTCCTTTGGTTCCCCTGCTTTTATTAGAGGCAGAGTGAATGTGACGAAGCAGGATAACAAGCCTGCTGCCGACAGCCGTTTTCGGTCTTCTTACTTACTCTGGCGGTTTCTCCTCTGCATGGAACTACCCGGGGACGGTGCTGTCAGGGCAGAGGCAGGGCTTGTATTGGGCTTGCTCTGAGCTCTGGGGGAGGAGCTGGACTCTGAGCAGCATTGTCTTCCGTGCTCCCCACGGCCCTCTTTCGCCCATGTAGCCAGTATGTGTCTGAGGCTGAGGGGTAGTGTGGCCTGGGCGGCTTCCCCGAGTCACTTGCTGCCAGAGGCCCACTTCCAGCCCAGGCAGTCTGAGGCTGTGCACGGTTCCCGTTCACCTGTGGCCCCTGTGGTTTCAAAGCATCTGCCTGGGTGGTGCCATCTGCATGTGGCGTCCCCCATTGCCCACTTCCAGGACCAGTGGTTCTGGTCTGCACTCCTTTGATGGGTCCCTTGTTTGTACAATGTTCAGAGTAGGGCCTTGGCCCCTGCATCTGGGAGAGGACCCACATACACCTCTCCCTTTCACGATCCCCCTTAGCCCTTTTAATCCCCCTCATGTGTGCTCCGTGCTGGCCTCTCTGAAGCACAGAGCAGTAATGAAGGCCTTGCTGAGCTCTGCCTCTGGCTGTCGGTCAGTTCGGTCCTGAGATATACTTTTGCAGTCCGTTCTGTGGGTTCCATTTGGTTAGTCATATGTGGGGAGGAAGACAGTGTTGGGGCTTTAAACTAATGTCTGAGGCTGTGATAGACTGAGGGTGATGGGCGTGGCCTGCACCACTCCCATGCTTCATGGAGGTCTGATTCACCTCTCTGACTCTCGGACACCGAGGGGGCTGCAGAAGGAGGGGGCTGCTGGGAAATGGATAGAAACATCCCATGATTGAGAACTGTAGTTCTCTTGCATCAAGTGATCATTTTTTTGGGGGGCGGGGGTTACATTTTCAGAGGCTCACCAGTAGAATGTGAACAGGTTCTCAGCATAAGATACTGCCATGAGACCACACAAAACTGTGTTCTTGTATCATTGATTAGTGGCTGATGGGCTTAATTTTTTTTAGGTGCTGATATTGATGCATTATGTGTTGCACCAAGACATGTTGATCGAAGTGACTTTTTCACCTCATTCTATGATAAATTGAAATTGCAGGAAGAAGTAAAAGATCTGCGTGTGAGTAAGAGTAAACGTTTGGGTTAGGGTTAGCTGGAGGTGGGGTTGCAGACTTTACTGTAGTCTCCTCAGTGGGTGTTGGACCTCCTAGGCTCTTCCTGCCGGGTGCTGCTGGCACTTTACTCTTTGTAACAAGTGTCAAAGCCCAATCTGAAATCTCTCACTTATGGTGAGGGAACTAAGGCTAACAAATGTGTGCTCCTTAATTTGGCCGTGATCATACCTCTCATGAGGGACATCAAGGCTTTAAGCTAGGTGTGTCTGAATCAAGAGCCCAGTGTCTTCCAGCATCTTGCTGAGAGCCTGTCGTGGGAGGAGCTGTTCTTGTTCTCAGTGATGTTTAAATCTCCAAGCGCCCACCGCCTGAGTGCGCTGGCTGACACTGATGCTGATGCTAGGCTAGGCGGGTCGGCTGTGGGGCACACGTGCTGACTTTGTTGGCTTCTCTTTCAGGCTGTGGAGGAGGCCTTTGTGCCTGTCATCAAGCTGTGTTTTGATGGGATAGAGGTGAGGTGTGGTTCATGTTGACAAGTCTTGTGTGATTGACTGATTTTGATAGATACAGGTTGCTAAAAACTTGGTTTATTTTAAAGTTTTATAATGAGTGAATTGGTTGTGATATTAATAAAAATTAAACTTAATTTTTTTAACATACTATTGTAGTGTTTTTTTAAATGTAGAACATACTATTTTTTTTGAAGTGCCAAGTGAAATTGGCACGCAGACTGAACTAATGAAACATGAAGACTAGGAAAGGCAGCACCATTTGCAGAGTTTGTGTGCTTTTAGCCTCAGTAAGAAGGTGACATGCGTTTTTGCTTTGCTGTTGTCATGCCTGGTATTGTGGAGCCTGAGATGTTTTCTGAAGAAGGATTTATGAACTATGGGATACCCAAGTTCAGATTTGTGAAATGACATTTGTTTCTCCTTACTGTTTTCAACATGTGTAGTGAAAGTAATTGGAACAAAGCTGACAGTGAAGCAGATTTAATTCTTTATTATGTTACTTCTGCAGAAGTAAGGCTTGAACGGTGCTGGTAAGTCACTGTTAGTAGCAGTGAAAGTATGCAGCCCTGGAAGTTAGCAGAATGATACTTCACTGTTTTGCAGAAAGGCCATTCTCACTGCAGCCCCACAAGTTTAGCTCTGAGATGCAAAATGCAAGATGTGGTTAAGGATTCCCACATCAATTCATGCCGTTTTGATGGACTGGCAGATTTTAAATAAATATAAACAACCTGTTAAAAAAGGTGATGCCCCATTTTTCCAAAAAGAAAATGATCAGCAAAGGGTGGATTTTCCATTTTATTTTTTGGGGAGGGTAACTCACCTGTACATTTTTTAGGGTGGGTATGAGAGTCAGTTGGCTGTTTGAAATACTTACTGTGTTAGTTTTCTATTCATACACATTATATAAAATAATAGTATTTTAGAACTCTGTTTTTCCATTTTCACATTTCATGAAAGAATTTTATGCTCCCTCTTTGTTTTTGCCATCAGTGTCTTCACTGAGTGGCCTGTTGTGGTATCAGTTATTGTGAGCGTAGACTTGACTTCTTTCTAAGTTGGGAAAGATACTGAACTTTGGAATCTGGTTCATTGGAAATTTTGTCCTATGCAAATACTCATTTATATACCTGTAGGTGTATATTTAAATAACTTCTATAACAACACTCTTTTTTTTTTTTTTAAATTGTGATTTGGGTGAAAATTTATAGAGCAAATTCACTTTCCATACAACAGTTCACATACACTTTGTCTCATGACATTGACCACAGTTTACCACAATGCAACAGCTCCCCTCC
>NW_006921715.1:5629234-5653331 GCF_000298275.1 Orycteropus afer afer | reverse complement strand
ATAGATCCCCTTCCACGTGGATGATAGTGGTAGCTGGGTACCATTTAGTTCTTCTGGTCTCATAGTCGTATAGGCTGCAGATCAGATGGTGCACCAGTCGCTAGGACTAATTGTTTCCGTGAATTTTGGTTTTCTTCATTCTTCTTTGCTCTAGATGAGGAGAGACCCATAGTTGCATCTAGATGGCTATAACGACACTCTCTTAAGAGATTTGTTTTTAATTAGATCTTATAAAAAGCACGTTTATGGCAGATGCAGCCAGGAAAGCTTACCCCCAGGAAGAATGACCAGATCTGTGCTTAGTTTCTTTGCCCCAACCTAACTTTCCTTTTTTGAAAAAATGGGGAAAAAAAAAAAATTTTTTTTTCGGGGGCGGTGGTAGTCATATTCTGTAAGGATTCAAAATTAGTCTTAATGCTGGTTGTTTCAGGCCATGACTCCACTGTTCCTTGTCTGTTAATCAAAATTTAAGTCTTGGAGAAATTGTGTTGTAGTGTTGTGAGCATAGATGTTCTCAGCTGTAAGGGGTGCCTTATTCGCTGAGAGATGGCTTCTGGGTGAATATAAGGGTACTACTTACCTGCCGCTTGGGCATGATTGCTGCAGGTGGAGAACTAAACACCTAATTTTAAGTAATCTGATAAATACAGTTAGCAGACTAAGTAGATCAAACTTAATAAGTATGATTAACATTGAGAAATAGGTATAGATACATGTTCCATTGTGTATTACCCAGTGTTACCACTGCCCGATTAAAATACCTGTAATATGAATTAATGCAGCTTAGGGACTGTTGGTGGACATTGTTGTTAATATTGAGGAGAAGGTTTTGGCTTTATAGAAATGCCTTACAAATAGTCTGACAGATACAGAATGTTAACTTTTGTTTTTGTTTTAGATTGATATTTTGTTTGCAAGATTAGCACTGCAGACTATTCCAGAAGATTTGGATTTACGAGATGACAGTCTGCTTAAAAACTTAGATATAAGATGCATCAGAAGTCTGAACGGTAGGTCCAAACCTGTTTCCTTTTATGTAGTAGCAATGTTTGCCAGACATGGAAATAGTTGTCTTTAACTTAAGTTGAAACTTTTTTGTTCATCTTTCGTGAGTCAAATAAAATATGCTCTATTCAGAGTTAGACTATAGAAGGTGTCGTGTAATCTGTTTGACTTCTTGGTATCTTACTCTGTTCTTTTTTTTTTTTTTTTTTCTTTTCTGTTGTGAATGGCACTTAAAAACCATGCAAACCAAGCCCATTGCTGTTGTGTCGATGATTCCAACCCATAGCAACCCTGTAGGGCAGAGTAGGACTGCCCTATAAGGTTCCCAAAGCTGTCATTCTTGATAAAAACAGACTACCTGTCTGTCGTGCAGAGTGGCTGGTGGGTCAAACCACCAACCTTTACACTAGCAGCTGAGTGCTTTAGCCACTGTGCCAGCATGGTTCTCTGTAAGACACTAAGGATAAAAGATTATCTGAAGTTTGTTACTAGTGAGCTAGGCTTGACTGTGTAACCCTAGTTAATTGTGATCCTGTTCTCTTAGGTTTTCAGCTAATATATTAAAAGGGTTAATTTGAATGATTTGATATTAGCATATCAATTCTTGGAAACATGGGTGGATCAAGCCCTCAGTATACCTGGATGGGAAAAAGTTGAAACGGCTTGGAAATTTGAAATCACACAGATTGCCATTCTGTTTTCTTTCTTTAGTGTAGTGCTTGGTAAAAGAAGATAAAAGTTTTTTAGAATTTGCTTGATTTTGAATTTAACGCCAAATAAAAGTTCTTACTTAATTTGACATCAGTACAGGAAAGTTAAAAGCGGTATTACCAGAAACCTCATTGATTTAACTCTGTGTTTTCTTGCTCCTATTAATCAGGTTGCAGGGTAACTGATGAAATTTTGCACCTAGTACCAAACATTGACAACTTCAGGTTAACTCTGAGAGCTATCAAACTGTGGGCCAAACGTGAGTTCAGAATTTGTTGGCTAGTTTATTCGAATGTTTGAACTTTTGTTCATCACTAACTTATCTTTCTGCTTTTCCCTTATTAACAGGCCACAACATCTATTCCAATATATTAGGTTTCCTCGGTGGTGTCTCCTGGGCCATGCTAGTAGCAAGGACTTGCCAGCTTTATCCAAATGCAATAGCATCAACTCTTGTACATAAATTTTTCTTGGTATTTTCTAAATGGTATGTGTTTTAGATTCTATTAAAATAAAATTGATTGTAGACACTGAAGTTTAGTCTTATTTCTATGACATTTCTGTAGCTCCTCTTAGATTCAAGTTTGAGTTCATGATGTAGCTGTTGAGGTAGCCTTGGGGAGGTCACATGTCTGAAGTGACAAAAGTCAACTCCATTTGCTTTCCCAGGACAGGGAGTGAGACAGGTGCTCGCGGGCTCCTTGTGCAAACCTGCTCTCCAAATCCACAGACTAAAGTTTGCTAAAATCCAGTGAACTGATAGGTTGGGATGTAAAAAAGCTTTATATATACCCCACGTCTTTCACTCCTTGAATTTTAAATCTGTGGGCCATTTGGTGTTTTTCTTTTTGGGCTTTGTTTTTATTTTTTTTGCTTTTAGCTGTTCATCTTTGGTAAAACATTAAAGATGTACATTTATATGAAAAAGAATAACTATAAATGCTTAAAAAATTGATGGTCCCTTTGAGATTAGTCATTAACAAAGATTAGAATTTTTTAAAAGTCCCGTTTTAAGACATATTCTTCAACTACTGTTTCTTTTTAAAAAAGCATGATGATGTATTATTGTTAGTTCAGATTGGTTGCTTTGGCCCCAAAGATGAATTTCTTGGTTTTTAAATCAAATTTATCTTTGTGATTTTAAGTCATCCTTCCCTATTACTGCCAACTCCGTCCTTTCCTCCCTGCAAAATAATAGCAGTTCTTTTCTAGTAATTTTATAAAAATTAGTTACTGGAGGTGATCTCTAATGTAGAGCATGGCCACACTCTTCAGTCCACTTTCTGCTGTTTCGGATTTGATGGCCCTCATCATGTATGGTCAGGTGTGACGGGATTGAACAAGTGTCAGAATTTCTCTCAGTAGTGCACATGAGCAAATACTACTTTTAAAAAGCTAACGCTGATGTTAAGGATGGCAAATGTTTTCTGTTTTTTTCTGCTCTGTGAAGGAGCAAAGTAGCTAATTCATAGAAGACATCTTGAAAACAGTGTGTTCATAACTCGTTTTCCTACACTGTATTTCATTACATGAGAGGAGGGAGAATTTTCCTAATTAATTTTTACGATATTTATGCTCCTTTGCTTATAATTAGAACGAACTTTTTGAAAACTTCTCTGTCATACTAGTGTAAAGGTGGGATTTTTGTCTTGGGAGTTATCCTTCTCACAGTTGAGGTGGACGTGGCAGCTCTTAGGCCGGCCCATCTTACCTCACTAGTCCTTTATCTATATGTTGAGTCAGATGTCTGACGTCAACCTGGGGAAGTTGTCAGGTGGTTTAAGTTCGTTTTGTAAGTTACAATACAAATATCCTGAGTAGCATGATGTTGACAGGCAGCAGAGGCAGGGGTAGAGCCCAGAAGGGCAGGATGAGTGAAGAAGGAGAGTCAACAGATGATGTATGCTTTACAAAGTTCGTGTAGACGGTGATGTCCAATAGTCTTATCAAGTGCTACAATCTTTTTAAACAGGGAATGGCCAAATCCAGTGCTATTGAAACAGCCTGAAGAATGCAATCTTAATTTGCCTGTGTGGGACCCAAGGGTTAGTGTATTATTTTTTCCCCTACAAATTCACATTGTGCGATAACAAGTAAAGGTCATCTGCGTAAACGCCAGGGAGACGCCCATCTTTATGTATGAGTGGACGTGTCCGTAGCATCCGTCTTCCAGATAAGCTCGACTGTCATTGTCCTCTGAGGTGTGAAGCGTCAGTATGCACCCTGTGAACCACATATTGTACAGTTTTCAGTATCTACGTCACTCACATTTTAAGTCTAGAAGCACCTTGTAAGCCAAAGTTGTGTGGGTATTTGTGCTTAAAAAAAATAAAAGGATAACTAAAAATCCCTGTATTTTCTCATTTGATCTAAATATTTTGTTAAAATTGGGTCAATGTAGGAAAGCTGTTGCTCACCGTTGGCGCGAGGCAGGTCTCTTCTAAGCACTGTCACCTTAGTCGCCATGCTTGAGACTTCACAGAGGGTCACATCCAGCTTGGGCGACAAAGCAGGTTCCTTTTTGATTCTTGGCAAGTTTCGATTGTGACTGCTTTAACTCAGACGTCCACTTTAAATGCTAACAACATGCATTTGATTTATTGACAGTAGAAGGTTGGCAGATAATCAGTTTTTCTAAGTCAGTTTGATACTGTATTGCAGTATGAAAAACTCAGTTTTAAGTCTGTTCATTTACATCAAATGATGCATTTTCAAGTATTTAATTTTTGCCACTGTCATTACGATAGATTATTAAATCATCTCATTATCTCTTGAAATGGTATCAGCATGGATAATGCCATTTCCTCCTGTGTTACCAAGTTTACAGACCTTAGGAATTCTAGTGTACGAAGCACTTGTCTCCACCTGTTTACAGTTAGACTCAGCAGTGTGACACTTCTCAGAGGTGTAACTTCGGGTGCATCCCCCGTTTTGTTGTTGAGTAAAGAACAACACTAGATGCCCAGGAGGGCCTGGCTTGCTCAGCAAGCATGCTGTTGCAGTAAGGTGGCCAGGTTAGTTGTGTCCAGAGATGGAACAAAGCATTACTTTAGACCAAATCTCTGATTCTGTGAAGAATTCCTGTAAAAACAGTGTCTTCGTACGTGGTTTTTTTCAACTCCAGCTGTGAATGAAGTAAAAATAATTAATCATTGATTCAGTCTAACAAGGAATAAAAAGTCCAGGTGTCTGTTGCACATGTACTTGAGGAAACTGATTGGCTGTTGTTGTACGTAGGTCAACCCCAGTGATAGGTACCATCTCATGCCTATAATCACACCAGCATACCCACAGCAGAACTCCACGTACAATGTGTCCGTTTCCACACGGATGGTCATGGTGGAGGAGTTCAAACAAGGTAAGTGGCCGTCTTTCTGTCCTCCTTTATACACGAGGGACTGAGTGCTGTTCTAGGCCCAGTAGCCTGCTGTGCGCTTCAAAGGAGGTGCACATTCCTGGAAGTGAGACTGGCCGAGCCTTGGCTGATGGCAGCGTGTGTTTGAGACTTGACTCGAAAAAACCCAGTTTAATTTCTTCCAGGCAGTTTATTTCAGACGATACATTGGAAGATTAGAAAGACATCCCTTTAGCTGGACCTTTATAGGCTGGCTCAGTGCCACACTATGCCATGTAAAGTTATTCATGAGTTCATGCTTTCTCTCCCTGAGGGAGACGCAGACTGGGGAGAAAGTTGAGCAGGACTGGGGCCAGACTGCCCCTGAGTTGGAGGACCAGGTGGAGGTACTTTGAGGTACCAGTGAGTTATAGTAGCAGTTACTTTGAGGGGTCTCCCTACTTAGCAGCCTTTGGCAGAAGCAGCTGGGGTGGTATTATTTTTTTGACTGAAGACTGTCACGGAAATTGTATCAGTTGCACATCTGAGAGCTTAAATTCAGCAGTTTAAAACGCCTGTGGGCGGAAGAGGCTTGTGCATGGGAAGGTGTGTCTGCCCTTTAGAAGCAGCAGGAAGTTTGTTTGCAGGAAGGCAAGAAACGCAGGCTGCGGGACGCTTCACTTTCTGAGGTAACAGCCCTGCTCCAGCTTTGAGAGGCTTGTCTAAGCATGGCATTTTAACAGAGTGGCACTGTGCCAGACCCCTGGCTCGGCAAGGCCTTTAGCTGTTTCTAGAAGTGTATGTGTATATGAGCGTCCCTGCTCTGAAGTCACAAGCTGAAATTTCCATCGGTTAAAATGATTTGGGGATTATCTTGAATGCATGTGGTATGTTTAAGATCGTTAAAATTCTAGACTGTTAGACTGAAGCATACAAACATTTTAATATGTTTTTAATTTAGGTCTTGCTATCACAGATGAAATTTTGCTGAGTAAGGCAGAGTGGTCCAAACTTTTTGAAGCTCCAAACTTCTTTCAGAAGTACAAGTATGTATTAAAGGCATGTCGGACGCATTGCTCTCGTAAATGATAACGGTGTAGTGACAGCACACAGGCCGTCTCTTGCCAGACTAGTGTCCTGGTTGATTGTCCGTTAAGCAGCTGTACAGTGCTCCTTTCTGTCACGGGAGGCACCCTCGTTTCAGTAAACCTCTTACCTTCTCTTTGTCAGGGCATGTATAGGCCCTGCATTGTGGCTGCCTGGTCTAACCAGGTTTCTAACTTTGTTCCATCAGTTCGGTAGTCTTAGTGTATCTGGGCAAAGAGGCAAACTGTTAGAAGCCTCTAGCTCACATTTGTTAAGAAAGTAAGCATCTTCAGCGAGTTCTGGAGGGTAGCTTATCATTAACATTCTCTACAACATAGAGGGAGTTGTTAAACTGCCAGTAGCCAAGTAAGTGTTTTTAACAGTTAACACATTACTGGCCATTTCTACCCAATGTTAATAAAGCCCCTTCGATTATTTTTACAAATAGTTTTCTTAGGATCAAAGTGGGTATGATATTTTTTAGCAATGGTTTTAGTGTAATAGTTGAAAACCTTAGCACAGATGAAAAGCGAGTTGATTGTATTGGTTTTGAAGAAAATTGTTAAGTTATAATAAATCTTGCTTTTTTAAAAAACCGTGGACTTGCACTTTTATTCGCCTTGATGAGCTGAAAATTTGCCGAAGTCCCATTTATGCGTTTCTAAATGCCTGAACCTTCCGGACTGCCTGATCTCGTGCTGAATTGTGTTGTAATCATTGATGTGAGATTGCTCTGCACTCTCTCCCCAATTAAAACCGAGCTGACGACCTTCCTGGTGTGTCTGTGTTTTGTCTCTGTTTCTTCTGCATGGCCGAGCAGTGACGGGCAGCTTCCCTGTTGTGTGCTGGGGGCCCTGCCATGTGGCCAGCAGCATCTGATGCCACAGGCTGGACGGTCCCGCAGTGTTACTCCCCCTAGAAATTGTGCTTTTCTTTTTGGCAGAGAATTTGTCTTTGTTTCTAATTTTAGCCGTTGCTGAGGGAAGTGCCTTTGAACATTTAAACTATTGAGTGTGTGCGTGCGTGTGTGTGTGTGTGTACACTTTATTTAAACTAAGATATAAAAACGTTAAGTACTTATGAGGAGTGAGGTATACGTTTGGGGAATGTCATCACCATGTCTGAATCCTGGAAAGCCAGGAGGAGTGAGGGGCGGCTAGGAGGAGGTTCTTCAGAGTACCTGCTTACGTGGCTTCGGTCATTAAGAGAAACTGGTCTCAAAATGGAAACCTCCTTAATAAACGTCATTTCATTTGAGTAAGTTCGCGTTGCTGGAACCTTGAAGCAGCCTTTTTTTCCTTTTTAAAAATCTTAAATTTTTTTTTTTTTAATTGAGATAATACATCAGTCTTTGCTAAATAATACTTACGAGGCTTCCAGTTGGACTGCCTCAAGAGTCTAAATTTTTCGCTTGTGATTTAAATTACCTTTTGAGTTCTTCTGAAATAAACAGATTCTTAGGTTGAGTTTATAAAAACAACACTATGTATATTAGCAGCAGATCAAAGGAAGTGTATCAGGAACGTTTAAATTACAGCTGTAAGTCCTGGGAGAAGTAAAACTAACATGGCAACAGTGGGCTGATTTTATCAACACCAAGTTCCATTTGTTGCTCAGTTCTTCCGAGAAGCCCCGGCCCCTGTTGAGGGTGCAACAGTTACTCTCATTAAGCTTTTAGAAGTGTTGGAAAGCTTAGGTGTACAACTGCGCTGAACCTTGGTTCTCTGGAGGCAGAGTGAAGTCCTGTTACAAAGCATATTTTGGAAGCATGGCTCTTGGCTACATTGGCAGCAGCATGTGCTGTCCAGGTGATTCTGACTCATGGTGACCCTACGTGACAGGTAGCTGTCCCATAGGGTTCCCGAGCCTGTCTTCTTTATGGGAGCAGATGAGCAGGTCTTGAGAGGCACTCCTGGTGAGTTCCAGCCTGTGACCTTAACCATTGTACCACCAGTGCTTACTTGATACGTGTTGGAATTTAAATTGTGTCAGACATACTTGTCATTCTTGGGAGGGCACCTGGAAGGAGAGTTACTTTGCTTGAATCATCATCTGGAAAATGAGATTGGCATTTGAAGAGGAAGGTGGCATCAGAGCTTTGTAGAAATTTAAATAGTTCTAAGAAAGTTTGTATGGTTCCCTTTGAAGGTACTCAAGTTGACTCTTCAGTAACTAGTAACACATCATAAACAGGGGTCGTTTCAATGGGAATTTCAGTGTTTTATTTCACTAGGAAACAAGGGAGAAAGGGTTTTAGGACAAAATGGAATCTTGAAGGTGCAAGGTTAATAGTTCATAATTCCGAAGAGCACATGTGTACAATCATTTAGCCTTAAAACATGCTGAAGAGTTTATTGCTGTCAGCTGTAATTCTCGGTGTTTGGTTACCTTGTCAAGGAGTGTTGACGAGTGAGACCTGGGTTTTCCTGTGCATGTGTCTGCTCTGTTAACCTCTGTGTCAGGTACGACGGTGGTGAGGTGCGTCGGCAGGGAGAACCCCCTTCCCAGGATGGTTTGTGGTGAGTGGTTGCTAAGTAGTCATAGCACCTAAAGGAGACGTTAGGTGCTTTGAAGCAGGTTCTGCTGCATCCGGAGCAGGTGTTGGGTGACGGTGTATGGAAGCCGGTGATCTTTAGATGGGGGGAAAGCAGGGGCAGCTGAACTGCACTCTCGGGCTTCTTCAGCGGGCACTTGGATGTGGCAGTGCACGGAATACCCACTGCTTGTGGCATGAGGTTGAGTGTGAAGCATCATTCACAGGTCGTGTGAGTGGGGGCCTTAATCCTCCCTCACTGCCGGGAGCCCCCCCCGTATGTGTGTCTGCTCGGCTGCTGTGCTGTGATGGAGCTCTCAGGAACGGATTCCTAGTTGTGGTTTTAAACTGTAACAAAAGGTAGGTGCTTTTGAGAAAAGTGAAGTTGGGTTTCTTTGTTTCTGTTTCTTCCATGGCTGAATGTTTGTTTTGGAAACCCGCTCCTCATGGCTCATGTAAACTCCTGGCAGGTTACTTCTTTTGAGCTCAATTACTGCATTTTTGTATCTTCTACTTCTGATCTGCTTGTGGGTTGCTGAGTGAAGGGCTTGGAACTGCAGTGGCAGGAATTGTGTGGTGCCTTTAACAGTCAGCTGTGTGTGTGAACATTGTAGAGACGAGACCCCCCCCCGATTTACTAGAACAAAGGTCCCACGCCTTAGGCTTCAAAATGTTCAGCAAAAGGGTGTTCAGGTGGATTGTGTGTCTCACCTTCATGAAGACACTGGGGCCTCATTGCAGCTTCTGTCGCTCAGGTGGTCGTTGCTGCCCGTTGGATAGTGTGGTAGAGGAGTGAGGCAGGGCTTTTGTCCCTATGACCAGCTGGTCCCAGACACCTTGGTGTTTTCAGTTGGCATGCGTGCAGCTTGCTGGACATCTCTGTGGCCTCACGGAGTTGCTGGACTTTGGGCAGACAGCTCTTTGTCCACTCCCCTTTTATTTTATTTTTGAATTTTTTTTTTTTTTAATTGTGATTTGGGTGGAAGTTTACAGAGCAAATTCATTTGCCATACAGCAGTTCATACACGTTTTGTTTCATGACATTGCCTGCAATCCCCACAGTGTAACAGCTCTCCTCCCACTTGCTCCCTGAAGTTACCTCTTTCCTGTGTACTTTTTTCCTACAGTCCTGCCCCCTGACCTATCTGCCTGTGCACATATTGCCCTTCTGTTCTCTTGTGATTGATCACCCCATATGCCCATCTGTTGTCTGGCTGGGAAGCACGGGAGTGAGTTCAGTTCCAGACCTTTAGCGTAACTGGGGGCCATAGTCTCGGGGGTTTCACCAGGCTCTGTCAGACCAGTCAGCGCGGTCTTTTTATGATTCTGAGTTTTGTCTGCGTTGTTCTCCCACTCTACCCAGGGTCTCCTGCGCTTATCCCTTTCCAGGTGGTTGACGGTGGTAGCCGGGCACCATCTAGTTCTGCTGGTCTCATGGTTGTATAGGATGAGGACCACATGGCCCACTAGTCCCTTGGACTGATTGTTTCCATGCATCTTTCGTTTTCTTTGCTCTTCTTTTCTTTAGATGAGGAGAGACCCATTGATGGCCGCTTGCCAGCTTTTAAGACCCCAGTCATTACTCATCACAGTAGGATGTGGAACAATGTTTTTGTATAAGATGTTATGCCAATGTCCCCTGTGACCATGGTCCTGAGCCCACAGGTCCAACTGCTCACTCCCTCAGGGTGGTTGGCTGTGGCCAAGATGTTACCATAACTTTGCCCCTTGTCAGCTCTATCACATATGTGGACATTCTTATAGCACGTACAAACACGTATGTAGAAGTATTGTCCTGGGTATATTCCCTTTTGGTTGGACATGCATGATCTTTCAGGCTGTGTATTCATCTGTTTACCTGAAGATTAATGTTTTTGATCACTTATAATACAGTATTGTGTATGTAAAAGGGTTTTATCTCTGTTGTCTCTTGTACATCTCCCTTTTTTTTCCCTTAGTGTTAATGCGTTGGTCACTTGCTTTCGTGCCCCTTCTTTGTTTTCAGTAGGTTTCTTGTCTCTGGAGAGCATGTTATCGAGCTGCTTTGGGCTTGTTCCAGAGCCTTCAGTGCTCTGAGTGTCCCCCTGGTTTTCTTCTGCACATGGAACGCATGAGCTTTTACTGCTGTCGGGACGGAGCTGCTCAGGGCTGTGTGTGTTCAGTGTGTTTGGCTTCCGTAAAAGTGAGCAGGCGAACTGACAGAGGGGTTGGTCATTCTGGCCTTGAATGTGTGTTGGCCCCTCTGCGTATCGTCGTACGCACATCTTCCCTTTGTTACCTGAGCCTTGTGGGTAAGGCGTGTGAACCCCACAGCCTCCCTGTTCCTCTGCTGGTTAGATAGATAGCGTTAACTTTACTGATGGGTAACATCTGCAGCTAGCCTAGGACAACAGCTACGGAGTCTTGGACTGTTGTTCAGATACTTTGTGAGCACGGATGGTACCTAATCAAGCAGGTTGTTTGAGGTGAAGAAGTGTGGTTAGGGATGCTCAGATGCTCACAACCTGCCTTGTGTACATCTTCTTGGCTCTTTTGCTAACCGGCACTGGAGTTAGTCATTTTTGTTCTTGATCCATATTGGACCTTTGCTCTTGGTAGGACCCTTGCTTGTAAAATGTGGCTGTCAGAAAACATAAGAAATGTCTGAGACTTGGAGTAACAAAACATTCACATTTTCCGTCACACTTCAATTTCACAGCTAGTGTCTGTACTAGGTAGATGTCAGTTTGGTTTCTGAGGTTAACTTCTTGGAGAAGTTTGACTGCCATGCCAGCACTCTGGAATGGAAACTACGGGAGGGTGTATCAAGGGGACTGTTTGTAGTTGGACGTAGCTGATCTGTAGTTGTTTAAGTAGTTACTGAAAAGACTGAGAGGAGGTACTTGGTCATGGTGTTTTCTGAACGGAAAGCTTGCCTTGACCCTCACGTGGAAGGTGTGCAGTGAGCATGCAGACAGTGTGCAGTGGGTATGCAGTCAGTGTGCAGACAGCGTGCAGTCAGTGTGCAGACTGTGCAGTGGGTATGCAGTCAATGTGCAGACAGCATGCAGTGGGTATGCAGACAGTGTACAGGCAGCGTGCAGTCAGTGTACAGACAGCATGCAGTGGGTATGCGGTCAGTGTGCAGACAGCATGCAGTCAGTGTGCAGGCAGCGTGCGGTCAGTGTGCAGACAGCGTGCGGTCAGTGTGCAGACAGCGTGCGGTCAGTGTGCAGACAGCGTGCGGTCAGTGTACAGACAGCATGCAGTCAGTGTGCAGTGTGCAGTGGGTATGCAGTCAGTGTGCAGACAGCGTGCAGTCAGTGTACAGACAGCATGCAGTGGGTATGCGGTCAGTGTGCAGACAGCGTGCGGTCAGTGTGCAGGCAGCGTGCGGTCGGTGTGCAGGCAGCGTGCGGTCAGTGTGCAGACAGCGTGCGGTCGGTGTGCAGACAGTGTTCAGTGGGTGTGCAGACAGCATGCAGTGGGTATGCAGTCAGTGTGCAGACAGCATGCAGTGGGTATGCAGTCAGTGTGCAGGCAGCGTGCAGTCGGTGTGCAGACAGTGTTCAGTGGGTGTGCAGACAGCATGCAGTGGGTATGCAGTTAGTGTGCAGACAGCATGCAGTGGGTATGCAGTCAGTGTGCAGACAGTGTACAGACAGCATGCAGTGGGTATGTGGTCAGTGTGCAGACAGCGTGCAGTCAGTGTGCAGAGAGTGTGCAGTGGGTATGCAGTCAGTGTACAGACAGTGTGCAGTCAGTGTACAGACAGCATGCAGTGGGTATGCAGTCAGTGTGCAGACAGCATGCAGTCAGTGTGCAGACAGCGTGCGGTCAGTGTGCAGACAGCGTGCAGTCAGTGTGCAGACAGCGTGCGGTCAGTGTGTAGACAGCGTGCAGTCAGTGTACAGACAGCGTGCAGTTGGTGTGCAGACAGTGTTCAGTGGGTGTGCAGGCAGCGTGCAGTCGGTGTGCAGACAGTGTTCAGTGGGTGTGCAGGCAGCGTGCAGTCGGTGTGCAGACAGTGTTCAGTGGGTGTGCAGAGAGCATGCAGTGGGTATGCAGTCAGTGTGCAGACAGCATGCAGTGGGTATGCAGTCAGTGTGCAGACAGTGTGCAGTCAGTGTACAGACAGCATGCAGTGGGTATGTGGTCAGTGTGCAGACAGCGTGCAGTCAGTGTGCAGAGAGTGTGCAGTGGGTATGCAGTCAGTGTACAGACAGCGTGCAGTCAGTGTACAGGCAGTGTGCAGACAGCGTGCAGTCAGTGTGCAGACAGCGTGCAGTCAGTGTGCAGACAGCGTGCAGTCAGTGTGCAGACAGCGTGCAGTGGGTGTGCCTTTGCTCTCAGGTTAGCGGTATCTGCTTTGTCAGAAAACTTGGAGGTTAATGTCAGCATCCAGTTTAATTTTGCCACTTTTTAATTAGAATGAAAAGCGTGCTGTGTTTGTTGTTGGTGACGATGCAACGTCGGTGTTTAGTGACCGTGTGTTTGTGGCCAGAGCCTGGTGCTTTCTTTCCACTAGAGCAGTGTGGGTTCACGGATTATGTGTTAGCGAGCAACGCTTTAGTTTTTATGCTTTTGAAGAAGTAAAATGTGTCATTGGAATTCTTGAACAAAGTGATCAGTTAACGTTCGTTCCGCTTTCTTGAGCTAAGGTGCTTTACATGATAATTATTCATAAAATAACTGTCTTGTTCAGAGGAATAAAGCCAGCAGTAGTTTGAAACGTGGAATTTAGCCTTTAGATTTTATGTTTAATGAAATTCTGATTCATTTTACTAATTGATGTTGATCTTTAACTGTAAGGAAACTTACTACTTTTGGTTTTAATGTCCAGAACAAAGCATAGAAATCAAATAAATAGCATGTTGTCTTTATCTTCAAAGGCATTATATTGTACTCCTAGCAAGCGCACCAACAGAAAAACAGCGCCTGGAATGGTGAGTACAAGGGTCAGCCTTCATAGAAAATCCATTTCAAAATGACTCAGGTCCCCACTGAGCACAGGAGAGACGGGAGGAAGCCCTCAGAGCGTCCTGTTGGGGTTAGACGGGCTTGTGATGGGGCTTTGGCACCTGTGGTGTAACTGGAGGACGCTCCTAAGTCCCTGCTCTGTGTGCTTTGTCAAGGGGCCCGTGTCAGCTGGAGAGCCGCTGCAGCTCACTGTGGTTCTTGAAACAGCAGGGGCACTGACTTTTGTAACTTTTCCTGCTTTGAAAGATGTGTGGTTTGATTTCCTTTCCCCCCATGGGGGGGAAGTTGATTGTTCTCAATGCCTTGGCGTTTTTTGGGTAGAGCTCATGGCGTTGGTTTTGTCTGTGGCGTTCAGAACCTTGAACTGCCTGCATGTGTGTGTATGTTTTCTGTGATCTTCATAGTATATTGCTTTGTATATTTGATTTTATGATCTTTTTTTAAAAGTTAATCAGAACTTTGAATAATCCTAAGTAACATTTGTTCAGGGTGGGCTTGGTGGAATCAAAGATCCGAATCCTGGTTGGAAGCTTGGAGAAGAATGAGTTTATTACGCTGGCCCATGTGAACCCCCAGTCGTTTCCAGCACCCAAAGAGAACCCTGACAAGTAAGGAGCCTGCTGATTTCATTCCCTCTTCTTTTCCCACTTGTACCCCTCGAAGGTCGTTTTCTGTAGCTGGAATCATGTCTTATGATCACCTGCAGCTCAGAACAGATGGAAATTTGTAGCGCAGGTCGTCTCGGTCAGAAACGTTGGTGAGAAAGAGGGCTTCTGGAGAGCAGCCATGCTGCAGCAGTCTCCTGGGGAGGAGCCAGCACTGCCGTGGTGCCCCCTGTGCCTGGATGCTCTGCAGACCTGCCCTGGCCCCGCCCAGCTTCCCTTCCCAGCAGTCTCTGCTTTGCGCAGTGGTTGCCAGGAGAGCTGCTCAGTCAAACATCAGGCTTTGCCTTTCATCTTAATTTTTTCCAAGTGGGAACATAACTTGGTTTTGCCCTTGTGATAGTCTACAGCATTGTGAGGATACGCTGCTGAAGCTCGTAAGGGTCTCTCTGGCTCCCTTCCTGGTTTGGATGCTAGTGTGTTAGTTTATTTGACACTCTGCTGTGTACTTAGTTGCATTTGGAGGATGAGAGAAGTATTAAGGAACTTTCCCTATTGTGATAATAAAGCAGCATTAAAGGGAGATTGGGGAAGGGACCCACTTCAGACCGTGTCCTTAAGAATAGCTACTGCTGGCGTCCCGGGTGCTGGTTTCCATACACAGAAGCTTTTTTTTTTTTCCCTTTTTTGCAATCCTGTGAAAGTTTCATTGCTTGTATTTTGATTTTTTAAAACAATTAAAAATAATTTTTTTTAAAAAAAATTGTGATCTGGGTGAACGTTTACAGAGCAAATTCATTTTCCATACAGCAGCTCATATATACTTTGTCTCATGACGTTGACTTCAATCTCCCACAATGCAGCAGCTTTTCTTTTCTTTTTTGTAAAAAAAACAAAAATAATTTTTATGGGTGGTCTTGCAGTCTTAATTGTTAAAAGACTGATTTACGTGCACCATAGATATGCAAAAGCAGTTGGACCACCAGTCCTTGTTAGGCTGCTGTGGTATTCCTGTTCCATGTGCTTCATGTTGGCTCTTTTTTTTTTTTTGGTGTGTGTTTCCGAAAGTGTTACTCTTTTTCCCTTACTCGCCAGAACATGATTGTTCTTTACGCTTAGTGCCTTTGCTGCTGTAGAGTTACCCAGAGCGGTTGCTGTCACTCACAGATGCTGGGAGTGTTTGCCCTGGACTCTGGCCACTTACACCTGACAGTGCATAGAGGACTGGTGTGTGGGGGACTGTCGGCATCTGAATGGAGTCGGGGGTTTAGGGTTTTACGCCGTTTGCTTGCATACTTGTATTTTAAGTTCCACTGAAATCAGGTAGTCAGCCATACTCAGAATGTTATTTTCATGACATCCCAATAATCCACAGTATAATTATTATTCCTTTGCAGGGAAGAATTTCGCACAATGTGGGTGATTGGGTTAGTCTTTAAGAAAACAGAAAACTCTGAAAACCTCAGTGTTGACCTCACCTATGATATTCAGTCTTTCACAGATACAGGTATGTATGGATGATCAAGAGCACTTACATGCTTGTGTGTTTGAGCTTTTCTTAATGTGCACCATAGGTATTTGAATTATTTGAACAATGGTCATCAAATTAATTTTGATGATTTTCTGTTAGTTAGTAGTTTCAGTAACTAGTCCAAACTACTTTCAGTGATGTCCAGTATATAAGTGATCTTTATCTGGAAGTTAAGTAGGAGAGTGTGAAATTTGATTTATTGACAGTAGTTAGGAAATGAGAAGCAGCAGGAGTGTAGTATGAGGGTCTGAAGGACTGAGTCTGTTTCTAACTGCCTTAGTGGTTGCACTTTAGGAATAAAAATCCTAAACCAAACCCACTACTGTGGAGTGGATTCCAACTCATAATGACTCTAGAGGACAGAGTACAACTGCCCCATGGGGTTTCTAAGATTGTAAGCATTTACAAAAGCAGGCTGCCTCATTTTTCACCTGTGGGATGGCTGGTGGGTTGGAACTGCTGACCTTCTGGTTAGCGCCAAATCGAAATAGATGAAGATAACCTTGTGGTAACTTGAAGAATTCGTGGATTAAAGTGTGGGTTCATAGATGAGGAAGTAGGGTGAATTAGTCTGCATTTGAGATTGACCTAAGATAGAAGAGGATCCATTTGAAGTAAAGACCGCAAATGGTGGACGTCCTTGAAGGCCGAGGCTGTGTGTGGACACCTTTTCACGAGGTGGCGAGTACACGTGGGAACACTTGCGCGGCTCCCGGAAGGGTTAACTCTTTGAAACACTTCTCTCCTACCTTTCTTTTTTCCATTTAAAAATGTCAGTAAGTGGTGTTTCCATCTCTCTGGGAGGAACATATTTCCACAGAGAACAATCAGATGTAACATTGAACATTTAATTTTAAATAACTTCATGTAAAGTTGAGTTTGGGTCTTAGTTTTAATGGTTGATAGGTAGGCCTTTCATCTTTAGGAAGGTCAGAAGGACATGGGGCAGTCCTTCATTGTATGGCGCTATTCCTGTGGCGGGGTATCCTGTGTCCCTAGCCAGCAGTAGCCTTCATCATGGTGACAACAGAGTCGTCCCCGTGACAGCTGGGATGCTTCAGGAGGCTGGCACCCCTCCTGCTGGACAGCACTGGAGTGGTTTTTCCCCTAAATACAAATTCAGACATCCACTAGACTGGATGAACTAACAGGTCAGCAGGGGATGCCTAAATAGGGAAATGGCTTTGTGTATTGCACCCGGCTTGAGCTGTTGGATCAAAGATTGCACTAATGAACCATTGAGATTTTTAAGGAACTCTGGGATTTGAGGAAAGAGATGTTTAGCTGTCCTATCATGCTCACATTAAGCAAGAGGGACGGTCTAATGTTTCATTCTGTTGTACGTAAGGTAGGAGCTGACTCTGCGGCAGTCAACAGCAACAACAAAAGCTAAATAGCCGCTGATTGTTGAGATCAGGTTTTGGGGCCAGACTGAGGGAACATCTTCTGCGTTAGGAGCTTTTGGGATTTGCGAATTGACGAGAAGGGACTGTCTACCCCACACTGCCATTGTGAACATCACAGTCCTGATGTCGAGGTGCTTGCTGCCCCTGGCCACTGTTCTCCAGGGCACCCTCAGATCACCTCCTCTTCATTTCAGTCTCCCCTCAGATGTCACCTGTTGCCAGGTGAGCTCCCATCTGCCTTACACTGTCTTCATTGCACTCAGTAGACTGACGTGGATTATTGTCAGGTGCCACCAAGGGCTCCGACTCAGTGCTCCTACATCCCGCAGAATGAAACCCTGCCCGGCCCTGTGTCCGGGCTTGAGCCCATCGCTGCAGCCACTGTGTCTGCCCGCTTTGTTGAGGGTCTTCCTCTTTTTCGCTGACCCTCTACTTTACCAGGCATGATACCCCTCTCCGGGGACTGGCCCCTTTTGACAGCATGACCAAAGTTAGGTGAGAGGAAGTCTGGCCATTCTCACTTCCAAGGAGCATTCTGGCTATACTTTTTCCAGGACAGATTTGTTCGTTCCTCTCGCAATCCGTGGTATTTTCCGTATTCTTTGCCAACACCACAATTCAAAGGCATTAATTCTTCTTCAGTCTTCCCTATTCACTGTCTGGGTTTTGCATGTGTGTGAGGTGACGGCTTAGGTTAGGTGCACCTTAGTCTTAAAGGACACCTTTACTCCATAGTGATTTAAAGAGGTTTTTTGGCTGTAGATTTGCCCGGTGCACATCTTGCCACCACCTGTTTGTCGGTCTCACACTGTGGTGGCCTGTGTGTGGCTGTGGGGCTGGAAGCTGTGCCGCTGGTATTGCAGGTGACGGCAGGGTCAGCACCCGTGGGGGACGGGTTTCAGCGGCGCTTCCACAGTAAGACTGGGAAGAAGGACGTGGCCATCCTCTTCTCAGAGAATTGGCCAGTGCAAACCTTAAGAATAGCAGGGAAACACTCTCTGATAGCACACTGGGAAACTGACATGGATCACATCCCAGCTGTTTTATTTCTTTTCTGTTTATGATACGCTCCCCTAGGAAGTAGACTGTGAGCTGTTTGGATCTCCAGTTCACTCTTATATCCCTGATGTCTGAAACAGTGTAAGAATATGACCCAAGAAAACCAAACCCACTGCTGGCGAGTCATTTCTGACTCACAGTGACTGTGTAGGACAGACTAGAACTGCCCCAGAGGGTTTCCAAGGCTGTCAGTCTTTACGGGAGCAGGCTGCCTCATCTTTCTTCTCTGGAGTGGTTGATGGGTTTGAGCCACTGACCTTTTGGTTAGCAGTGGAGTACTTTAACCACTGTGCCACCAAAGTTCTTCGTGGTAGAGTAGAGGTGCTCAGTAAATACTTGGGCGATTGAAGATCGGTTTTTCTGTTTTGGGGCTGGCTTTCTGGATCAGAAGGATTTAGGTTGATTTATTTGCAGTATCTTCTTTTGTGATCTTTGTCATCTGTGTTAATCTATAATAAATACATGTTATCACTTAGGTTGACTCTGCACATCTGAAAATTTTGTCTTACAGATTCTAGAAAAGGTACAGTTTAGGTTTGTTTTAGTGAGTTTGACTTATTTTGCTGCATCATTACATACTTGGGTTATAGTTTGAAGTTGCGTAGGTGTATGAAAGGGTGTGGGTTTAAAACCATTTTTCTCCACTTGTGCAGTTTGTAAGAGTTCCAGTGGAGGAATTCATATGCTTTGTGCTTTCATTGGTCACATCCACCTTGTGGGGACAGGCACTTAGCCTGCCCAGGGCAGTGATGGTCAGATTAAAGGCCAGTCTTGACCTGTGAATTTTAGAGGTAAGTGGTATTGATCGATCACCAAGGGGCTCAGACTCAGAATCAGTCCTCCTGGGTGAGTGCAGCTGCCTTTATTAAAATGTTTCTCTTTCCTTAATGATTTCCCGATTGTGTAGTTTACAGGCAAGCAATAAACAGCAAGATGTTCGAGGTGGACATGAAGATTGCCGCCATGCACGTCAAGAGGAAGCAGCTCCATCAGCTCCTGCCCAGCCACGTGCTTCAGAAAAAGAAAAAGGTAAACACACACAGTGCATCCCAGGTGCCGCTGAGGGAGCGCTGCACGCGTCCATCTTACCCAGACGTCAGAGCCTGGGCTGCGTCAGTCCTGATGAGTTGTGTTTGAAAGAGATCACGGCAAGTCTCATATGTTTGTGACTGGGAACATTTGCATCCTACGGGGTCTCAGTCTTCATCGGGCTTCCTGCACACGCTTGCTTCAGACTGCTCAGAGGCTGCTGGCGATGCCTTGATTCCTTATCATGTGTATATACCGTGCTCTCTTTTCAAAGCCTTTGATTACCCATTTGACATCCCACATCAATATCTGATTTCTTTTCCTTGGAAAAAATAAAACTAGTCCAGTGATACATGGAACAAGTGACTGATGTGAGAATTTTCTTGTGAAATTGACTTCTGTGGGTGAATGCACAGCAGTTGGGAAGGTGGCTCTCTGGCAGCCGCCTGGCCCCAGGACTGGTGCTGTGGAGCTGACGGATCCCCTGTGAGTCCTCGCTCTGGGGCAGTGTAGAGCTGTCCGCTCATCCGGACCCACATGGGGCCTTTTGGGATTCTAGTGTCGGCAGGAGCGCATGTGTTTTCCTTTAAGTTCTTTTGAAAATAGATGGTTATTTCTGTCCTGGACCCCCTCACACAGCCGTGCAGCTAAGGGAGCCAGAGCTGTGTCTGCTAATATGCTGAGTAGAAAGTAAGTAGCAGGAAAAGACAGATCACGTGGTGCTTTATACGAGTACATGTTTAAGAACTTGCTTCACAGACAGTACTGGTTCAGTCAGGTGAGAGTGTCCGGAAGGTTCCTGTTAGAGTGGTCAGCATCAGCCCGGTGGGTGGTCGGCAGGAAGGGGCTGGCAGGGAGGGAGAGGAATGGAGCTCATCTCTGGGAAGCTTCCACTTTGTTTCTTAAGGTTGAGAATATAACATGAGTGGACCACCTTGTGTCAGGGCCCCAGAGGCCACTGCCTCCTAGCTGGGGAACTCAGGCAGCCAGCAGACTGGGCCTCCTGATTTGCCTCACCTCTAACGTCGTACCCACAGATGCACTCACCTGTTTTAGTAGGAGCTCTAGCTGTGGGAGGGTGGAATGAGTCAGTCGGTGGGAAGGGTCGGGCACACAGCGTGCTCACGGACTTGTGCCACTGTCCCCATCACAGTGGACATTAATGACCTGGTGGTAGGTACACAGGCCATTTCTTCTCCTTGTGCTTTGTCTAAATGTGATTGAAAGAATCAGGTTTCACTTTTTTAACACATCTAAGTCTCTATAGGTTATATTTCAATCTTTGTTTTTCTCTCAATGATTTCATGATAAT
Source organism: Orycteropus afer afer (assembly GCF_000298275.1). Classification (NCBI taxonomy): domain Eukaryota; kingdom Metazoa; phylum Chordata; class Mammalia; order Tubulidentata; family Orycteropodidae; genus Orycteropus; species Orycteropus afer. The sequence continues at coordinate 5,632,764 of NW_006921715.1, read as the reverse complement.
TTGGAAAGTGGGGAAAAGTGTGATCCTTTCCCCAGCTGTTTTATTTCTAACGTTGGATCAGGCCAGACCTTCGCCCTCGTGTCTCTCCTTGGGTGTTAACGTTGTTGACGGCCTTAAGCAGGTGCACGCTACATACTAAAAGTACTGACACACGTTTGGGTTTTCAGAAGTAGAAGTGCCCAGTTTGATTTTTAAGTTCTTCACAGCTTGGTCATTTCTGTGTCATTCAAACAGCTGTTGATAACTGTGGCAGTTCCGTCCCAGAGACCGTGATTCAGGTATTTCCGGAAACTCGCTGTTGTTACGTACTTGGCAGCATTGATGTTTGCGAGTGACTAGTGTAGTGTTTCAGAAAGTTTTAGTACAGGATACTTTATTTTCCCCTAAGGTGGTATCTGTGTAGATAACAGTCTCTTTGGATGTAAAAAGGATCGTCAGCGATGAGGCCAAGAGCTTCGTTGATCAGATCGAGTCAGCCTGACCATTGTCCTCACTCTGCTGGTTGGTTTGCATGCTGACGATTGAGTGCACATAGTGCCCAATTCAATATGTATTTTTAAAAGCAGTTCCATGGCACCATTTTGTGACCTCCCTCTCTCTCGCCCTCTTTGTCTCTTTGTGTGTGTCTGTGCACCTGTGTGCTCATTACAGTATATACTGTGTTTAGTCACATGACCGTGTAGTGGCTGCCTGGCGTTTCTTTGTATGTCCATAATAGGATTTGTGCAATCTGCCATCTATTTGAGATCATTTGGATTGTTTCTAAGGTACCTTTAGTAAAAGAGCACTGTTTCGTTTTTATAAGTAACCATTGTCTGGAACTCTGGTTAAGTGAATGTCCTCTTTAGGCTGTAATTAATAATTTTCTTTTATTAACTGCTGTTTGTAAAGTTCTGTACAGGTCTTCTTCTATATTTTGTGTTCTGGCAACCTGTGGGCATTGTCTCTTGCAGAAGAAACAGTGACGACTAAACTTGCCTATGGTCGTGTAGTATGAGCTGTGTGTGGATTGGAAGTCAGACTGCAACGTGTATGTGTTGTTGGTTTCTTCCTGTGGTATGCTCTCTGGCTGACATACCTTTTAATAGAACGCTTTGACAGCATATTTGTGGTCTTCTGCTGTCAGAGTCTGTTGCTGGCAGACTTGATACAGACACGGGCACCATGCTGTGGCTTGCTGCTATTTTGTGTGCAGATCATGGTTAAAACTTCGTATTCACAGACTATTCCCAGTAGTGGCCAGTTTTCTTACAGGGAACTGCAGAATTTAGTGGGATTTTACATTCAGTGTCTCTGAAAGAGGAAATACTTCTTAGGCCTGGTAGAGACAGAGCTTGGGGCCATGTTGGCACAGGAAAGATGCTCATTTAAACATTAGGAAGTTGGTTTCACAGCAGACTTGAGACACACATGGCATTCCTCGCCGCTTCTCCCTTTGGCCCCATTTGCTCAGTAGGAGTCCCTGGGCACAGTGGTGTTTCTGCAGTGCTCTCAGAGATGAGGCTAGCTTGTCATTTGGGAAATTGGAGAGCAGAAGAAACGTGGCTTTCTGTCAGAAGCTGTGAACTCTACCCACTCCTCGCCTGCCCATACAGTTCGGTTCCAAAGATCAGGTCGTTATGCACAAATGAAGGATGGCCACATTCCCATGATGAAATGGAGGATGGTCACACTGTTCCGTAACTGCCTAGTCACCCCATCCCATGGTTGAGAACCGTGGCCCAGCCAAGCTGCCACACAACCTTAACCATCACAGCAGCGCGAACTCTCGCCTCGTCCAGCAGTGTTTGTTACCTCCAGGCGTACTTTGTCAATGCACAAAGTAGTTGGGTAGTTGATTTTTTTACTGTTGTAAGTAAGAAATGTTGAATCAGGGAATACAGTCCATAAGGGAGGTGTACATGCCCTTCCACTAAAATGTTTCCGTAATAAGGGAGCACTGGCTAAAGGGATCCTGAAAAAAGGAAAGAAAGAAACGGAAGAATTCCGTGTGATGACATTATAGCTCTGATGGCAAAGACAAAGCTAAAAGCTGTCACTGTGCAAATTAGCTTCGGCCCACAAAACGGTGATGTTGGTTTTCCTGCTTCCTTGGTGCTTGGACTGTGAAACTGGGCCAGCATTAGAATTTGTGTGGATAGTAGGTTCAATTTTCAGAAAATCATTTCTGCCTCTGTTTCTGTAGACTGGTTTACACTGTTACACGTACCACGTTAATATTGTACTCAAAGCCAGAGCACTAGAAGTCTCTTGCTTTCCTGAGAGAAGCTCAGTTTATTGTGAAATAGTAAAAAGTGGCACTAAATTGTGTTTCCATGGTAATTACTTCAAAGTTACGCAATTTTTGTTCATGGAGGAATAATTAGAAATACAGATAAAATGACTCCTGATCTCATCATCAGATGTTCGTTGTTTGTGTTGTATTTGTCATTAAGGTGTCTCTCTCTGTCGTGTGTGTGTGTATACATACATGTGTGTGTGCATGCACGCACATGTATGTATACACACACAAAAGAAACTCAGTTACACTCAACTGATTCAGGATGCGTGTGTCTTCCTGTTACACTGCTTTTTGGTTTGTGAAGTGTCTCGCACGCAGTGTGTGCATTTCACGGCGCATTTCCTCCCTTCTCCTCCCACTGCAGCCGTGGTGGTGGAAGCTCTTTAGAGGCAGAGCCTGTGGCTCCCATGCCCTTGCCTCTTACAGTCAGCACGGCCCTTGTCCTTTTCACAGACTTGTTGGTTTGTGCATCATGGTAGAAATCATGTTTTCGTTAAGTACAAGGTGTTGAGGTTTCAGAGGTCGGGGTGAAGTGAAATATGTGATGGCGTGTTTTATCGATTGCAGCATTCGGCGGAAGGTGTCAGACTGACAGCGCTGACTGACAGCAGCCTCGACTTGTCTATGGACAGTGACAACAGCATGTCTGTGCCTTCACCTACTAGTGCTATGAAGACCAGTCCATTGAACAGTTCTGGCAGCTCTCAGGGGTAAGGACCCACGGAGACTGAACCAAGCCACTGTTGGGGACAAACACTGTAGATATATGCCTCGTGGCTGTTAACATAATAGATCTGGAAAGTTATTTTTATTCCATATTTTAATATTTTTAACAGCAGTTTTAGTTTTTAGAAAAACAGTTTTTATTTTTGTTGTACTGTATCATTCTTATATTCCAGTTTTGGAATTGATTTGCCTTGATTCAGATAGTAATGAACGTTACACCACACACCTAAAACCAAAACCAAATGGTGACTGCCGTTGAATTGATTCCGACTCAACCACTGTTGAGTAGAACTGCCCTATAGGGTTTCTGAGCCTGGAATCTCTGTGGAAACAGACTTCCTCACCTGCCTTCTGTAGAGTGGATGATGGGTTCTAACTGCTGACCTTTCAGTTAGCAGCTGAGCGCTTTAACCACTCTGCCACTAGGATGTGTTTGCACCAGAACCCCTCCAAGTCCACATATGGCAATACTGACTGCCTTCAGTGAAGGGTACAGTGTGCTGAGGAGTGGGGAGCAGGGGCA
>NW_006921715.1:5627459-5628874 GCF_000298275.1 Orycteropus afer afer | reverse complement strand
AGTCACTTTGTCATCAGTGAGTTGACACTTAGAACTTGAGCACTTTCCAAAATACCTTTTCCATTTTTTTTTAAACGCACTAAATTCAGACATCGGCTTATCAGCTAAAGCAGAACCGCTGTCAGAGTGACAGGGTAGAGGAACTTCTCTGCAGGAGTGTGTACACTGCCTCGGGTGTCGTGTGTGTGATGAGTTCTTAGGTTAAGATGCATGGTCTGAAGACGTTTGAATGAACTTGGCCTCTGAATCGTGGTAGTTTTAAAAAGATTCCCAGTTTGTAGAGATTTTTACCATTTGTAGTAGGCTTGTTTTTTGATTGAAGATGCTAATACCAAGCCACGGTGTCCTTGTGATGTTGTCACAGGTGTGTAAATTACCTGTACATACTACGTAATTTCACACATATGGTCTTCGTTGCTTGAAACATTGCACTTCCGTAACGAAGACCTCCCCATCTTAAGCTGAGACTGTGCGCTCAGCAGACCCTGAGTCTGAATCCACTCGCTGGTGGTGGTTGGGTTCAGTAGGCAGCTCTCCTGTGCTGCTCGTTTCTGAAGATGGCTGTGCCCTGAGGGCTCCCTCCTCACCCTGCTCCCGTGATTTCCCCGAGCGACCTCCTCCCTCCACTGGCTTGCTAACTTAGGTGGACCAGTGGGCGCCCACCTTCCTAAGCTGACTGTTATGATGTCCCAGAGATGCGAAAAACTCTGAGTCCTCTGGTGCAGCCCATGTGTTCACCAGTTGTAGGTGCAGCTTGGGCTGGAGGGGAGAGCGACCACCAAGGACTTTGTGCTTTTGGTTTGGTTTTGGAAGATAAGCAAAACATGAGATTATTCACTGTGAGAGGGGGGATTGATTTGAGGCAGAGAAGTTGGTGAGACAGGCAGCTAAGGGAGGGGTGACTGGAAGTGCGTTTGGTCAAGGGGTGAGAGCCAGTGAGAGCCACAGATGCAGGAGGAGGGACTGGGCTTTGGGAGGCGATGGTAAGAGAAAGCATTCCATTGGAATAGGAGAAAAGTGGCGTTAATGACAGGTGTAGGTGTGTCTTTATCGTCAGAATCTGAGGTAATTCTTGGGTGATGGCTCAGGTTGCTTGTGAAGTATGATACAGCATCATCTTGTGTGCTTGTGAAAGGAGGGGGAACAAGTTGGGCTTTTGAAGGGAGAAGCCCTGGTGGTGCAGAGGTTAAGTGCTAGGCTACTAACTGAGAGGGTGCTTGTTCACGTCCACTCACAATTCGACGTTCACCACGGGAGAAAAGCCTCGTGATCTGTGACGGTGGCAGCCCAGGAAACCCTATGGAACAGTTCTGCTCTTGTCGCTCGGGGTCACTGAGAGTCAAAATTGACTTGTCAGCACCGAGCAACAACAACAGTGTCTACGATGACTTAGTTCTGAAGCAGGGAATGAGAAA
>NW_006921715.1:5623884-5626009 GCF_000298275.1 Orycteropus afer afer | reverse complement strand
CATTTTGTTCCATGACATGTCTGTACTTCCCCACAGTGTAACAGCTCTCTTCCCACTTCCTCCCCATAGTTAACTGTTCCCTGTGTCCTTCCCTCCCTCTCACCCCCTTAGCTGTCTCCCTATGCAAACACTGCCCATCTGTTCTCCTGTGATTGATCACTCCAAGGGGTGTATCTACCTGATGAAAATGTTTACTCCATTTCCTGTCTGTTTGACTGGAAGCCACAGGAGTGAAGGAGTGAGATCAGTTCCAATCCTGAAGGCTAACTAGGGGCCTTAGTCTCAGGGTGTCAACAGGCTCTGTCAGAAAGCTGTTCTTTCTTTCTTTATTTTAATGAGTTTGAGTTTTGTTCCACATTGTTCTCCCACTCTGTCGAGGACCCCCTGCACTGATGTCTTTCCCAGTGGCTGATGGTGGTAGCTGGATACCATTTAATTCTGGTCTCAGGGTCATATAGGCTGAAGTTTGCATGGTTCACTAGTCCCTTGGACTAATTGTTTCCATGTGTCTTTGGTTTTCTTCTTTCTTCTTGGCTCTGGATGAGGAACGACCCATTGTTGCTTCTAGATGGTCACTTGCAATCTTTTAAGATCCTGGTTGCTACTCACCAAAGTAGGAGATGGAACAATGTTTTTTGTAGTGTGTTATGCCAGTTGAGCTTCATGTCCCCTGTGACTATGGTCCTGAGCCCACAGGTCCAACACCTTGCTCCATGAGGGTGGTTGATTGTGCCTCAGAAGTTATCATGAGTTTGCCCCCTGTTAGGGAGTCACTTTGGACAGTGACACCTGTGGGTATGAGATCCTCTCGTGAGTTCATCACGTGTCACTTTCCCATCTGTTTTTCCTCTTGAATTCCTCTTTAGCAGAAACAGTCCCGCTCCGGCTGTGACAGCAGCGTCTGTGACCAACACCCAGACTCCTGAAGTCCCTGTGCCACCAGTCAATTCCAGTGACAGCTCAGGAGGTGAGCAAATGGGTGTGAGGGATTGCAGCGTGTTTGCACGCTGTGGTTTCAGCCTCCCTGTTGAAGTAGGGCTTTGTTGATGAGGGAGGTTGCTTCGGTTCTTAAAATGCTGCGCCTGTAAGGTGACCGTGCAGGCGAGTACAGAGGAATAATAAGCCTTACTTGCCGATTGAGGACCTGATTTCTACGAACTCCTGTCCTTGCTGCTTAGGTACGGCGAGTGAAAGCATTCCTCAAACTGCCACACAGCCAGCCATTTCTCCACCACCAAAGCCTACGGTCTCCAGAGTTGTTTCTTCAACACGTCTGGTAAACCAGCCACCTAGACCTTCAGCAACAAATGCAGCAACAAAGATACCTAATCCTGTGGTTGGAGTTAAGAGGACCTCCTCGCCTCCTAGAGAAGAGAGTCCCAAGAAAACCAGAACAGAAGAGGTACGTGTGGATCACAGCTGGTGGCCACGGGGGTGCCAGCTAGGCCTGCTCTCAGATCTAGTGGGGGAATCGTTCCGGGTGTGTCTGGGGGGCTTTAGTCCACAGCTGCCTTCAGTCTCCTGTGTCCGCCCTCCCATGGACTCCCAACAGCAGTTGCCTCTCCATACAGCTGTGTGTTGCATTTAAACTTGTACAGTGTGCACAGCCACACAGGTTAGCACCTTAATGGAATTGTTTCTCCTGGCTGTATCTTCCATGTTTACTGATTGCTTTATACCTGTGGGGACAAAAGTTCCTGCGCCTGTGACCCACAGGGAGCTCAGGGCTTCCCACATGACTCGTCCCGCAGTGGCCCTGAAGCACTGGGGGGTGCTGTATACCTAATTTACATTACTAACAAGCTATCCAATCCCCTTGGATTTGCATAGTTACATTTGCAAAGTCCCACCCAGTCATCTGGTGGGAGTTACCAAGACCAGGGCTAGAAGAGCTAGACCAAGTAACTCACTGTTCCGTAGTTACTCACTAACGTGGGTCTAGATGAGGATGGATACTAGTATGTAGTTAGTTCTGCTTAATGTCCATTATATGCCCAAGATTTTCAAATGCATACAAATGGTAGTCAAAGGCAAAAATACAAAAAAGTAACTTTACTTCCTAGATTGCTGGGCAAAATGAACGTGTGAATAATGTGTAGACACATAACAACGACTTTTTTTTTTT
>NW_006921715.1:5601190-5621969 GCF_000298275.1 Orycteropus afer afer | reverse complement strand
AATTGAGTGGTTTGGGCATTTGCTTTGGATGGGGATGGTCCACAGGAACACTTTTTCCCCCATGTTGCTTTTAATTTGAGTAGATGCTCAAACCAAATTATGTTTGTTAATATGAAAGAAAACTCTTTGTAGGGAGCTGATACCTATTGTAAGGCCATACTTTGTCTCACAGGTATGTATAATTATAGTTTTCAAAGTTTTTAGAAATCAAAGCAGTGATTGGAAAATAATCTGAGTTTTTCATTTTAGAGAATAAAGCTTCTTTTTAGAAATAGGATGAACTGAGGGAGGTGCTAGCGGTCTTGCTTTGGGTGGACATGATGAAACAGACCAGGGCGTGCTGACTGACCCTGGGAACCTCTGCACCATTCGGGGCACAGGCTTGTGCTAGGAGTGTCTGGGAGGGCAGGGCTGCATCTTGTCGTGGAGGTTGTAGATTGTTGTCAGTACTGTTGTAATGTTAATTTGTGATGCTGAGACCTAGATGCTGGTGGATGCCGCAGCGGATGTAGTGATAACTGAGATGCCGTCCTCCCTTTAACGGAGTTTGTAATTACGCAGAGAAGGGAAGACATCGATGCAGTTGATTGCACTGTCCAGAATGTCACAGTCACTGATGAGGTCTGGGAGCCGGGTGGGGAAGACGTCTCACTGACAGTGGTGAGGCTTCCCGGAAGCAGGGAGTGCAGTCCTAGCAGGACACTTAGGGTGTAGGCAGTCCGAGCTGAAGGAGACTTCAGTGCTGGGGAAAGAGCATGGTGGAGGTGGAGCCCACTTTTGGCCAAAGGTTTGGCTGGCACTTAGGATTCAGGCCACCAGCCACTTGGTGGGAGAAAAATGCACTAGTCTGCTTCTGTGAAGAAGACAGCCTCGGAAACCCTCTGCGGCAGAGCTGCTCTGTCCTCTGGGGGCGCTGGGAGTTGCAGTTGATTTCACGGCTGTGGGTTTGGTTTGGTTTCAGGGTGCATGGGGCTTGCGTGAGGCTTGCCGTGAGGCAGATGGGAGGAAGAGATTTGTTTTGCCCAAACTTGTGAGAGAGACGGGATGTGGTTTTTCTGGAAGCTGAAGCACGTGGAGGCGCTCACACATCCCCGTACTGTTGGATAGTGGAACATGGGAGAGCGCCCCTTCCCTGAAATTACCCAGATGCCCATAGCGGGTTGATCTGAAGGTTTTTTCTTCTTTTGGTGTCTGTCTTTGTAGATTGTGCGTGTCCCCCCCCCCATACCTTGCATTGTCACCTACGCTGCCAGCCAGGAACAGTTGTGTCACCATGTGAGCCACACAGGTACTCCTCATGGTGTCACGTCATGGAGTGCCTTCTAAGAACATCCCCCGTCTTGCAATTGGCCGGTTTCCTGTAGCTGCAGCTATTAGCTTCAGAAGAGAAAGCTGCTCTCCCTGCTGTAGGGAGAAAACTGCTGTCCATTAGGGTTTCTTTCCTTGGGGTAAATTAACGAACGAGGAGTCACAGAGGCAGGTGGTGTGCCAGTCTGCAGACTGGTTCCACATTGCCAGCTTGTCTCCAGAAAGGCGTGCACCCTGCCGGTCAGCGTGGTATTGTCGTCATCCCCCTTTTCGGTTTCATGGGAGAAAGTCGATACTTCACTGTGTGTTTTCTGTTGAGCATATCGTATTATGAAAGTTGAAATTTTTATGTGTGTGTTTGCGTGGGTATCTGGACCGGTGTCTCCTTTCTGTGACTGCTTAAAAGACGTTTAGAGTGGAGGGTGACCTGGCAGGAAATCCGAGTTCTGAGCTCTGATCCGGGGTAGGCGAGGGGAGAGCGGACAGGAGCAGTGTGCAGACACCTCCCTTCTGCTCCTTCAAGGCATGGTGCGGTTGTGGTGGTGCTGGGTGATTTCACTGAATAGTGAAATTAGTTAGTACTGCATTCCTTTTTTCTCACAGCCAGAGTTTCTTCTCGAGTTTATATTCTGTTGACCATTGAGCAGCATTTTATCATGTACCTTTGTGTGTCTTAATTATTGTTTAAAATGTCCCAGGTGAAGCCAGTTGAAAAGTCATGAGCTATTTTGACCATGCCTCATGAGATTTGAGCAGGCAAGTAAAAATCGAGGTGTCTTCTGAGGCAGTGCGATGCCCCCTCGCGGCCTGCTGGGTGCTTGTGGAACTCTGCCGACCCCTGCCTTCCGGTTGGTCTGTTAGCCCCACGCCCGGTTCTGTGCACGTTCCTGTCTTTGAGGCTCTTTCTTCCCTGCCCTCTTTGTCCTACAGGAACAGCTTGATACAGAGACAAGCACAGCTCAGTCAGAGACTCTTCAGACCGCGGCTTCTCTGTCGGCCTCTCAGGTATGAAGTGCGAAAAGCAGGGGGCATTTGAGAAATCTGAGGATCGGTGGTCTGAGATTGTGCGGGAGACTGTCTGAATGTCTCTGGGTGTGCTCGTCTGTGGCTGGTGGTTTGGAGGCAGCGCGTTGGATAGATGGGGCTTTTCTCTGTGCTGTCGAGATGCCGAGGACACGTGCGTGTGAGATCCCCCTGCCAGTCCCGTGGACGGTGTTCATGCAGACGTTGTACTTACAGGCTGCAGAGTGACATTTAGACGATGAGAAAGTGAAAGCATTCCTCTTGGGTTCTTTGCAGGATTAGCATGGTCTTTAATGAGAACATTGGTTCCTGCCTCAGTTTATACCACGGATGTTCAGTTATTTCGTGTAACCCATAGCTCCCAACATTGCATTTCCTTGTCCTAGAAGTTCTACTTGTGACAGTCCCTTGCATATAGTGGGTACCTGGAGTCTTTTCATTTTGTTTGTGAAGTTGTTAATGTTTTCTTTTAGAATCCTTCCGGACTGAGTAAACCCCAGAGCCTGGGTCAAACTCCAACACAAAGTAAATCTTTGATTTGAGTGGCCCTTGATCTGGTAACCCAGATACCAGCTGCTGCCTGGTGTGCTCTGCACCCACCTGCTGATGGCGTTTCTCCGCCTCATCGCTCCACAGGGACAGGCTTACTAAGGGTTCTCGCAAAAGACGTTATATCCTCTTTTCGTTTTCGCAGTCCCTCCCATTTCTCCTGAACTTTATTTAATAAAATTGTGCAAGGAGTAACTGGAACAACATTAGTGAGTGTCATGCTTGATCCGTGGCCAGACTCGTTCAGCACCGTGTGATGTGGTTTGCCACATCACGTTCCAGGGACCTCTCCTAGTTTTGCGTAACTGAGCTCACTCCTGAAGTGACAGTTACCCGTGGGCCCTTGTCTTTGAGATGCTTTGATGAGGGAGTAGAAATTTATTTTTAACAGAAGGATTCCTGGAATCAGCAGAGAGCAAAGCACCCAGCTGTAAAATAATCAAGTATGTTAACTTTTAAACCAAAGGCCTCTGTGCATTTAGTGATAGTCGGAAAGCCCTTCTTTCTGTGGAGGTGACAGTAGCTATGCAGCTGTGTCACAGGGAGTTCTCACTGCCCTCAGAGTCTGACACCTGGTCTCTAGGGTTTGCTTCAGTGGAAACTGGGGAGGGAGAGAGGGGAAGGAGTGTGGGAGGGCAAGGGGTGTGGCTTCGATAAACCTGGGGTGGGGTGTAGGGGGGTGGGATCAGATCTCCAGGATTTGCTTCAGTGTACCCTGCAACTTGGGAAGGGAGCACGGTGGGCCGGGGGTGGCGGCTTTGATCAGCCGGGGGAGGGGCGTAGGCGGGTGGGGGGTGGCTTTGATTTGACCGTTAAAGCTAGTCATGAACACGTGGTGATTTGTTGCAGGGTTCTCCACTTTTGTGTGTGTTTGAAATTTTCCATAATAAAACATTAAAAGAAAATGCATCATACAGTTTTGAATGTAAAGGTCATAGGGTGATTTAATCTTTTAATGTAATAAAGTATTACATTTTAATGTAATTAAGGATGATGTCGCCAAGCTGTGTAGATTAAATCCCATAGTTCACAGTGTCAGAACAATAAACGGGCCTTGTCACCGCCACTGTGAATGGGGCGAACTTTGAGTGTTCTCCCACATGGGGGCGCTCCAGTACCAGTTAACAAGGAAGCCGTTCTACTGAGTAATATGGTTTGACGTTAGCTGAGTAATTACGTGATAGGTGTCTCTGAGAGGAGCCTATTTTTAAACACTCTGTGATTAATTGAAAGTCTATGAGCTATGTATGAAATATTTGATAAATATTTGAAAACTTAAAGGTACAGAACAAATGATTAACTAGTGTTACTCTCCAGCCAGCCTGACAGCGCCGCAGTGTTTTCTGGGTTCAGGCTTTTCTGCTGGGGTTCGGTCCCGCCCGCTCCCAGGAAGTTAGGCCGTGGGAAGCGAGTCCAAGCGTGCGGTCGCGATGCTCTGAGTGATGCCGTGTTCTTTGCTTTTGTCCTCAGAAAACATCCAGTACAGACCTTTCTGATATCCCTGCTCTCCCTGCAAATCCTATTCCTGTTATCAAGAATTCAATAAAACTGAGATTGAATCGGTAAAAACCACCTCAGGGGTCCAGACGTAGTATCTGCCAGCTCGACCTGTTGTCTTCAAATGCTGAGGAAGGAGATCGGAGGGCGCAAGACTAGACAAGACTGAAAAGGATGTAGGGTTCTCACTCGGTGGCCCCTCACTGGGCTAATCAGCACTTGATCGGAAGTCCAGGTTAGTATGTGAAGCCAGGAGTACTGTTATTAATGTGTTAGTGACAGTTGCATTAACTGTTTCAAAAGATTACTGCCTTTAATAAACAAAACAAAAACAAACAAACAGAAAAACCACCTCCCAGTTACATTTGTATCCATAATTGACATCTGGATTGGGTTTATGTCTGATGCATTGTTTGGAAAATTTGCAATACAAATTGGCATAGGGTCCCTTACTCTGATGATGCACTTTTATGTATTTTTTTTTTAGTAGAAAGTAGAACTAATTTTAGATTTTTGGCTTGATGGATTTTCATTTTTCCTGGAGAATTTTCTTTACCATTAGTTTTCAAATTGGATGCCATTGTGTGCGGTGTACTGCTGAAGTCGCAGAACGGGCGAGAGGGCACCCCGCTCTGTCCCTGTAAGCAGCTGTAACCTTACCAATGACGGGCCACCTCTTCGGTCTGTGTCCGACAGGGAAGGATAATTAGGAGGTACCTTGGGTTGGATGGGGTCGTGATTAAGACATGGCATATTGGTTTTATTTATAGAATTGTTTATAGTGACACAAATCAGCGACCGAGCGTCAGATCCTTCCTTGGAGCCCATCAAAGCCCCGTATTCTTTGCCTCAAATCTGTTGTCTTTGAAACAACAGAATGCCCCCTCACCCCCCTTTTTTTGTGTGTATGTGCAAGGTAGGACTTAATGTCGTAAAAGACAGAATGCCAGTATTTTTGCGAGCCACGGTGTGAAGGCAGTGGCCCGTGGCCAGGTGGCACAGGACGTTAGATTTTGGGGTCCCAAGGCTGAAACTTTGGGGTGAGTTCCGCAGTGCCTGTGAACATAACCCTTTATCCTGGATGTTGGCCAGTTGATCTCAGAACGTGAGGGCTCTTTGTACACTCCACAAAACTATCTGAAGTAAAGTTGATTTTCAGTTTCAAACATGTGGGCAAAAAGGCATTTTCCCCAAGAATTTTAAAGTACTTTTTATTTTTAAATGGCTTACTGAAAAGTGCCAGTCAATTTTACATGTAGAAACATTTTAAATCATTTCTAGCGAGCACTTGACAGCTAGTCAGCCCTCTACTCTTTTTTGTTTTATTCTCTCAAGAAGTTAGGAACTCTTTTCTTTAAAGACCAAAAAACCCATTACTAATCATGCTCATTGGGGAGCAGCTGATCCCCGAAGGAAGCGTGGGCGCCGCCTGCTCTGTCTGCGTCGCGGCGGAGCAGACGGAGCCGACGCCTGCTGGGCGCGCTTCCCGAGTCCTGCCCTGGCCCGTCCACTCACTTGCGAGTGCTCGTTCTTCATGTTCACCTGCCGCTGCTTAAAACTCGTCCCCTGGCCTCCTGAGTTCAGGCCCCAGAGTGGAGTGTGGTCTTTGCCCGCAGGCTCTGCATCCGTGAAGCTTGCTTTTCCCTGGTGCCTCCCACCGTCCGTCCCACGGCCTTCCCCCTCACGCACCTCTGCTCACCCGCTCACCCGCCTCCCTCCCGCCCACCTAAGGAAGAAGATGGTCACGCCGACGGGGGACGTGGCCGGGTGTCTGTGTTCTGTGCAGCTTCACAGTTAGATTGAGACGGCCGGGCACAGAGCTAGTCTTGTCATTTTGTTTACACATCGGGGAAGGAAATTGAGTTTGTTCAGCGTTTCATGTAACCGCACCAAGTTGTGCCCAGCGGGAAGCGTGGGCCTTTTCTGTGTAGTGACTTGGACTCTCGTTCCCTACGCTGGAGATGAGGCTGTTGCTTAGCATGACTGTCTGTGGTGTCCCGACCGGCGTCGGCTTTGTTTTATAGCACCCGTGCTCCTTGTATTTTTCCAGAGCTATTTTGTAAACAGATGATGTATTTCTCCATTGAAAACACAATAAAAACCAGCACAACCCGCGGTTGACTGGATTCTTTGACCCACTGTGTCTTGTCTCTTCAGTGGTTTGATCGGCTTTCCTTACAAGCGGGTCGTGCGGTGCTGAGTGAAGGCTCGGAAAGACTCGCGTTTAGAAAACATCGGTCATTGGCCCCTGCAGCGTCCTGAGGTTCATCTCTCACGTACTGACGGGTTTCTTTTCATTTAGTGGCTCTCGGGGGGGACATGAACACAGTTCATATTAATTCACATTGACCGGGGCCGTCCTGAGGTGCGTCCTCTGCCTGCAGATGCAACCTCAGCCCTGTCGGCTTTGTATACAGACTGTCCCTGGGACTGTCCCTGGGGCCTGATTCCTGTCGGTCCCAAAGCTGCTGGCACTTGAGGTCAGCAGGTGGCGCTGCTGCTTTGCGGTGAGTGAGGACGGTTGCCCGGAACCAGCCAGGACCTGTGTTCCCTGTTTCATCAAACCCTAATCAGATCTGCTTTCCTACTGTAACCCCCCACAAGCCATCTTGGCTGCCTCCCCCAGGTTGGGAGTCGGCTGCTGTGCATGTCCGAGAGGGCACGTCCTGGGGCCTGGTCCCTGCTGGCTGAGTGGTGGTTGGAACTGCTCTTGTGAGAAACATGCGGTTTCTGAGGTTGGAAAGGCTAAATCCTGCATTGTGTGTAAGGTGGGTGATCATGGTGTGGGCTGGGCTGGCCCCAGCGGAACTCGACCTTTCGGAGGGTCTGGGGGGGGGGGGGGCAGTTCTGTCAACGCTGCTACGGACCTTGCCCTTGTACCTGCCGCCTCCGCCTTGGGGACCACTCACCTAGACGCAGGGCTGAATAGCGCACAGGCGAGCTCCCCCTCCCCGCCCCCCCCGTGGCCTTTTAGCACTTCCTGCTCAATTAGTAAAGTGGCCGCTGAAAGGTGTGTGTATTCTGCAGAAAAGTTTGTGTTTTTCTAATTAACACCTCTGTTTTTCCTCCACACAGAAAACATGTTTTAGAGCTCCGTAGCAGCATAAGTATTGGCTGCGCTGAGAGCACGCTAAGTGACCAGCCACTCCCGGTAGTGAGTGCTAATGAAGGATCAATCATTACCAGCCGCAGCTGTGTAGACCCAGCCCGGGAAATAGTAACTATTACTGCGCTTACATGTGTTAAACAGAAAGAATGCGTACTTTAAAAGGCTTTGGACACTCCTGTGGATGTAGTTTTGCCTATTTAGAGCCTGATAAAAAATGAAGACTACGAGAATTAGCTGCCTTTTTTTTTCTCTACCACTGTGTTCCTCCTTGGTTAGCATCTCTCCAAGTCAGAATCCCTGAGGGGTGCTGTCCTGACGTGGATCACGGGTCATGAAGTGTAAGCGTGTCCCATGATCATTGTGCCCTGCAGTCATGTAGACTCACGGAGGGACGCCATCCTGACCCAGGCCTCGGCCGTGAAGTGTCAGCGTGTCTGTGACCAGCACACCCTCCAGTCACGTAGGGCCGGTGGTTTGCTTGGCTCTGGGCGGGGCCTTCTGTTTGTGTCCTTTCTGGATGGTCATCCTCGACGTTCCTGACCCTGTGCCTCGGAAGTGACTGCGGCCTTAACTGCTAGCTCGGCTCCCCGCGTGGGGACGTCCCTGCAGCTCCCCGTGGTCTGCCTCCACGCCTGTGCCCCAGGGTCATCACACTCGCCTGAGCATGGCGAGCATGCACAGGGGCCTGTTGGAAAGGGTAGAGTTGGAAGGAAACGCTCTCAGCCAGTGCACACGTGGATTTGGCTGTGGAAAGGGAGGGGATTTCAGGCCATTTTTCTATTCTCACCCCTTCCTGGGGGGCAGAGTCGAGCCTCGTGGGGCTCGGGACCCTCTGCCTGTGTGTAGAGGGCTGTGATTGTCATGACTGGGCTTCCTCCTCAGAGCTTTCAAAGGGTTTACGTTTTTAGCTAAAACTTGTATTTTAAAAGGGCACAGTGTTGTTTATAGAGTTTAAATATCTGTTCCCAGTGTTCATCGTTTGATGTAAATAAGAGGATGCAGTCACTTGGAGGGTGGTGGTGGTGGTATGTGCCGTAGGGTCAGACCCGACTCATAGCGACCCCTCCTTGGGTTTCCGAGGCAGTATCACTACGGAAGTAGATTGCGCTGTCTTTCTTCCAAGGAGTGGCTGGTGGGTTTGAACCTCCAGCCTTCTGGCTAGCAGTCAAGTGCCTTAGGCACTATGCTACCAGAGGGAGGGTAGGTGACTTTAAGTCCCACTGGTAGGGTGGGCCTCATCTGGAGTCAGATGAAGAACAGGCTTTTTTCCCCCAATAATAAAGCGCTGTACTCTTGTTCTGCTATTTCTAAGATGCAGATTGATGCCCTAATCAAAAACCGTCTCCTTTGCGTCATGTGGTTAGAATCCGTGGGGGCGTCGCTCTGTTGACTCTTCCATGGTGAGGAGGGATTTTGCTGACCCCTCTGCATTTCTTCACATTTGGTCCCAGAAACGACCAGAGAAAACGCCCTAGGGGAGTGGTTTGGTTTTACATTTTAGAATAAACAGTGAGGGTCTGGGTAGTCGAGCACTAGAGTCTGAAAACGTCATTTTATGACAAGTTTTCTGTGGTCACGGGACATCGCCCTTCAGTGTGGTTGCCAAACGTTCACACTCAGATCAAAATACGGAGCAGCTAACGAGGAGGTGCTGGAGGGGAGAGCTGTTCTAAGTGTCTCTGCAAATCTTTTAGAAATGGTTTATCATTTTTTTAATTGTGATTTGGTTGAAAGTTTACAGAGCAAAATCCACTTTCCATACATCAGTTCATATACACTTTGTCTCATGACATTGACTACAATTTACCACAATGCAACAAGAGCTCCCCTCCCACTTCCTTCCCGTGGTTACCTGTTCCCTGTGGCCTTCCCTCCATGTACTCGTGCCCCCTGAGCTGTCTCCCTGTGCATACACAGCCCTTCTGTTCTCCCATGATTGATCTCTCCAAGGAGTGTATCTGCCTAATATAAATGTTCAGCTCATATGCCTGTCTTTTGTTTGGCTGGAAGCCACAGGAGTGGATTTAGTTCCAGACCTGAAGGTCAGCTAGGGCCCCTAGTCTCAGTGGTTCCAGCAGGCTCTATCAAACTAGTAAAACCCCCTCCCCTCCCCCTTTTTTTTTTTAATTTTGAGTTTCATTCCGCATTGTTCTCCCTCTCTATCCAGGCTCTCCTACATAGATCCCCCTCCAAGTGGATGGTAGTAGCCGGGCACCATCTAGTTCTTCTGGTCTCATAGTCATATAGGCTGAGGATTGCATGGTGTGTACCAGTCGTAGTCCTCCATGAATCTTTGGTTTTCTTCAGTCTTCTTTGCTCTGGACAAAGAGAGACCCATCACTGCATCTCGATGGCTGCTTGGAAGCTTTTAAGATCCCAGTTGCTACTCGCCAAAGTAGGATGTGGGACAGTGCTTTTGTGTAGTGTGTTAACACCAGTAGAGCTTGATGTCCCCTGTGCAACTGTGGTCCCAAGCCCAGAGGTCCAACTACTCACTCCCTCTGGGTAGCTGGCTTTGGACAAGAAGTGACTACAACCTTGCCCTTGGCAGCTCTACTGTATACCTGGGAATTCTTAGAGAACTTACCAATACATTGTCTGCCAACCCTATACATGGTCTTGGGCACATTCCCCCCGGCATAGACATACCTACTAGTTCAGCCTGTCCACTCATCTATCCACCCATATATCCATGTTTGCCTTCACTGACAACGCAGTACTGTATGTGCAAAAAGGTTCATCTTTGTTTTCTGTGCCTCCCACGTACCTCTCTCTGTCTTCCTCTTTCTCAGTGCCACCATGTTGATCACTCATATTTGGTACATTGCCCTTCTCTTCACCTAAATCAATACTGTCTCTACTTTATTAATTTTTAAGCTGTTGTTTTTTTATCTGACACTTTATGTGGAGAGTGTGTTTTGTGTAACGTAAATGCCAGCTCACTGTACATGTTTATCTGGGTCTTGTGTGCTCTCCATTGATGCCACGGAGTCCCAAGTAGTTAATAAAGCTGTTGAAGTAGTTTGGTTGTCCTGGGACTTGGGTGCAGCGTGGCATCGCTGTACCCCTCCACTTCCTCACGGACTGCGCGTGTGGGCACTTGGGTTCATGCAGGAATTGAGGCCGAAGAAAGGAGCCGTGTGCATTTGGAGCCACTCTGTGCCTGTGCCTTGCGGAGGCCGCATCTCCTGGCACACACACTCTGTACAAACGTTCACACTGCGGGCTGCCTGCTACTATGTGATTTCCAGAAATCTGGCATGAGATGGGCTCCTTGTTTGCGTTTCCTGACTGCAGTGGAGCTGTTAATAAAGAGATGGATGATAAAGTTGTCGAAAAGAGACAGTTGGGCAGAAGTGCTCCCCGTGAGTGACAGAGGGCGTGCTCTGCCTTCACGGCCAGCAGAGCACCCCCACAGTGCACCGGCCGCACCTGGACACTGTGCCAAGGCGAGGGCCGTGCCATGCCGCTGGGCTGCTTGAGCCTCATGACTGGAGGCCTACCCCCATCCCAGGTTTACGCTTAAGCCCGTGACGTGCCCAGATAGATTCCTTTACGAATAGGATGCATGCATACCTCCTAGATGGCCCTTAACGGTGCTGTGATGCACTCTAGCAGGCCCAGTATAGTCACATGTTCGTTAAAAATACGTCTCTTTTTACAGACAGCCTGTGTTTTCTAGGCAGCAGTGACCACAGTCTCAGCGTCAAATCAGACAGCTCACTGGGGAACCTCAGTCCTGGTGGCTGTGCGGGGTGGGCCTTTTGTTGTAAGCATTGTGGGCTCTTTGTAATGCGTCTCTAGAGGTACAGGGCTGCCTGCAGTGTTTTGCCTGCCCTGGCGATGGTTCTGTTTGAGCTACTTGCTCTCTCCTTCCTGGTCCTGAGAACACTTGGTAAGCCAGGCTTCTCTCCTAAGGAGATGGCCCTTGTTTTGTTACATGGCAGGTGTTCTGGTTACCTAGTGTCACTCTGACATGAATATACCACAAATGGGATGGCTTGAACAAACAGGAGTTTATTCTCTTACAGTTTGGGAGGCCAGAGTTCAAAGTGCCAGGCTCTAGGGGCTGGGTGAAAGCCCCTCGACCCTGGGCTTCAGCTCTGCCTCTTGCTCCTGGCCCACTGAAGCTAGAGGCATCTCTCCACTTAGCTATTGGCTGCTGAGGCTAACAAGCCCAAGGTTGACAAATAAAATGGCATAGTCCTGATGTTACCAAACCACATGGCAGGCCATTCATTCAAGTCCATTAAAAGTCCCAAGGTTGGCAGAGCATGCAGCCTGCTGAACAATGACATGGCTACGTGCAGAGTTCAAGCGTGCCATATGCTGGAGACCATTCCCAGAGCTGCTGCTTATATACGGGAAGCTGACCACATACCCAAAGGCAGCTACTCAATTGCTCGCAGTAGATTTCACCATGGTGTTGATTACCAGTCTCATCATGGGGAATACTACATCCAGCTGCCCAGCGACTCAATCAGGCCTAGTCAAGTTGACACATAACCTTAACCACTACAGCAGGTGTGGGCAGTGAACATTCCTGGAAAAGTGAGATCACCACATCTTGTTATTGCCATGTGCCTAAGCTATTGAATAATTTCTTCATTTGTAAGTCAAAACCAATCCAGTGGAGTGTCCCGCCCACCGCACCATGGTCACCTCTCTACTGCTTCCACTGGGAGAGGACCCCCCAGCTTGTGCCCCTCGTTCCTGGTCAGCAGTTGGAAATGTTAAGATGTGGCTCTGGGCTGTTTCTGTGACTACTGGAGATTGGAGTGCCACCTTCAGAAGCTGATTCTGACTGATCTCTACTTTCTGTAACAGGAAACCCGAATTGTTGCTGGCTGGGATGTGTCTGACCAGGCACACCAGGACTGTGAGGCCAGGCTGGGTCAGCACACCCAGCATTTCCCTCCCCCTGGTTGGGGTCATGGCCTCCAACCCTTAGTGTGCAGTCTCCAGCAAGTGGAGAAAGAAGTGGCTTTGTCAGGTAGCAGGATGAACCCTCCGAGTGACGTGGTGCCTGTGGGGGTGGAGTGATACCTTGTCCCTCCCAGAGCTCGGGCGGATGCTTGGCATCAGGCATGTCCGAGGTTCGTGCTGAGGTCACCAACTGACAACTCTGCGGGTCTCGGCGTGGATGGCTGCTGAGTGGGGAGTCCCCTGTGTGGTCCGGAGTGGAGGGCGAGGGCACCCCCTGGGCATCTGGTCTAAGCGTACCCGTCTTTCCGCTCTCGTGGTTGCTTGGTGCGCTTGGCCCGCCTGCTGCGGGGGGACACAGAGTGGAACGCCTTGCAGAACCTCTGTGGGAGCCTTCCTGGTGTTCCCGCTCCTGTCGCATGCCGAGAGCATGTTCTCTGAGGCTGGTGGCTGCCCAGGTTGGCCTTGGAAAGGGTGGGTGCTGATGAGAGGCCTGTGGGCTGCAGAATAGACCTGAGTCCTGGGGTGAGCAGGAGGAAGAGCTGCAAGGCTTCTGGGTGTTTTCCATGGACTTCCACTGGGTCTCGTAGTGCTGTGTCAGCCAGGCAGGAGGCAGGAAAGTGTCAGTCAAGCGTCAAAGGATTTGAAATGGTTGAGGTTTGAACTCCAAGAAGGGAAGTTTTTAGAAAAGCAGTGCCCTTGGGATACAGAGGTAGATGCAGAGCCAGATGAGGGCCAGAAACCTGGAGAAAAGGGCCTCCCTTGGTTTACTCCCCTCCTCACACTGGACTCGACCGGTTTCTTCCACTGGAAGTTAGGGTTTGGGTTCTGTTTTTGCTAACAATGGCTAGTAGATGGCGGACAACACACATTATTAGCAGGGCTGTCCGTTGAGTCCTGCACTAGAGGTGGTGGTGCACACGGCAGCAGGGCCTCCGTGAGTGAGGGGCCAGGCAGGAAAGCAGCCAGGGACCCTGAGACCACGAGGGCGGCGACCATGGGATGGAGACGAGAATGGAGCCCCTGGCCTGATGCTGCAGCCAGCTGGCAGGTCAAGGTCAGGGAGGTGGGAGGGGAGTCCTTGGCCTGGTGCTGGGGCCGGCTGGCAGGTCAAGGTCAGGGAGGTGGGAGGGGAGTCCTTGGCCTGGTGCTGTGGCTGGTTGGCAGGTCAAGGTCAGGGAGGTGGGAGGGGAGCCCCTGGCTGGACTTGGGGCCAGCTGGCAGGATGGGGCCCCTGGAGGACAAGAGTTTTGTTAGGGAAAGCCTTGAGCTGCCACTTGTGGTACAAGGGACACTGGGATGGGGCTGCCTAGTCCTAGTCCTTCCGTCCTAACTTAGGAATGGAAACTGAGGCACAAGGCATGGCTTTGCTGGGAGGAGCCTCAGCAGGTTCCCTGGCTGGCCAGCCGCTGCCCTGTTGGCAGACGTGACACCTAGTGAAGGACTTGCTGTGGGGTTGGAGGCGACTGTTTCAGGTCAGAGCTGCACTCAGACCTCAGCGGCAGCAGTAGGGGCTGTCGTCTCGCGTGGCTGCTGCCTTTCAGGAAAACGCACTGTGCACTAACGACTACAGCTGAGGTGCTCGTGGGCCTTCAGGTTTTAGTATTCTTATTGTGATTTGGGTGAAAGCTTACAGAAGGCTTTCCGTACAGCAGTTCAAACACATTGTGTTTCATGACAGTGATAGCAGTCCAATGATGTAACAGCTTTCTTCCCACTTCCTCCCTGTGGTTACCTTTTCCCTGTGTCCTTTCCTATGCATTCCTGCCCCCTGAGCTGTCTCCCTGTGCAGACACCGCCTTCTGATCACCTGCGATGGAGTGTTCGTGGCCTTCCCTTCGGATCGCCCGCGGTGGAGTGTTTGTGGCCTTCACGTTTTAACAGAGGTCAAGCTCTCCTGCAGCAGGCTTGACCAGGGTGGCTTGTGGTGACTCAGGATTCAGGAATTGTAACCTTGCAAAGATGTTCGATGCTCTCAGGACCATAACTTTTAAAGTCTGGATCTGGTCAACAACTTGTGGATATTGTTGGTAAAATTATCTTAGCCAGTCACTGGGACCAGCTAGCTTCTTGAGGTTTGTATGTGTTTAGTTGGCATGACTAACACCAACCTGCCCCACTGGAAGCTCCCGGCTAATGTTGTTGTTGTTATGTGCTATCAAGTCGGACCCGACTCAAAGCAGCCCCTCCTTGGGTTTCTGAGGCAGTACCCACCAGCCACTCCTCGGAAGGAAGGTTGGGCAATCCTACTTCCGTAGTGATACTGCCTCGGAAACCCAAGGAGGGGTCGCTATGAGTCGGGGCTGACTCGATGGCAAATAACAACAACAACATCACTACAGAAGTACATTGCCTAACCTTCCCTCTGAGGCGTGGCTGGTGGTTTTGAACTGCCAGCCTTCTGGTTAGCAGTCAAGTGTCTTAGGCACTATGCCACCAGAGCTCCTTCCCAGCTAATAGTGGGGGAAAATGAAATAGCTGGTGTGAGCAGAAGGTGGGGGTGGTGGGTAGTCCACCCTGAGGAGCTGAGCAAGCTGACAGTCAAATGGAGAGGTGGGGCGGGGAGAGAGCTGGCCCACTGCAGGGGTGCGGTGCAATGGAGGAAGGCCATCGGCTTGTCACGGCTGAGCCACTCACCTGAGGCTGGAATACAGGTAAGTTCTGATCAGTGAGTTGACTGTCGCCAGACCCTGTGCTCCAGTGTGCGGGCTCCTGAGCCTTGGCTTTCCTCTGGCCACTGGAGCTGCACCAGGGTGCTTGATGGTGACTAGCGCCAAGAGCAAGCCTTGGCCCGTGAGCCTCGTCCGGGAGCTAAAAGAGAAGGCCCTGGCCTTCAGGCAGACAAATGCTGCCTTGCCGGAAACCAAGCCCAAGGGTTTGAACACTTGCTTTTCAGTTCTTAACTCAGGAAGATACAGCCCATTGTTTTTCTCTCTCTTGCTGGAACTTCGTATGAATTAGGAAGTAAATACGACGTGTTTAGGGAATCTGGGGCAAGTGCCAGCTTAAACCTAATTGGAATTTGTCAGAGGGCAGGCAGGAACGCGACTGCAGACTACAAGGCCGTCAGGCAAGCCTTCACTCGCCAAGCATCAGCGGAGCGGGGAGAGCTGCTGCTGGAGGCCCGCAGGGTGCTCCTGTTCTTAAGAGTGTGGGTGGGGGCAGGCTGGCTCTGCTGCACGTGGACTGTTGGGGCCTCAGTGTCACGACTGAAGCAGTGGGCAGCCGCTGGGGGACGGTGAGCAGTGTGGCTGATGCCGGAGTGTGGGAGGGAGCCACTGCTTCCTGTCTGTCCGGGGGCCTGGGCGGTGCTCGGCTGCCAGCTGCAAGGGCTGGACGTTCACGTTCACCCAGAGGCCTCTCAGAAGAAAGGCCTGGTGGTGTATTTCTGAAAAGTCCGCCATTGGAAACCCAGGGAGCACCACGCACTTGGCCACACGGGGTCACCAGGGCCTGGGTTTAGGGGCCCAATAGTCGGTCTAATCCTTAACATCATCCCACGATGCCTTTGGATCATGGTGTTGGTGAAGAAGACCGAGTATCCCACGGACTGCCGGAAGGATGAAGAAACCTGCCTGGAGGAAGTGCAGCCACAATGCTCCTTGGAAGCGAGCATGGTGAGACCTGTTGCACATACTTCGGCCATGTTATCAGGAGGGACCTTCTTGGAGAGGACACCATACTTGGAGCAGCAGAGGGTCAGCGGAAAAAGGGGAAAGCTTGACAAGATGGCCTGACACGGTGGCTGCAGCAGTGGGCTCCCGTAGAGCAGGGACTGTGGCAGGACCAGGCCGTGTTTCCTGTTGTACATGAGGTTGCTAGACTGTAAGTAGTGTCACCTTTACTCATGAGGAAACTAGTTTGGTGACATACCTTGCTCAGGGTCATAAACTGGTTCAAATTGGGATTTGAACCTGATGCTGTCTCTTAGTTCAGCCCTGAAATACGGTCGTACGCGTGCCTACCTGCCAGTGTTGCCTTTCCTTGTAGCTCTTTGGGTGTCCTTGGTGGACAGCCAGGCACTTGGCTCTGTTGGCACACGGCTGCTTTGTCGCTAAGATGCCTGTCTGCTGTCTGGACGCCATTCACGCTGGCCCGTGAGGGGTCAGGAAGGAAGGTGACGGGCAGAGGCCTGGTGAGTGGCTGCGGGGAGAGGCTCCATTGACACTAGAGAAGAATGGGCATTGTTGGCCCTGGAAGGTCAGGCTGTAGGTGAGCTTACCTGTTTACACCCAGTTTGCCTGATAGTGGCTTGCCTCCTGTTACAGTGGCCTAAAACTGGACTTTTAAAGGGATTGCCTGATTTGTCGTTGAGAAGGCTGGCAGCCTTTTAGAGACCTTTTTCTGTTTACTCCAGTTGAGACAGGAGTCCCTGGGAAAGTGGCTGAGATCTTTAGACTGTTCAGAGTTGAGCCAGTACCCTGGAATCTGCGGCCCTGAGATCATCTGTCAACCTTGAACCAAGAAGTTCCTTGGAGTCTGCTTGAAAGCCAGCACCACGTTTTAGCTGGTTAAAAAGCATTGTGTTCTTTACGATCTGAGTGGGATCTAGTTGACAACAGCACCACAGAAGGATCTGTGGGACCCTTCGGGGGCAGTGGCTTGAGGGGAACAGGGCAGGGGACGGCTCAGCAAAGGAGGGTGGGGCGGTTGCTAAGAGTGTCGTCCGTGGCCCTGAATCGTACGTTGGAGACTCATCAGGGTGTGTGTGTGTGTGTGTGTGTGTGTGTTCCAAACAACGATTCAAGACAATGCAAGGAAGAGTAGAGCAGATAGCAGTGTTGACCGATGCCGTAGAGGTGGCTTAGAAAGAGCTGGCCCTGCTGGCCCCTGTCTGCAGGCATGACGTTGGTACATCTTCATGAAAAGCAAAACTGGGCACAAGTGCCTTTAGAGGTTACTAGCTACAAATAAATGCTTTTTTTAAAAAAAAAAACCATTTTCTTAAGGGAGCATCATGCAGTTTTCTAGGCTTGCTGCAGATACATTGTTTGGTTTTAAACTATAAAGTATGAAATGGAAAGAAAAAAATGAAAGTCACTCCCAGCCCTCCCCCGTCAGTCTTGAGGTCTCTCCTCAGTCGGCTGTGGCCTCTGCCAGGCTGAGCTCGACACCTGTTCCCACACAAGCTCACACTCCACCTTGCGGTAGCCGTGCCTCAAGGGCTCAGAACTATGATGCTTGGACCTGGGGTGGGTGCAGCGAGGAGACAGGTGTGTCTGGACCCATGAGGAGGAGACTGAACGGCAGTTCATTGTGCCTGGCGGCTTCATGCTGAAACGTGTGCCTGGTCAGACCCTCTCTGAGAAGGTCTCAGTGTAGCCAGGTCACTCGCATTCCCTAGTTTGGTGGGGTGGTGATAAAATCCTAACAGACACAGTCCTGCTGCCTGGGAGGAGTCACTAATTCGACAGATGGCCACTGGCCCCCTAGTGGGTGCCAGGCGTTGGCATGGTGTGCAAGACCCTGATGAGCAGGGAGGTGCAGAGGCGCCCAGGGTCCACAGTGCGCTGCGCAAGGCCACTCTGGGTCTGTCCCCTTCACTGCCACAAACACAGTGCTCCATAGGGTCGTCACAGATGTGACCTTGGGGTCACCAGGCTGCCTTCCGAGGTTTTACTATGCACACATGGGTTGGCCGTGAGTCAGAATCAACTTGAAGCAGCTGATTGGAGAAGCTGTATTGGTGCAGGATGGGCCCTCCCCTGGGTGGGTGCGGAGTGCCTACCTTTTGGCCAGTAGTTGAGCGCTTCAGCATTTGTGCCTCCCGGGGACCCACTGCAGGAGCTCTGGTGGTGCAGTGCCTCAGGCACTTGACTGCTAACCCACCAGCCACTCGGAAGGAAGGCTGGGCAATCTGCTTCTGTAGAGATGCCGCCTTGGAAACCCAAGCAGGGGTTGCTATGAGTCGGGTCCGACTCAAGGCAGTGGGTTTGCTTCGGGACCCACTGCACCCTGATAGGCAGGAAGCAGGGCGGCCAGGGTGACTGTCACTGGGATTCTGGAACCCAGGTTCCTGTGCTCACACGTAGGTGCCCAGCCTGTACAGTGGTGACCGCGTGTGGCATGTCCCTGCTCTAGCGGTAAGGATGCACGTGAGACGGGAACGGGAGCCACCAGGTGCTTCTGGAGGCTGAACCTGGGGCTTGGTGGTGGCCAGGTGCAGAGGGGAAGTGTTCGGCCACTGGAGGAGTCCCAGGAGGGGCTGATGTCCTGGAGCCTCCAGGAGCTGGGGTGTCATGGATGGCAGGAGGTATGGAGGCAGGACCTCGTGACCTGCACTGTGGGGGCAGGAGCCTCTGTCCAGCCAGAGGAAGGGCTAGAGCATGAGACGGCAGGGGAAGCAGGTGTGGTCCCCGGCCGGGTGGGTGCAAAGGGGAGGCCCAGCGAGGTCAGGTGACTGACCTGCTCCCAGCTCTTGGGGATTTACAGATGGGGAGGGGCGGTGTCCTTCTGGTCCCTGGCTTCGCCCCGCATTGTCCTCAAGAAACCACCCACCTGCTCTCACTGCTCAGTGGTTCCAGAGCAGGTGCCGACGGCCTCGTCCCGCCCAGTGCTCCCCACGCCCTCAGCTTCCCATGGCCTGGGTGTTGGCATCACGTTGCCCCGCCACACAGGGGACAGCCACCCAGGACTGGGGTGTTGGGGGCGTCGCGCTGCCCCGCCACGAGGGTGACAACCATCAGCGGGCACCAGCGTTGCTGTGAAGCTTTGCAGCATCCCGCCTGCCCGGCCCACAGTCTGTGGGATGTCACCTGCCCCACACTAGCCCAGCCAGGAAGAGCTGGCTTCTGCAGACCACAGCTGAGCCCTGTGAGCCCTGTGAGCCCTGCAGCTACCCCAGCCTTGCAGCGGCCGCTCCCTGAAACAAGTGCCTTTGGCCTGCACGGCAGGAGCCGCACGTCCCGGGGGGCCGGGGGAGGCTGTGCACGTGGGTGCCGTCTCCATGCCACCCTCACCGCGGGCTCACCCCGTTACGAGGACAGACAGCCTTCGTCACGTCACTGATAACGGAACCTGCTCCTGACTGCTTTGCAGCCCACCCTTCCTGTGGCACCTGAATGGCCTCCAGTCCCCACCCACCCACCTAAATCCTGGAGGCAACTGGGGACACTTGACCTGAGGGCACCCCTGTCCCAAGTGTTTGCCACTTGTCGCCCAAGTGGAGAACTGGATCAAACCGCCCCCTGCACGGTGGGAGCGCCCTTCCACCTCCTGTGTCTGCTGGTTCTAATTACAGCCTCTGTGACGTGGCAACAGGGCGGGGCAGCGTGAACATTGAACATCTGAGCATGACAGCCAGCACGGCTTCATGATGGGCGGGGCAGAGAGGGAGGGGAGACGGAGTCAGAAACTGGGGAGCCTGAGGTGGGACACGGGGGCCTGCAGCTGGGCCTGCCGCCCCGGCCTCGTAGACAACCTTGCTGGAACCTTGGTTGTCATGCCTACAGGGCACTTAGGACTGAGGTCTCGGGGTGGCCCTGGGCCGGAACTGGGAGCTGGGTGTCATCGGGCACCCCGGAGTTTTGTCATGTGTCCTGAGCACTCTGGCCTGGTGTGGCCACTGTCATGTGGACGCAGCTACTCCTTGTCCACCTGCGGGCCCCTCCTGCACTCTGGCTTCCTGAGCACGCACGAGGGAGTGGGGCTCATCCCGGAACCTTCTGGAAGAGTGTGAGCCTGGGAGCGGGCAGAGAACCGAGTGCAGGGCGGGCGCGCTGCAGGCACGGCCGCCCAGGCAGCCCCTCCCGCCCAGCCCCTACCTCGTGGCCACTCACCATGCAGCCCCGGGTGCGCCTTCTCTGAGGGGACAGCCTCAGCACCAGCACATCGGGACACTCAGTGAGGCCCCAGTGTGCGGCATGCGGGGCACGTTCGGGTGAGGCCAGGGCACGAAGGGCTGGCGGCCCCCACCCTGAAGGAGTGCCCTGTGCTCTGGGGGGCGGCAGCTCATGTTGATGGACCGGATGGCCAGAGAGATGCCCTCCCTGGCTGGTCTTACCCAGTCCCCCAACAACCCTGTGAAGCAGGTGACTGCCGCTGTGTGCACGGTGGAACTGCGGCGCAGACAGGTCAGCTCCTGTTCGAGACCAGCAGCTGGGGTGGGCCCTGGGGGCGAGCAGTGGGGGAGAGGCCCAGGCTGTGGACGAGGCTTTGCTCGGCACTTCGCAGCCCTGTGGGAACAGTGCAGGAACGGTGCTGCCCAGCCCGGGGCCCCCAGCTGGGAAACAGCCGAGTGAGGACTTAAACCCTTGGGCCCTCCCAAACCAGACAGCCCCTGAGGAGGGGACCCCTGAGTCCCGGGCCTTGAAGGCCGAGGAAGCCCCTCGCTGGGCCCTGGCCTTACGATGCCTGTTGACTGGACAGACC
>NW_006921715.1:5598738-5600404 GCF_000298275.1 Orycteropus afer afer | reverse complement strand
GCGAGTCTGCGGGCCGAGGCGCACCGGCTGCTGTGGGGCCTCTGCAAGGCCGGCCGCCACGCTGCACCCCCCAGGGAGCCAGCCTGGAATCCGTGAGCCACGCTCTGGGGAGAGGGCTGTCCAGCCCGGCGCCAAGGCCCTGCCTGCGCCTCGGCTCACGGCAAGGACTCAGTCCCTGTGGCTCGGTAATCCCCACCTCGGACTTCCATCTTCACAGCTCACGGCAGACCACCCTAGAGGCCTTGAACTTCGCTAGGTCGCTGTGAGTTGGCATTGATGGCGGCTGACCGCCAGCTCCGTGTACACCAGGCACAGCCCCAGGTCATCACACCGTCCCTTTTGTTGTCACGGCTGCCGTCCTTGGGACCCTGCCCCATGGCGACCCTACGCACGGCGGAACAGACGCCCGGCCTGCCGATGCGAGCCTTGTGCTCCGTTGGCCCCATGGGCTGGTTCTCAGAAGCTGGTCCTCGGGCCTTTCTTCCTGGTCCGTCTCTGTTGGGAAGCTCTGCTGAGACCTGCCCAGCGTCCCAGCAACGGGCCACCTCCCCTGACCGCCGGGGGCTGGCTGTGCGTGGGGTGCGCTGGCGGGGAACCGCGCCGGGCTCTCCCGCCTGGAGGTGGGCCTCCGCCGCGGAGCCACCCTGCCCCTTGCTGCGTCCTTTGCTGCTTCCAGTTGCCGTCAATCCCGGCTCCACAGGGTTTTCTTGTGCAGTGGTGAAGGCATTTGCCTGCTAACCAACAGGTCAGTGGTTTGAACCCACCAGCTGCTCACCAAAGAAAGCTGGGCAGTCTGTTTCCGTAAAGACTGACAGCCTAGGAAACTCTGGGGGTCGCTCTGAAGCACAGTTGACTCGGTGGCAGGGAGTTGTTTCTTGTTTTCTGTAATCTTACCAGGAGCAGAGCCCCAGGGCAGCCCTCCCAGGCCATGCTGGGTGAGTTTGAACCACTGATCCTTAGGCTGCAGTTCAGTGCCACCCATCCTGTCTCCTTCCTTCTCTCAGGAAGCCGTGCACTCAGGCTTGTCTCACAGATTAGGGCGCTATGGCAGCGATGGGCGTGTTCTGTCAGGCCGCGTCCTTCCCGCACGGATAGCTGCTTGGGAATCGGTTGTAATTGTGCGGGGAAGGCCTGCATTGTGTCCTCAGTTGAAATTTTAAGGGACCACATTTTGAACCTTGAGATGCACATCTTTTCTGTGCATGCACATGGACTGGTGACGTGTCGTACCAAGTTTCTTACGAAAGGGGATTCTGGGAGGCGAGGCAAGGGTGGGCCTGAGGCTGAAGCTGAAGGAAGGTCCAAGTTGACGTGAAACCGTGAGGCGGCTGAGTGCTCTTCCCCCTACACCGTGACCCCTGTCGGCCTCGGAGATAATAGTGACCCCACAGGGACACCCCAGAGCCCGTGGGCGGTGCACAGGGCTTGCGTGCTCGCCTGCTAATCCAAAGTGTGGGAGCTGGAGTCCATCCGGGGCACCTGGGAAGCAGGACCCGGAGATCTGCTTCCAAAAGCCAAGCCCTTGGAAGCCCTGTGGACCGCGGTTCTCTGGGACACGTGGGGTCACGTGAGCCTAGGTCAGCTCCACGGCACCCGGCTTGGCCGCTGGGAGGGCTTCCGGGGCTGCACGTGGCACGTGCTTGGGTGACAAGACGCCCTTGTGGAC
>NW_006921715.1:5591358-5597668 GCF_000298275.1 Orycteropus afer afer | reverse complement strand
GCAGCCCTGACACTCCCTGGCGTCAGGTGGGTGCAGAGGCGGCCCCCAGCCCCAGGGCCCGGTGGCTCTGTGTGGGTGTGGGGCACACTTCGTTGAAGGCTCACAGCTGCCCCCCTTGGCCTGGCCCGGTGCCTGCACACCACTGACGCTCAGGGAGTGCTTGCCGAGACAAGGAGTCCTGCTGGTACATGGTTGAAGTGCTCGGCTGCCTGCTCCGGTCAGGATGACGGCCTGGGCATTCGCTCTGACCTACAGAGTCGCTGGAGTCAGAACTGACTCAAGGGCACCTGACGACACCGAGAACTCGGTCGGGGGCTGATGAGGAAGGATCCTCTCAACCCCCTTTAAAGGGAAGCAGGTCAACTGAGGAGTCACGCGTGTGGCTTTCATGCTGTTGCCACTGATGGCTCTCTGGAGAGCAAACCGTGGAAGGGCCCGTGACGGCTGCACGGAGCAAGGGGAGCCCTTCTGGGCCTGGCGCCCTGCAGCCTCCCACTCGCCCCTTCCACCCCTTGCGAGCTGGGGGAGCAGAGGGCTGCGCGGGGTGTGAGCTGCCTCCCTTGCATCTATTTAGGGCTGAGAAGTTCGTTGAGGGATGAGGTTGCTGCTTGTCTGTGCGTCACTAAGCACACCACATCTGCTCCCGAGTTTGCAGTCAGCAGAATCTTGAGAAGTTATAAAGAAAGCTTGGCATCGGTTCCTTTCCACTGCCAACTCTGCGTCCTGCCACCCTGGCACTGGTTGGTGAGGCCACAGAACAGAGCTGGGGCTGGGGAAGCCTGGGCTCAGGAATGGGACAGTCTAGAGACAAAGTAATTCAGCTTCCGCCTGCTGCCACCATCTGGTGTGGGCGTGTGCACAAGTGTGTGTATAATGTGCACACTGAGTGTGAGCATGGGCACGTGTGCAGGAGCATGCACGTGTGTATATCTGTGTGTGCGTGTATGTGTGCATCTGCATGTATGTGCATATCAGTGCATGTGTGTGCGAATACATATGGGTGTGTGAGATGGTTTATGTGGGTGTGAGCATGCGAGAGTGGGTGTACGCAAGTGGGGTGTGTATGCATGAGTTTGGGTGTGTATGAGTGATGGGAGTATGGGTGCATGGAAGTGTGTACGGGTGCATGTTTGTCCTTGAGTGTGTGTGTAGATGTGTGAGTGTGAGTGCATGGCTGTGTGTGTGTGTGGGTATGTATGGATGGGAGCAAGTGAGTATGGAATCCATACAAATGTGTATGGGTGATGCATGTGTGTGGATATGTACAAGTGTGCATGTAAGTGTGTGCAGGTATGTGCAAGTGGATATGTATAGATACGTGCTGGTGTAGATGTGTATGGATGTGTGTGGACGTGTTGAGTGTGATGAGGTGTAGGGGTGTGGGTGGGTGAGCAAGTCTATAGATGTGTGTGTGTGTGTAGGGATATGGATGTGTATGGGTGTGTGAGAATGGGTGTGTGCCAGTGTGTGTATCGAGTGTGTGAGTGGGCATGTATGATCGTGTGTGTATGGGCATGTGCAACTCCATGGGTGTGTGTATGAGTGCGTGTGGTGTGAGTGTATGCACAGGTATGTGTAAGTATGGGTACACGAGTGTGTGAGTACATGCTTTGTGTGTGTGTGTAGGTTGGGGTGTGTGCGTGAACTGTGTGGAGTGTTGTGCAAGCATGTATATGAATATGTGTAGGCATGTGCGAGTATGAAGGTGTGTGTATGGGTGTGTGTGTGTATGAGGGTATGTGAGCATTATGGATGTGTGCAAATATGTCCATGGTAGTGTATGAGTGTGTGTGTATATGTATGGAGGCATGTGTAGGGGTGTGTGTTTATGGTTGTGTATGAGTGGGTATGTAGGTGTGTGAACATGTATGTGAGTGTGTTATGGGTGTGCATGCATGTATGGGTGTGTGTGCATGCTGTGTATGGGGGTATTAGCATGTGTGTGGAGTTTATGGGTATGTACATGTGTATGCACATATGGAGCTATGTGTAGAGGTGTATGTGTGTGTGTATAAGTGTATGTGAGATTGTGGGTGTGTATGGGTGCATGTGTATGGGTGCATGTGAGCATGTGTAGGTGTGTGTATGGAGGTATGTATACAGGGGTGTGTGTTGGGTGCATGCATTGTGGGTGTGGGTGTGCATGTCCATGCATGTGTATGGGCGTGTGCATGCATGGATATGTATGTATGTGTGTATGGGTGTGTGCCTCTGTGTGTATGTGCATGCATGCATGTGTGGGTATGCGTTTGGGTGCATATGTGTGGCTGTGTGCATGTGTCTAATGGGTGTGTGCACATGTATGCAGGTATATATGGGTGTGTATGAGTGGGTGTATGAATGTAAATGTGTGGGTGTGTTTTTTATGGGTGTGTGTGCATGTATGGGTGTGTATTGGTGTGTGTGTGTAGGTGTGGATGTGTATGTATGCATGTATGGACATGTGTATGGGTTTACAGGTATGTCCATGTGTATAGGTGCATGTGTGTGAGTGCATGTGTGTATGGAGGTATGGGTGTGTTTGTGTATGTGTATGAGTGTGTGCCTGGGTTTGGGTGTGTTTGTGTGTGTGTGTACAGACTGTGTGTCTATGGGTGTGTGCACATATATGTGTGTGTGCATACATGTGTGCATGGGTGTGCTACGGGTGTGTGCATGTATGTGTATGTGTATGGGTTTCTGTGGGTGTTCATGCATGTGTATGGTGCATGCGTGGGTGCCTGTGAGTATGCATACATGTGTTTGGATGTGTGCGTCTGTAGGTGTGTGCATGTGTGGGGCATGGGTGTGCGAATGGGTGTGCCTGGATTTGGGTGTGTGTGCATGCGTGTGTGGGTGTGCATGGCCGTGCGTGGGTGTGTGCGTCATGTAGGGGTATGTATGTATATGGGTGTGGGTGTGAGTGTAGGGGTGTGTGTGTATGGGTGGGTTTCTGTGCATATGTATGGGTATATGTGTGTATGCACATGTGTGTGTGCATGTATGCGTGTGTGCATGTGTCAGTGGGGGTATGTGAGTATGTGTGTGTGTAGGATAGAGAAGACACTGACAAGCCACGTGTACATCCCCTGGTAGGTCAGCCGAGATCCTGGCCAGGAGAGACAGTGTCCCAGTTGAAAGCTGAGGGACCCAGGGCAGTGTTGAGATCAGATTGAAACCACCACATCTCCTCGTGTGCACTCATGGAGCCGCTGTCCACTGCGGCCCCCAGTCTTGTCTTCTGTGCACTGAGCGCACCGCACTACCGTCTGTGCCTGCTGCACTGCTGAGGGTGAGGGAGGACGACAGGGCACAGGGCAGAATCTCTGTCAACAGCTGGGGGCCCGCTGCTGCCGTGCGGCCTTGGCCGCCCCGCTACGGGTTTGGGGGAGCAGCTGGCAGCTGCTGGTTCACAGCCAGCACCCTGAGTGGGTGTCGCCTCCAGAAGGCACTCTGGGGCTCTGGGCTGGAGACCAGGCGACACGATCCTGCCCGGCTCTCCCTTGGGGCAACCGATGCCAGGGGGCCCTGGTGGGCCCGGCCCGTTAGGGTGGGTGGAGGTGTCGGCAGCCAGGGCGCTGTCCCGCAGGGTGACATGTGGCTGCATAAACTGCAGGTGTCACCGTTAGCTGTGGAATGGGTGTCGGCTCGCAGGGTGTGTGGCCCGGCAGCCAGCTGGCTCCCAGGCCGTGGCTCCTGACCCCGTGGCGCCCCTCCTCACCTGCTGCCCCAGGATGGCCCCCCAGGAAGCTGCCCTCCCAGTGTTTGGGGCCAGCGTGTGCCCCTGGGGAGGCGGTCAGGCTGAAATGACACTGGGGCCCGGTGTGCGGCGTCCACACATTGGGTCTGGAACCACATCCAGTGGTTGGTGTGGTAGGCACAGGTCCGGATTCAAGGGCTCTTGACGGGGTGGGGCCCAGAGAGGAAGAGTCTAATGCTTTCCCCCTATGGGAGAAGCAAGGAGGGAGGTGAGCCAAATAGAGACGGAGGGTTCACGGCACTGCCGACAGTTTCAGGGTTCAGGAGGTGGTAGACAAAGGCTCCCTCCGAATTCTGTTTTTCTAGGAGTCCACCCCAGAATGCCACAGCCCTTTGTCCTCCCTTGCTGCCGCTGGGCTGGGAAATGCAGTCCCACTTCATGACTGGCCCGGCTCAGTCACCTGACTGCTGCAGTACAAGGGGAGCCCACCCGACTTCACTTTGGGGTCTTGATGAGCCCTGGCTTTCCTGGCGCCTTTGTCCTGCTCCCCCTTTTAAATGCTCACGTGCTTTACTGGTTGCAGCAGCTTTAGGCTTTCATGGAAGAGTTGCACAGAGAGGGGAGGTGCAGCCCTGCACCCCTCAGTTTTGTGTGCTGTTAGCACCTTGCCCTCCTGGGGACATTTGTTACCACCCGTGAACCAGCGCCGTCGAGGCCCCCTTGGGCACTCACGCTGTGTGCCGTAGTTTCTGTGGCTTCGACAGATGCCTAGTGCCTTCCCTTCTGTTTAACCCTGCAACTCATTCTGTGCCAAGAAGCCTCCTGGACGTGAACAAAAGCTGCTGTCTCGGGGTTCCAAGCCCACCTCTCTCTATCGGAGGCCAGGGGTCCTGCCCGAGGCCCAGGCCTCCCGGTGAAGGGATGGGGCAGGGGGCCTTTCGCACCCCCATCCTTTGCATTTCTGTTTGAAGACAACATGGAGGGAGTGTGTGTACATTGGTGGGGGTTGGGGCATGCACTATTTCCAGGCCTTCAGAAAAAGGAAGGAAAATGAATTTCCGAATAAGAATGGGCCATGTGCTGTGTGACCTCAGGGCAAATGGAAGTGTGTTTTCAAACACAGGCTCGTGGGTTCTTAGTACCACTCTATGCCTGAGCCTCCAAACAGGACTTTCGGTATCTGTGAGCCGCAGGGACCCAGCTGCCCACTCCAGCCGTGGCCTCCCTGGCCCCAGCATCCTTTGCATCTTGGGGGCCGCGGAGGGAGGAGACACCAGCACCCCTGCCCAGACATCGGGCTGCTTCTCCCAGTCCCTAAAGCGTCAGGGGCTCCGGGAGGAAGGGATGCAGGGAGCAGCTGGTGCGGCGAGGCCCCGCCACGATCGTGTTAGTGTCAATTTAAATGTACACAAATAGCGGATGATCATCTCCGTTATTGGACTAACATTTATCCAGTAATATCACACACTTCTGAAGCCATGAGGTCTCTTCTTCAGGTGTTCATTTGAATGGAGATAGCTGAATGAGTGTTTTTATAATTGGTCCCCTGAGAACTGAATGTCTGGCGCTGCATAACCAACATTTTCCCATTGCTGGGTTTTTTTTTTTTTTTTTTTTTTGTTCCCCCAAATTGCCACTCTGCAAAATTAGGATTTTGTAGAGTTTTGATAAGAGAGTTAACCTTCCATGTGCCGAGCTCTCGGAGCGCGCAGGGCTCCCGGGCATGGCCAGAGTGGGCTGGCTGCGGGGCGGGCTGCTCTGGGGCTTGGCTGCTGCGTGGGCTCAGGGACAGACCCTCACCCCCCGAGGGGCGGGCAGGGGGTGTGACGGTGACCGGAGGCGGGGTGGTGAGTGCCCGGGGCCCCTGTCCTTCGTGCTGTGTGGCTGGCCTTGGCCTCCGTCTGGCCTTTGAGGTGGCTGCCAGGCGTCTTGGAACCCTGGGTCTGGAGGCAGCGTGAGAGTTGTGTTTTCTTTCCCTGGTGGCTCCTTTCAGCATCCACCCTGGTCCCTGGTCACTGTGCTCAGACGCTAAGTGTGGGACAGTTGGAGGAACGCACAGCTGCCCAAGCTGTAAAGAGACAGCCCCTCACGTTGCACCACTCGTTTGTTTTTCCCTCCTTGAGTGTGCACAATTGGGATCACCCTTTATATAACGTTTGTATCCTTTTTTCTCATGTATTGCTGTATACCAAGCACCCCTGTGACTTACCCGCTGCTATCGAGTCGAGTCCGACTCACAGCGCCCCTAGAGGACAGAGTGGAAGTGCACCATAGCCTTTTGAAGACTTTAAGTCTTCACGGAAGCAAAGCCCGAACCACACCCACTGCCGTGGAGTCGAGTCCCACTCACAGCGCCCCAGAGGACAGAATGGAACTGCCCCACAGGGTCTCCAAGGCTGTCAATCTTTATGGAAGCAAAACTCAAACCACACCCACTGCCATGGAGTCAGTTGACTCACAGCGCCCCTAGAGGACAGAGTGGAACTGCACCACAGTGTCTCCCAGGCTGTCAGTCTTCACAAAAGCAAAGCCCAAACCATACCCACAACCCTGGAGTCCATTCTGACCCATAGCGCCCCTAGAGGACAGAGTGGAACTACCCCACAGGGTCTCCAAGGCTGTCAGTCTTCA
>NW_006921715.1:5571936-5590602 GCF_000298275.1 Orycteropus afer afer | reverse complement strand
GAGGTGGCTTTGAACCAGGGTAGGAAGCCACTTGCTGTTACCGGCTAGCAAACCACCTCCTGTCCAATTCAGAATGGCCAGTCCTAGGCACTTTGTGTACAGTGCCTAGCGTGTCCTTACACATTGCATTTCATTGTTGATGACTTCAGTTTCCCTAGATTCATGCTTTGCACATTCCACGATCTGGTTATTAATGGATGTCTGCAGCTGTTTCTTCTTGTTTTGAGTCATGCCACATCAGCAAGTGAAGGTCCTGAAAGCTTTACTCCATCCACTTCATGAAGGTTGACATATTGCACTGGGTACATCTGTTGCCAAAGACCTATTTAAAGTGTTATAGAGCCAAGTGTCACCTTGAAGACTTAAGGTGCCCCTGACCCAAGCCATGGTCTTTTCAGTAGCCTCATATGCATGTGAACGCTGGACAATGAATATGGAAGACAGCAGAAGTGGTGCCTTTGAGTTCTGGTGGTGGGGAGAGTACTGAACATACTCATCCCCTGATGGGCCTCGGGAGAAGGACAGCCAGGGTGCCCCTTAGGAGCGAGGATGGTGACCCTTCATCTCACGTACTTTGGACGTGGTACCTGGAGGGACCAGGGTCCCTGCAGAAAGACGTCATGCTTTTCAAAGCGGACGGGCAGGGAACAAGAGGAGGCCCTTGACGAGACAGACCGACACAGTGGCTGCAACCAGGGGCTCCAACAGCCACGTTTGTGCCGCTGGCACAGGACCCGGCAGTGTTTGGTTCTGTTGGACGTGAGGTTGCTAGGAATCAGAAGCAACTCAATGGCACCTAACAAGAAAGATATTTAGGGGGATACTTCCTTCAGAGGCTCATGGTGCAGAAGTGGTAGAAAGGCCATTCCTTGCAGCAGGAAGTGACCAGGAAAAGGCACTGGGACACGGCAAGTCTCCAGTGATCAAAGCTGGTGGGAAGGGCAGGGGCCAGCGGCCCCACCCACCCTGTCCCCACCGCTCTCAGCCTCTGCTCTGAGCAAAGCCGTGACGGTTTATCCTTGTACCAGGCCGACTGCAGCTGCAGCTCCGCTCACTTTGAGAACAGGGACACTGTGTCACGTGACAAGCTTTCCCCAGGTAGCGGCTCCGGGCAGGCTGATTCGGCACCTGGACGATCACTCAGGAGGGACCCTGCTCCTAGTTCTGCTCCGCGGCCTCCGCGTCTCGGCTCTTCCCCAGGCTGCTGTTCCCTGCGTGGTCCTCTGTGGCGATGATGTCCCCGGGCAGGAGAGGGGCACATGTGCAATGGGATGCATTTTGTCAGCAAGGACAGACTTTTCCAGGAACGCCATGTGACTGCCTCACCTCTGATTGGCTAGAAGTGGTCACATGTCCGTACCTAAGCCAATCACGGGCAGTGGTGGTCCAGAGGTAGCCTTCTCACCTTCCGTGCTGGCCGTCCGGGTTTGATTTCCGTTCAGTGCACCCCCAGGCAGCCCCCACCCGACTGTCCGGGGAGGCTTGTCTGTCGCTGTGCTGTTGAGCAGGGTTCAGTGGAGCTTCCAGACTGGCAGGGACCGGGAGACAGGCCTGCGGGTCCCTGTGGGTCGCCAAGGTCTGCTGGGCACTGGTCGTGGGGCCAGCACAGGGCCTGCAGCACTTTGTGCCCCTGTATGCGGGGTCACCGTGGGTCAGGGGCCAACTCGGTGGCGGCTACACCACCAAACCCGTCACCAAGGAAAGGGAGGTTCGCCTCCTGGGGCTGGGCCTGAGAGCCACTCTGGGGGGAACGGGGCTTGCGGGTGACTGAAATGTGTCCTCCTGCCGTTTTGGGGCTCAAAGGCCCCACACCCCACCTTCCCTAGGCCCCTCAGCTGTAGGCATTGGTCGTTCTGAGCTGCGGCTCTCCCAGACCCCAAGGCAGCCCTACCAAGGCCACAGTGTTCACTGTACCAGCCCCTGGGGTCCGGGGGTCTACTGTGAGGCTGGCTCAGCCTCCACAGTGCCTCCCCAGACTGTACCCCGTGCCCGGGAGCCCTGGAGAGAACCCAGCTGGCTGTGCTGACCGGCAGGCCCCCTCTGCTGGTGCCGGGTCCTCCCTGTGCTCTGTCCCGTGCTGCACTCTGCCCCCCCGCCCTGCTTCGTCCCCTGATAATTTTCCCATGGAGCGTCTTCTTCATGGCCAGTCCACTGGGAGGGACAGAGCTGACCGCCTGGTGCCAGGTGGGCCCAGGGCACTGGATGGCCCATCACAGCATCTCACCCCCAGATCAGTCAGTCACTTTGGAGATGGGCATGTAACTACAAATCAGCCTGATAAGAGCTGATCTCAGGGTGTTTCTGGGGTTCCTGGGAAAAAGAGATGCTTTATTTTCATTTTGGGTTTCTGGATGTCAGCTGGGGCTGGTGGTGGCCATTATACCACACAGGGGAGAAGCTGCCTGAGCATGAAGCCAACGCAGAGGGAAGCAGAGTTAGAGGTGGAGAGAGAACAGATCCTAATGGCATCAGCCACATCCCTGGATCCATACATGCCTGAAGCAGTCTCTGTTGTTGATATTTATGGAAGCCAGTAATTTTCTTTTTCACTTAAGCCATTTTGAGTTGGGTTCTTGTTGCAACTGGAAAGAGTCCTGAGTCCAATACTTACCCAACTGGCTATTCGTCCAAAGCCAGGATCCCATGGCCAGTCTGCTTGGAGAAACACCATCACTGGCCACACCTCTGGCTCTGTGGGCTCTGCCATATTGGACCCACCCCCAGTGCTGTCCTTCCATCTCTGATGTTGAGGCATGCCAGCTCCAACAAGGCAGACTTGGCCCTTCCTTTGACTGCTGTTGACAAACAGCTGGTGGCCCCTGCTGGGCCACTTCCCTCCAGCCCCCAGAGCTGCTGTTCAGGAAAGCGGCTTCCTCTGTGTCCCTCAAGGGCACTTGTCACTGTTGTTAGGTGCTGTTGAGTTGCTGTCAACTTGGTTCTGACTCCTAGCGGCCTGACGTACGACAGAAACACTGCCCGGTCTGGCGCCGGCCTTGCAGTCCTTGCTGTTGGAGCCCGCTGCTGCAGACACCGTGTCAGCCCATCCCATTGAGGGGCTTCCTCTTTCTCACTGACCTCCACTTTTCCAAGCATGATGTCCTCCAGGGACTGGTCCCTCCTGGCGACAGGTCCAGGCTGTGACAGACAAGGGCTCACCATCCTCGCGTCTAAGGAGCATTCTGTGTGCATTTCTTCTGGGACAGATTGTTTGGCACCATAAGCCAAAGGCATCAATTTTTCTTCGGTCTTCCTTATTCATCATCCAGCCTTTGCACGCAAACGAGGTGAGTGAAAACACCACGGCTTGGTCAGAGGCACCTTGGTCGTGAAAGTGACATCTTTGCTTTTGGAAGTGGCCCTCATGTCCTCCTTTGAGAACAAGTCAGGTGGAAACAGGAAAGGGATTCCTCATCACATGTTGCGTGAGTGCTGGTGTTGTAATATTTGAGCACTCGGCTGCTAACCAAAAGGTCGGTGGTTCAAACACCCGGCAGCTCCGTGGGTGAAAAGACCTGGCAGTCTGCTCCCACAAAGATCTCAGCCAAGGAGACCCCTGTGTGGCAGTCCTGCTCGGTCACACGGTCACTCGGAGTCAGAATTGACAGCAAACCGCAACCCCAGCTGCATGTGGCTGTGGCGTGGAAGCTGGGCCACCGGTGGTGGTGACCAGGGGTCTCAGCAGAACTTCTAGACTAAGACGACGGGGAAGAAAGGCCTGGCTGTCTCTTCTGAAAATGAGCCGATGAAGACCGTGTGGGTCATGACGGAACATTGTCTGACGGAGTGCTGGGAGCTGAGCCCCTGAGGCTTCAGGACACCTGGGACAGGAACGTGGAGAAGGCACGGGACCAGGAGGTGGTCTGTTTTTTCTGTGGAAGGTGGCCGTGGGTCGGAGCTGGCTGGACAGTGGCCGGCGAACAGTGCAGACCTGCCCTCGCACCTTTAGGGGCAATTTCCTGACAGTTCAGCTGGAATTTCCACGCCTGTTTCTGCTTCTCTGAGCAGCCCCAGGCTCCTCGGAGGGCCCGTGACTTCCTGAGGCCTTGGACGGAGCAGCTCTGCCTGCGTCCCTGTGCAGCCGAACTCGGCACATTTCCTGAGCTCATCCTTCTTCATAAATCATGCTCCCGGCCTGCTTTTGCTGCACACGTCCTGAGGTGTGTTCGCCAAGTTTCTGATGGCCCCCGGGGGTCCCTCCCTTGGCTGCTTCTAGACAGCAAGAACCTTTTCCCCCAAAGGACATGTGTCCTGGTGCCCCAGTGGTCACGGGGGTGGGTCAGGTGGTATTGAGTGGTTGTCGGGGCCATGTCGTTTACTGGCACTGTTGTGTCACCAGTACCTCAAAAGGGGAGCTCTACACGACAGACATGCATTTCCTCACCGCTCTACTCGGGCTGTGGCCCGTATTTGGGCAGTGGCTCTAAGGGAGGCGCCCTCTCAGCTGGCTCTGGGGGCCACTGTGTCTCTCAGCATTCCTGGGGCCTCTTGTCCTGTCTACACTGCTTATCACCAGAAGAAAGGAGAGTTCGGACCCACCCTACACTGACCTGCCCACTAATGTCACAGAGAAACTCCATTTCCAAATAGGTCCCATCCGCAGCACGGGGGTCAGGACTTCGTCTGTACCAGGGGACCCTCAGCACTGGGCCGATGACTTTCAGGGGCAGCTGTTCTGAGTGCCAGTTACCGCCATGTGGGAATCTGGACCCAGTGGCCTCGAGGTTATGTTTTCTCAAGGGAAGCTGGGAATCCATGTTGAATGTGAAATGCCCCATTTTTAGAAACAAATGCCAGCAATGAAATAAATTAAAATGCCGTGTGGACATTTGTGTAAGCTTTTGGATACCAGCTTGGGACTTCTGTTGTCATGGACTAATGAGGTGACAGGTGCCAGACCGAAAAGAGCAGTGTGGGGCGATGGAGACCAGCAGGCTTGGGTTCTGGTCACAGCCCTGTTACAATGCAACAGTGCAACACTCACAGTGCAACAGGGTAACATTGACAGTGCAACAGTGCAAGGTTCCCAGAGTGATGTAGTGTAACAGTGTAACAGTTATGGTGTAACAGTGTAATATCCATGTGCAACAATCACAGTGCAACAGTGCAAGGTTCCCAGTGTGATGTAGTGTAACAGTGTAACAGTTACGGTGTGACAGTGTAATATCCACAGTGCAACAGTCACAGTGCAACAGTGCAAGGTTCCCAGTATTACAGTGTAATGGTCAGTGGTCACAGGATAGTGGTCACAGTGCAACAGTGTAATGTCCACGTGTATTATGGTCCTACTTCAAGTCCAGAAATAGTCCCCAAATCAGCAGGCAACATGGAGGACACTCACTGATTACTCAGCCAAATGCAAGACCCAAATGGTCCAAGAAGCTCAGAGACCTTTCTCAAAGCGTCTTCTTATCCATGGGAAGCAGCCCCATCCCTAAGGCCACTACTCAGCTGCTCCAGTAGATCCCACCGTGGAGCTGATCGCCAATCTTACCATGGGGAATACCACCTCCAGCTGCCCAGCCACTCAAAACCAGGCCCCGCCAAGTTGACACACAACCTGCGACGGCACAACATTCACAGGGCAACAGTGTGACGTTCACAGCACAACTGTGTAAAGTTCTCAGCATGACGGC
The DNA here is from genome assembly GCF_000298275.1 of Orycteropus afer afer. NCBI lineage: Eukaryota > Metazoa > Chordata > Mammalia > Tubulidentata > Orycteropodidae > Orycteropus > Orycteropus afer. The sequence goes on along the minus strand of NW_006921715.1, from coordinate 5,584,969 downwards.
CCAGCACTCCCGGTGCTGTAAGTCTGCGGGCACCTGACTGACTGAGGTGCTACCGATTCCTCTTGTCTATCAGCGTGTTCACCATACAGCGGCCCTGTAAGGTGGGCTCAGTATTCCCATGATCGAGAGAGAACACCCGGCTCGTGGAGGCGATGGCGCTGCCCAGGCCTGCATGGGTCCGGGGGCTGTTCTGGTCTCTCCCCTGCCTACTTTGACCTCGGACTGGCCACCTTGCAGCCCCTGAGCCTCTGAACCAGCGAGGGTGCCATTGGGGGTGGGCGAGCCTGACCTGTCTTGGGCCACTGGGGCTGGCAGTGGAGTCCAGGACTCTCCCCTTTCCCAGGAGGCAGCTCCATCCCCGATTCTGCCCACCTGTCAGTCCCTTGCTTGGCATACCATTTCTTGGTCCCGTTTTCTTGCCAGCTTCTGGGTGGTGCTTCAAACACAAGTGGCACTGCACTGGCGAGTCCATGTTGTCCTTAGGACCCCGGTGGCTGTTGGGTGTAAGCAGTTCTGCCCTGAGCATCCTTGTCCTGCAAATGGACCTGTCACAGCAGCCTTCACTATGTCTTCACCTGCAGTCTTCTCTTCACCCGAGAAAGAGGCTTCTGAGAAGAGGGAGATTCAAAAACTCAGGGGTACCTGTGGTTTCCAGCCAAATAAGACAGGCACATGAGTTGAACATTTACCTCAGATAGATACACTCCTTGGAGAGAACAATCATGGGAGAAAGAAGGGCTGCTTATTATGCACAGGGAGACAGCTCAGGGGGCAGGAGTGCATGGAGGGATGGACACGGAAGAGGTAACTACAGGGAGGAAGTGGGAGGGGAGCTGTTGCATTGTGGTAAACTGTGGTCAATGACATGAGACAAAGTATATGTGAACCGCTGTATGGAAAGTGAATTTACTTTGTAAACCTTCACCCAACTCACAATAAAAACAAAACAAAACAAAAACTCAGGGGTTTAGACCTTCAGCTCTCAGCACTGGTTCTGGTTTCATTTGTGTCTCATTAATTGTGATTAATACAGGAGCTCTGGTGACATAGTGCTTAAGGCACTTGCCTGCTAACCAGAAGGCTGGCAGTTCAAATCCACCAGACACTCCTCGGAAGGAAGGTTGGGCAATCTACTTCCTTAGTGATACTGCCTCAGAAACCCAAGGAGGGGTCACTGTGAGTCGGGTCTGACTCGATGGCACATAACAACAACAACAACAAATGGTGATTAATAAGGAGCTCAGTGGGTAAGGCATTTATTTGGCTGCTAACTGGAAGGTCAGCAGTTCAAACCCACCAGCTGCTCCGTGGAAGAAAGATGGGGTGATCTACTTCCATAAAGATTTATAGCCTCAGAAACCCAGTGGGGATCTCTGTGAGTTGGAATTGACCCAACGGCTGTGAGTTTGGTTTGAATGGTGACTAACAGTGACAGCAGTGGCATGGTGCAATGTCCCCATGCTTGTCCAAGGCTCTAAGAAGGTCACCCCAATTTGCAGAAACTTCATGCTTTTGTATTGTCCTTATCAGACAGACAAGGGCAAGTGATTGGTATCGCCCATCTGGGCACAAGCACTCCTGTGATCGAAGACAGTGCAGGAGCAGGCCACGTTTTATTGTCTTGTGTGCGGGGTTGCTTTGACCGAGTGGGGCTGACGGTGCTAACAACGACTTCAGTGTAGGCCACACTGTCAATGGCACCCTGAGAGGACATCCATCCTGCTTGTTTCTGGGAAGAGCCTGGAGGAGCACCTGGCGCCCCAGCTTTGGAAGAACAAGGCCTGGCTTTCATATTGGGCTCCCTTAGGCTCTAGCTGTGTGACTTGGGCTGGCCTCTAATCTCTGAGCCTCAGTGTCCTTGTCTGTGAGATGGGGCTGATCCTAAAGTTTGCGTCCCTCAAAAGCTCATGTAAGGGTCAACTGAGGTCAGAGGTGAAGTCCTGGGTCAAGTTACAAACTTACTAGTGTTTCTAATGGAGAAAGAAGACTGAAGGAGAGTTGATGCTCTTGAGCTGTGTTGGCGATGAATACTGAGAACACCACGGGCCGCCAGAAGAACGAACAGATCTGTCCTGGAGAAAGTGCAGCCGGAATGCCCCTTGGAAGCGAGGATGGCCAGACTTGGTCTCACCTACTTTGGTCATGTTGTCCGAAGGGACCGTTCCCTGGAGCATGATGTCATGCTTGGTAAAGTGGAGGGTCAGCGAAGGAGGGGAAGGCCCTCAACGAGATGGACTGACACGGTGGCTGCAGCGGTGGGCTCAGGTACAGCAGGGACTGGGAGACGTACAGAGGACCAGGCAGTGTTTCGTTCTATGGGACACGGGGTCCCTATGTGTAGGAGCTGATTCAATGGCCCCTAACCACAATATAACAGAGAAAAAGCAGGCTGAGCTCTGAGTGATGGAGAAATCCTTTTAGGCGGACCTGCTGAGGCTGGATAATGAAGAGAAGGCGATTACCCCCATGTGTCCATAACAGTAAGCACGGTCAGCACACGGAGTCCCTTCTACGTGCCAGGCAGTACCCTAGGCGTGTCCCATCTTGACCTCATTCACTCATCGCCGTAATCTGTGAGGGAGGTACAGTGGGATACCCATTTTACGGAGGAGGGAGCCGAGGCATGTGCAAGGCGGCACAGCTGGGAAGCAGCAGAGACTCAATGCCAGGCCAGGCCTGCTGGTCCTGGAGGCGGTTCTTGAGGGCTAGAGAAGCCCCCTGCCCTCCCGGGGCTTCGTCCCTCCTCTGGGGGTGCAAAAGCAGAACATGCTTTGGGCCTGCAGTTCTTGGGAGCGAAGGAGCCCTGGAGGCATAGCGTGTAAGGCACTTGACTGCTAACCAGAAGGCTGGCAGTTCAAACCCACCAGCCACTCCTCGGAAGGAAGACTGGGCGATCTACTTCCATAGTGATACTGCCTCGGAAACCCAAGGAGGGGTCGCTATGAGTCGGAATGACTCGATGGCAGTGAGTTTGGTCTTTGGTTTTTTGGTTCCTGGGAACATCGAGGTGACTCCGACTCATTGGTCCCCACGTGACAGACAGGGTAGAGCCGCCCCACAAGATTTTCTCGACGGGACTCTATGAGAGCAGGTCACTGGGTCGTTCTCCTGTGGAGCCGCTGGGTGGGTTTGAACGGCCGACCCTTTGGTTGGTTTGTGGCTGAGCCCACAGCCCTGTCATGTAAAGTCTCCATTCTCTGTGCTGGGAACAAGCTGGCTCGCAGCCCCCGCCCCCACAACCTCATCTTCCCAGTTCTTAGAAGGGACGGTGTTGAGCATGGGTGTCAAGGGTGCCGTCTGGGCCACGCTCCCTGTCCTCTGAAGTGGGAGTCGGTGTGGCTGACAAAGTCACTGGGCCGTGCTGCCGTGTCCTCGGGTGGGAGGGCGACCTTCCATCCTAACGCTGCTGCTTCGGGCCCCACAGGCGCCCTGGGCCCTGTGCTCTGGGCCGCCGGCTTTCCTCTCGGTCTCCGCAGCCCGACCCCAGAGAGCGCGCGCCAGACTCTCCCTTCTCTTTCACACTCCTCCAGGGGAGGGCAGCCCAGCATGAGGGGCGCACTGCACCCCGGAGATGGCAGCTAAAAGGGTTACCCAGCCCCCTTCAGCCGCCACCTGCAGGTGTGGCAGGCCGTGGTGGCTGCTGTGGTCTCCGAGGCTGGAAGCCACGTCACTGGTAGTTCAAACGGCAGCAGGGTCACCCGCGCCGGAGGGGCTTCCGCAGAGCTGCCAGACGGAAACAGGGCAGGAGCACAGGCCTGGGGCTGTGCTTCTGAAGCTCGGCCCGTGCAGCGCCGCGGACCCCGGCGTCGCTGGACGGAGCGCTGGGACGTGAGCTCCCAGGTTGGAAGGCGCTCACAGCGGCCACAGCCATGACCCACGCGGACAACACTTACCAAGATGACACAGGACCAGGCAGCGGGTCGTTCCGTTGTATGTGAGGTCGCCTTGAGCTGATGCGATGTTGACCGATCCCAGCACAGCTCCAAACCAGCCTGGAACCCAGCAGCAGCCTGTCCGGTGTGCACCCCAGCCCTCAAGAGGGCGACGAGAGGGGCCAGAGAGGTGGAGGTGGGCCCACCTCCCTCCAGTTCACCCCATGGCAGCACGCCCTTGGCTTCACACTCTGGTCCACTGGCCACTGGCTTGTATCCCTACAATGTGTGGGACCCCGTCCTGGGACCCAGCTGCCCTGAGAGCCTGCTCTAGGCCGGTTGATGTAGCCTAGAAAAGACCCCTCCTCGTTGGTGGGGTGCCCCTACTTGTGTCCAGTCACACCTGTTGCTTTCCCCTAGTTGGTGGGAGTCAGGTAGACCCTCGCCCAGAGTGATTTCCAAGCTCAGGTCTGGAAGACGGAGCACTGAGTATGGGGGTCGGGAAGGAAAAGAGCTGAGTTGCTCCAAGGAAAGAGGAGAAAGAAGTTCAATCTCCTGAGAGGTTGGAAGCAGGGGCGCTGAGGGCCGAGAGCTGGGAAGCAGGAACTTCTGAGGGCTGGGACTAGGGTGAGGGCTGAGGCTCTTGTCTCAGGCACAGGATTGAAGGAGTACCGAAACTCAGTCATGGAGATAAATAGTATTTTAATGCCGTGAATGAGAAGTAAAAGTAAATGGGAAGAGCTGATAACGGACAGACTATGCAAGTTCTAACGTCGGTCAAGCAGGCAAGCTCTAGTGGAGCGGGAGACAGAAGGACAGATTGATACACCCGCCACCTCTGTGGCAAGTTTGGATCTTTTGCTCATCAGAGATTTTGTTTTTGGCATTAAAATTTGATTTTTTCTTGATGGCTGAGGTTTTGGGGACCCCCTGGAGTTCTGGGCCCCAGGCCAGTGGCTCCCGCTCACCCTGGCTCTGGGTGGACAGGCCCTAGGTGCCCCTGTAGCCACCTGACCTCAGTGCCACCTGTCCCACCCAGAGGCCTCTTGTGCCTGTTTCCTTGTGGCTATCAAGGGACGGTGCTGCCTCCCACCCAGGTGCAGAACGAGTGAGTGGGCCAGTGGGCTGAGCAACTCAGAGTGGGAGATGGAGGCAGAGGTGGGCATGGGCCATCCACAAGTGAACTAGGACAAGCTCATCTTATGAAGGATGGGGGGCTGGAAACTTCCGGCCACAGTTGGGATACCACCCCCTCAACCCAAGGCTGAGCCCTTTTCTTCACCCTCCCCGGGTCCTTGCCACCCGCCCAGCTAACAGGCATCTACAACGCCAGGGATTGTTTAGGGTGGGCAGCATCTTAGAGAGCAAAAGAGAGAGGGAAAGAGGGAGAGGGAGAGAGGACCTTCCCCTAGAGCCACACAGAGAGGACCTTCCCCCAGAGCCAAGAGAGAGGGCCTTACCTCAGAGCCACAGAAGGAGAGTTGTCTCTCGAGCCAGGGCCCTGAGTTTGGACTTCTGGCCTCCTCAAGTGAGGACATAGATGGCTGTTTTTAAAGCCACCCCTTGTGTTATTTGTGTTACAGCAAGATGAAGAAGTTCAGACACTAACCCACCACAGCTGCCACATCCAGAGGCCCCTCCTAACAGAAGCCTCAGGGAAAGGCACCGCAAAGCTGTGGGTGCTGGTGCAAAATGTGAGATGGGCCATTGACTGTGTCGGTGCCCTCTCCCTGGCGGCCCCGGTTATGTTCTTGAGAGCCCCCATGGAGGCACGCTTACAGGGGAATTTGTACGGAGGCCAGCAAATCACCAGTAAAACTCTGACCTTAGATGTACACGCACCCAAACAAAACCAAAACCGAAACACCGGTCTGAATAGAGGGGCCACCGCAGACGCCCGATACACGGTAAACTAACAATGAAGGACTGTTGTTTGAGGTGCTCTTAAGCCTGTTCTGACTCGTGGTGACCGCATGTACAATAGGACACAACGACCCGGCCCTGGCCCATCCCCACAGCCGTTGTTGTCTTTGAACCATTGTTGCGGCCACTCTGTCAGTCCATCTTGTTGACGGTTTTCCTCTTTTTTGCTGACCTGCTATTTTACCAAACATCACGTCCTTCTCCAGGGACTGGTTCCTTCTGAAAACATATGCAATTTACATGGGGATGAGGTCTCACCATCCTCACTTCTAAGAAGTATCCTGGCTGTGTTTCTTCCAAGAAAGATGTGTTCATTCTTCTGGCAGTCAGTGGAATAGTCAGTGTTCTTCTCCAACACAAGTCAAAGGCAGCATCTCTTCTTCAGCCTTCCTTTTTTCTTGTCCAGCTTTCACATGAATATGAAGCGACTGAAAAGACCATGGCCTGGGTCAGGCGTCCCTTAGACTTCAAAGCAGCATCTTTGCTTTTTAACACTGTAAACATTTGCCCAATGCAACATGCCATCTGATGTCTTGATTGCTACTTCCATGGATCTTGATTGTGGGTCCAAGTAAAATGAAATCCTTGGCAACTTCAACCTTTTCTCCATTTATCATCTTGCTTATTGGTCCTGTTGTGAGGATTTTTGTTTCCTTTATGTTTAGCTGAAATCCATACTGAAGGCTGCAGTCTCTGATCTTCATCAGTTAGTGCTTCAAGTCACTTTCAGCAAGGTTGTGTTATCTGCGTATCACAAGCTGTTAGTGAGTCTAGTCTTCCTCCAATCCGGATGCTGCATTCTTCTTCATATAATCCAGCTTCTCAGATTATTTGCTCAACGTACAGGCTGAATAAACAAAAACAGACAAACTCACTGCCGTCGAGTCGGATCCACCTCATAGCGACCCCTCCTTGGGTTTCCGAGGCAGTATCACTACGGAAGTAGATTGCCCCATCTTCCTTCTGAGGAGTGGCTGGTGGGTTTGAACCGCCAGCCTTCTGGTTAGCAGTCAAGTGCCTTAGGCACTATGCCACCAGAGCTCCTACAGATTGAATAAGTATGGTGAAAGGATAAAACCCTGATTTTGAACCATGCAGTATCCCCATGTTCTGTTAAAACAACTGCCTCTAGGTCTATGTACAGGTTCCTCGTGAGCACAATTAAGTCTGGAATTCCCATTCTTTGCAATGTTACCTGTAATTTGTTGTGATCCACACAGCTGAATGCTTTGGCATAGTCAATAAAACAGGTAAACATCTTTCTGGTAGTCTTTGCTTTCAGTCAAGACCCATCTGACATCAGCAATGATATCCCTTGTTCTGCATCCTCTTCTGAATCTGGCTTGAATTTCTGGAAGTTTTCTGTCAATATACTACTGTGGCCAGGGGTGAGGTGCACCAGTATTTGAATTATCTTCAGCAAGATTGTACTTGTGTGTGATATTAATGATATCATTTGATAATTCCAGCATTCTGTGGGATCACCTTTCTCTGGAATGGGCACAAATATGGCTCTCTTCCAGTCAGTTGGCCAGGTAGCTGTCTTTTGAATTTTTTTGTCATAAACGAGTGAGTGGCCTCTAGCGCGGCACCCGTTTGTTGAAACGGCACATGGGTATTCCGTCAGTTTCTGGAGGCTTGTTCTTCACCAGTGCCTTCACTGCAGCCTGAACTTCTTCCGTCAGTACATTGGTTCTTGACCATGTGCCACCTCCTGAAATGGTTGAACGTTGACTAATTCTTTCTGGTACAGTGACTCTGTGTTCCTTTCATCTTCTTTTGATGCTTCCTGTATCATTTTGCCCATAAACCCCTCAGTATTGCAACTTGAGGCTTGAATATTTTCATCCATTTTCAGCTTGAGAAAAGTTGAGCGTGTTCTTTCCTTTTGATTTTCTGACTTCTGATCTTTGCACATTTCTCCAGCTGCCCTCTGAAATGTTCTGGTTTAGCTCTTTTTTCTCTGTCATTTCTTCTTCCATTTGCTTTAGCCACTCTCCATTCGAAAGCAAGTTTCAGAGTCTTTTCTTCCTTTCCTGTCTTTTTAATGACCTTTTGCTTTCTTCCTGTGTGATGTTCTTGATGTTATTCCACAACTCATCTGGTCTTTGGTCATTAGTGTTCATGTATCAAATCTGTGTTTGAGATAGTCTCTAAGTTCAGGTGTGGTGAATGAGGTGGTCTCAGTTCAGGTGGGGTGAATGAAGTGGTCTCTAAGTTCAGGTGGGATGAGTGAGGTGGTCTCAGTTCAGGTGGGAATGAAAGGTACTTTCCGGTTATTTTCATGACCCAGAAATGGAGTCATTGCCCCAGGAGTTTCAACAACATGCCTGTACGTTCACTCTGGCCCTCAGCTCCTGTGCACAGAACCCAGACTCCGTGTTAGCAAAAGTGTGGCCTCAGAAGCCAGCAGATGCAAGTTTGGTATCCAGCTCTTCCATCAGTTACTTCTTTGAGTTTGTCTGTTTTTGTTTATTCACCCTGGTCGCTGATAAATGGGTGAACAGCTTTTCCTCAGGGCTGTTGGGAGATGAATAGGCCACGATGTGAAGTACTCACCAGGGCGGGTGCACACCCCCCACCAGTTGGCCTTGCACTGCGACTCACGTGACCCCGTGTGTGTCCGAGTAGAGCTGCGCTCCACAGGGTTCTCTCTCAATGGCTGGGTGTAAGGGATAGACTTGAATGCCCCGGGGGGGGGGCACCCAGGAACTCCATGGGTGCACACGGTAGCTGCTGAATGAATGTGGGCCCTCCCTTCCTGTTCCCCTCACCTGTCTCCTCACCCGTGCTCATTTGCATCTTCTCGGTATTAGCTCTTCACCTCGAGGGGATGCTTTTCTGATTTAGGACTTGGTATTCTTGATTTGGGTGTACATATCCCCAAAACAGTGATGAAAGATGAAACAGTGCCAATGAAAATTTATGCTCTGTGTTTGGGGGCTTGACGTTACACAATTTGGGTAATTGTCTTCCAAATTGGGCTCGGGGCCTTGGAAGGGGCATGTGATGGGGTCTGGACCCTAAACTTCACTGACTTCTCCATGACCCCCTTTGGTCTCCATTGGTTACAGTGGCTGTGAGGGAGAGAGGGGCTTGGGGTGGCTTGCTGGGCCTGCCCCATCCCCTCCTCCATGGAGCCCCAAGAGCAGAGCCTTGGGATGGGGAGGCTTGTGGGGGTGGAAGAGGAGTGCCCTGACCTCTCCCCGACACCCAGGTTTGGCAGTGGCACGCGGCTGCTCTTGAAATGCAGTGGGCCTGTTGAGAAGCCACCCTGGCCTGGCCCGGCTGCAGCCACATGGCCGTGAAGCTGGGGCCCGGCCTGCTTGGGGTGCTCAGCTCAGGGGTGAGGTGCACGGCTTCCTCATCTCTGCCTGCCCCCTCCCTCTTCCTCATTTCCCGTTCCCCTCTCTTTTCTCCCCCACCTCCTCCTTCTCTCCACTTTACCTCGCCCCTCCTAATCTCCTTCTTTGCCCCTCCTTCCCTCCGTTTCTTTTGTCTCCCCTAAACTTCTCCCTTCCCCTCCCTCTTTCTCCCCCTCCCCGCCTCCAGCCTCCCCCAAGGAGCTGGGCTCTGGAAGGTTCTCCTCCCTCTGGAGGGGTCCCCCCAGGCCCCCTGCACTGACGCGGCCCGCCGAGGCTGCTTGGTGGGTTGTCTGGAAAGGGCTGACAACCCACACCGGCCTGGCTGGGCAAGCAGGTCCCCGGCCAGCTGGCGAGGGGTGGGCCGGTGCCAGGTAATTATTGCCCGGTGCTGAGGTCGGAAGGCACGGCGTGGCTGACGTACTGATGAAACACAAGTGGGGCATCTGTGTCCCCGAGTTCAGCAAACCGGGCAAACCCAGCGTTGCCGAGAGCGTCTGGACTGGAGCAGGTGCCCCTGCCCGGCGTGGGGGCGGGACGCACACTGGGCCGCGTCGCCGGCCCGGGCCCACGTTCCGGGCTGGCCGCGCCGCAATCCTCGTCTGTCCCGGGAGATGGGCAGCGAGTCTCCTGAGACCCGCACCCAGGGCAGGAGATGGGGGGGGGGGCGAGTTTCCGGAGCGAGGCCTCTGTCTCCTTTTGGTTCTGGTCCCACAGGGCCCCTGCCTCCAGCAGCATCCGCATCCCAGGTGAGGACCCACCTGCATCTGGCACCAGGGGGCCGGCAAAGCACACAGCAGCGGCCCAGGGCCCGGAGGGGCCACAGGGCTGCGCCCCACGGGGAGCGGGGGTCGGAGCCGGAGCAGATCTGGAGGGAGGAGGTGGGGAGGGTCCCGGACTTGCCCTCGAGGGGTAGCGCCCTCCCGCCCCCTCCGCCCCCTCCCCCCAGCTGGTCGCCAGCTCTAGTTTGGAGGAAAAGGATGGATAGAGTCGCCTGTTCCAGTCACCACCAGACCCTAGGCCACCAGCTTTGCTAGACCCAGTTGAACTGGAGGTGTGGCGTCAGGGGGCAGGGGCGCTGGTCCGTCCGAATGGGGCCTGTTACTCATGGTTGGGACACACCAAGGGTCATGCATTCCTCCCAGTCAAGGTCGTGACCAACGTGCTCAGGAAATGCTGTGCACAGTGAGGAAGACCCTCCACGAGCTGCATGGACACAGCGGCTCCGACGGCCACTGTTGTGAGGACGGCGCCGGACTGGGTGACAGCCTCCCGTCCCGTTGTACTTCTGGTCACTGTGGCGCTGTGGCCCTCCAACAACAGCAGCACGAAGCAAGCCGACGGGGCAGTCCACAAAGCTCCCGTGTGAGCAGACCCACCCTCACCCGCATCCCTCCTCCTCCTGGCTGCCCGGCCGCTGCCCTAGCTCCCGGCTCCACCTTCCGCTCCAGAGGGTCAGCTGTGATTGGTCTAAGGCTCCTGTCCCCCTGACACGGAAGCCGGCAGCCCGCCTGTGGGATGTCAGGGTTTTGTGTGTGCTGTGATGGTCCCCTCACGTTTCAACCACTTTGAGTTCTGTTACTTGCAGCCTAGAGCATCCTCGCTGGTCTCGCACGTGGCGAGTGATGTTGTGCTTCCTGGTGAGACTGGGTACCAGGGGCACTTGCAGGTCACAAACAGCTTCCCTGGTGCTCACAGCCACCCTGAAGCAGGGACAGCCAGCCGATAGCGGCTCCTGTCTCCGTTGAGGACTGAGGTGAAGGACAGACAGCCCTCGGCAACAGGGCCAGCCTCAAACTCAACGGGGACATTGGAGGACAGCAGAGGACAATGCACGACTGTGCAGTGGCCGCCGGCTGAGGCTAACATCTGAGCCACACCGAGCTGGAGAAAGTGGCATGGTGTGAACACCGTAGGGTTCCTGTGGTTCCAACCCAGTGTGCCCAGCATGGGCCAGCCATCCTGGGGGTAGAGTGACCCCGTCCATGATATCAACTGATTCCTAACCCCCAGCCTGCCGATGGCAGCCTGGCTCTGGTGTCCACTCCTCTATTTCCTCTCCCAGGGCTGTCTGGTCCTATTGTAACCCTTACCAGCTCTGGGGATAGGATAGGTGTGTGAGCTACACCGGGCAGACTCCTCAGGGCAATGTCCTCAAGGCGGACCAGGTGAGTTATTTCACACTAAAGTGTGAATGACCTATACACAAGCAAGGAATGTCTGAAGGCAAGGGCAGGATGGAGAAGCAGTATTATCTGCTCACCAGGTGCTGAGCACTGGGTTTGAGCTCACTTAACCCCCAGGCTGTTCTAATCCACAATTTCAGGTGAGGAGACTCACCTGCAAGCTCACTTGGAAGTAAATTGGCCGTTGGAGTGAAGACTCAGTTCTGGTGGGGATTGTCATCTTCCTTGCCTGAGCTGAGCTGAGAGCTCGCCATGCCACCCAACGGCAAGTAGGTAAAGGGCTTGGGGTGAGTTCTTGCCTGTCTGCAGCCAGGGGGTGGCAGGTTGCTTTCCTAGCCAGGCAGGCACCTTGCCGGGAGCACTGTAGGCCCTGGATGTGCAGCTGGGGGCTGGGACCTGTTCTGATTGCCTTGAGGAGCTGGCCTGGTGGAGAGTTACCACAGAGTTACCACAGTTACATACCTGCCTGGGAGAGTTACCACAGAGCCCAGCCCACAGGAGGCACTCACTTGGTGTTTGTTGAATGAATGAATGAGGGTCTGCCTTTGTGGCTGGATTGTGCTGAGTGGTTGCTCAGGATGAGATAATGGCCTGGGCCAGCAGGGCCTTAGGGTAGATGTCGAGATGAGAGGTCTGGGTCACGCAGTGCTTGGGGGAAGGGGCGGGACTGGAATTCAGGTCCCTGGCACTGAGTTCAGTGCAGCCCGGAGCTCTCCACGGTTCAGTTGGAGCCACCGCGTGGTCTCACCAGTTGTCTGCCTGTCCTGCTGCGGTGGCTGGTGCACTGCTGTGGTCCTGGAAGCCCTGCCGCTGGGTTTCAGACACAGCAGGGTCATGGGTGGTGGACACGTTCCAGCAGAGCGGCCAGTCTCGGACAGACTGGGAGGAAAGGCCTGTGTTCTCCTTAGGACATCAGCCAGTGAGGGCACCGTGGCCCATAGCACAGTCTGGTGGGGAGCTGGCCGATGAGCCCCTGGGGTGGGAGGCACTCCGACAGCCACAGCAACGGGCGCCAGCACACCGATGCCCGTGGGGCTGGTGTGGGAACGGCGACATTTTGTTTTGACTCCACGGGAACTGGCAACCACCACCACCACCTGCGTGGGAGGGGGAAGCAGTGAGGGGTCTGCATCGGGGGCGGGGCCGAGAAGTGAGGGTCCCGGAGGGGAAGCTGCTCGAAGCTGGTGTCCATTTGGGAGTCACTTGCTGAAGGGGTGCTCTGCGGGAAAAGGCCAGAGAGGAGCCACACTGGCCAAAGGGCCAATGCTGCGTGACCAGTGCTCTGGGTCGCCTGGGAGGAGGGGCGCTTCCTGACCTCCAAGCCACAGGGCCTCGGTGTGACACGGAGTGAAGGGCTGTCCCAACGGTCTTGCCCTGGGGAGAGGGGAAGGTGGGCTGGGCAGCTTTCCCTGCCCCTCAAAGCCCTGGTACCTGTCGGAGCAGGCAGGATGGCCGTGGAAGGCTGCCCGGAGCTGGCCTTTGTGTGGCCAGCAGTGACCCGGGCTCAGCAGTGCTCTGTGGCTATTTCAGGATTGTTGGCCCCAAGTATTTATCACTCGCCGATATGCGTAACTGGTCTGATGACTCAGTTTTGTATATTTGACTTCCCAAAGATAAACAGTTTTTGCATCTTTCCTGCAAATGGGGGTGATATGTAATAATTTCTGGGTAGGAGGGTTGGATGCTGGGG
>NW_006921715.1:5569263-5571176 GCF_000298275.1 Orycteropus afer afer | reverse complement strand
TGCTTCTGTGAAGACTGACAGCCTTGGAGACCCTGTGGGCAGTTCCACTCTGTCCTCTAGGGGCGCTGTGGGTCAGAATGGACTCAACAGCACACAACAGTGGTTTGGGTTGGGGATAAGGCCAGGCTGGGCATCAGGTGAGAGTCTGGGCCCTGGGACAGCTCACTTTGGCCCAGAGGGAGCTCAGTCAGATTTGAGATCTGCCTCCAGCTGGCTTTCTCAGCGATGGTCACAAGTAGGTCAGCCCACGAAGATCACCATGTCCCTCACAGTGTGTCCCCTTGAAGACCACTGGAACCCAGAATTTAGGGAACTTTCACTCTGTGGAGAAGTCACTGTGGCCCCTGAGCACGGGCCATCAGTGGTGGCAGCACTTCCGCCTGCTTTTCCTGGGCACTCACTCTGGCAACGGCCCTGTGAGACACCTGAGCAGCTGTGGGCCTGGTTCGTTTCCCTGACGTGCTCCCTGAGTGGTGACTCAGAGCTCTGGGGAAGTGCAGGTTCCGTTGTGATCAGGGAGCCAGGGACGGACCAGGGCCCATGTCCGGGGATGTCCGTGGAGAGCAAGGGGCCTGTGAGGGCCTTCTCTGGAAGGAGCTCTGTTTTCCTGGCGGCAGGGAAGATCTGGGGTCCAAGTGTCTGCTGGGCAGTGAGACCAGTGAGGGGGCCCGGAGACTGTGGAGTCCCTCCAGCTGACTTCTCTGGGGAGGAGAGCGGGGCTGGCTGAGGGGTCCCTTGGTTGCTACATCTTCACTGAGTGGCACTTGTGCGCCAGGCACTGTGCTGGGCTCTGAGGATCCAGCAAGAAGAAAGACGCGTCACCGTCCACACAGCGTTCATGGTCTGTCCATCCAGGAAGGCTTCTTGAAGGAGTAGACAGCTGAGTGGCTTGGCCTTGGGCGTGTTCATCAGGCTTAGTCCACCACTCTGAGCCTCAGGAATGCCTGAACTGGGTTTCAAAAACTGGGTACACGGGCAGCAAGATCCAAGAGGTGAAAGGGGCCCTGGGGCAGAGAGGCGCGGAGCAAAGTCTGCAGGTGAGAGTGCCTGGGCACGGAGTTCAGAGCGTGTGTCTGCAGGAGGCAGGGCTGTTGCTTGCTCCTGGGCAGTGCGAGCCATCTGGTGCAGCGGAATTGGACAAGGTGAAACCACAAGCCTGAGACTCGAGGACTGCATCAGAAAAACAAGGCAGTCATTGTGCCAGGGTTTCCGGTCAAGCGAGAGACTCCCTCAGCAGAAAAGACGCCAGGACCCACTGGCTACCTAATGCAGGGACTTATCACAGGGCACAGTCCCTGGGTGTAAGCAGTTAACATACTCATCTGCTAATGGAAAGGGTGGAGGTTTGAAGAACCTCAGAAGAGGTTCTTCTGAACAGTCTACTTCTGAACCATCTGCCACTGAAAACTCAGTGCGCACAGTCTTGCTGTGACTCAGCAGCAAGTGGCTTTTCAGTTACCTGACGGGGCCTCCTCCAAGTTCTTCCTGCTGGGCGGTCCCCTGGCATTCATTTGGGCCTGGCACCTCCTGGTTGGCGGACGTGGTCACCAGACACAATGACACACACCACTCACCTCTGGTTCTTGTGCCCCATTCTGTCACTGTCCAGCTGGTCGACCTCATAGACCAACTGAGCCAGGGACTGCCTGGCCAGGGGCGGTTCAGGGGACTCCCTCCTCTGCAAAGGCGCCTCAGTGGCACAGTGGTTAAAGTGCTTAGCTGCTTACCAAAATGTTGGTGGTTCAGATCCACCAACCTCCCTGTGGCAGAACGACGAGGCAGTCGACTTCTATAAAGATTGACAGCCTTGGAAGCCCTGTGGGCAGTTCCACTCTGTCCTCTAGGGGCGCTGTGGGTCAGAATGGACTCCACGGCAGTGGGTGTGGTTTGGGCTTTGCTTCTGTGAAGACTGA
>NW_006921715.1:5567080-5569013 GCF_000298275.1 Orycteropus afer afer | reverse complement strand
TATTGAAGCCTGAGGCACTAAAAGGCAGGGTGGAAGCTCTGGGTGCTGACTTGTCAACTGGGTTTCTCATCCCAGGATCGTTGAGTGGCAAACTGGTCATTCCCTTTGTGGGTCTCTAGATTTCTTCTCTTGGACAGTTTCCTCACAGGAGCATATCTACATCTCCTACTGGGGGGTGAGGGTATATGTGGGGGCTCCATTGTTGTTGAGTTGAGTCCAGTTCATGGCAAAGCCATGTCTTACAGGGCACAACTGAGGCTGCAGGGCTTTCTTGACCGGAATCAACAAAGTGAATTGCTGGCTTTTTGTCCCACGAAGATGCTAGGTGGGCTTGAAACCTCCAACCTTTGGGTTAGCAAAGTGAGTGCAAGTTGTTGGTGCCACTCGGTGACCTCATGTATGGAGGAGGACGGGGCACAACCAGAGGTGTATCTCAGGTGGGGCAGGTACGGCACCTGCCCTGAGCACTGTTGGACGAGGACACCACTGAGCAGCGTCCCTTAATCATGGCAGTTTCCCTCGCTGGCTGTGATTGCTCAGGAAGTTAACACTAATACCTTCGTGTCTGAGAGCTTCCACAGGTCAAGGCCCACCAAAATCTTGTTCTGCTGAGCGTAGACACAGAAGACACTGGAAACCATGACTCTGAGGCCTTCAGAGACCAGTTGTCATCAGTGACAGCAAGGAAGGAGCAGGTGTCATTTCCATGTCATGCCATCATGTGTTCAGTAAAAGATGAAGGAGCTGGACCTGTGTTTTCGAGCTGCTGCGATGGTAAAGTCATCTACAAGATGGTGGCAGATGTGTGGATGGGGGCCCATTTCAGTGCTTGCCGTGGTGCTGTTTTCCGCAGAGACACCGCTGGGTATAAGCCTGCTGCCAGGATCCTGAGCCAAGTGCGGAAATGGCATCAAGAGTCCCACCATATCCTCTGTGCTGGCTTTCTTTAGCCCCGCCCCTTTCAGGAGGGTCCTCCCCATGCCTGGTGTCTCTGAGTACAAAATTGGTTCTGTTCTCGCCACAGAGTAAAACTCAACGTATCCAGGCTCCTGTGGAAGTAGAGGAGGGGCAACTTCACGGAAGCACCGCCTTGCGGAGCAGACCTGGTGGTCACGTGTCCCCTCGGTCCCAGGCAAAGCACGTCACTGGTCATTCTCTGGTGGTCTGACAGCTCCTTACCTCGACTTTACACCAATCTCTCTGTCTTCTGCCCCACCCAAACTCCAGCCTGTAGAGATCCTTGGTCCTTCTGGCTCCTGAGTGTTTTTTGAGGTTTTGTAGGGTGGGGAGGAGCTGGCGCACCCTCCTCCCAAGCTCTTTGGAATCAATTACGTGGTACTTCTCTAGTCTAATCCCCACTGGTCCATTGACTTCATCTTCCAAAATTTTGTTGACATCTCTCATCTGCTGGGTTGTTGTCCCTGTTCCTCTGGGTTTGCAGCCCTTTAGCTCTGCTACTTAGGGGAAGGTTCCTGAGACCAGAACAGAAGTGTGTTTACCTGCAGGCGCCTGCGTGTTTCAGTGCTCGGCAGTGTTGACGGGGTGCCCAGCTCTGGGATGGAGGCTCACGCTTCCTGCCAGCCTCACTTCCCAGTTATGGGTATTTCATAATACTAAGTCTCTTTTAAAATCATAATTCCAAAGCTGTCGCATTTTATTTTTATTTTTAAATGGACCCAATCCTGCCAGTGTGCTTTCCTTTGATTTCTTTGTTTGAATGGGGTGATTTCAGTAAGTCATTTTCTCAAGGCCTTGCGTGCTGTATTCTTGGAGCTTTCTTGTGTTTGAGAGTAGTTCCTACTGTCTTTATGATTCAGATGGAAGCTTTTCTGATTGTAGTTCTCTGGGTCACACTTTTGGTGCTCTGGAACCCTACAGCCACTGCTCCGGCACCTTCTGCCATGAACACTGCTGCAGGGAAGTCTTGGGGCAG
>NW_006921715.1:5547452-5564965 GCF_000298275.1 Orycteropus afer afer | reverse complement strand
ATGTACCATGGACTGTCAGAGAATGAATAAATCTGTCCTGGATGAAGTGCAGCTGGAATGCTCCTTGGAAGCGAGAATGACCAGACTTCATTTCTTACACTTTTGTCCTATTGTCAGAAGGGATTATTTCCTGGAGATGGCTATCATGCTTGGTAAAGTGGAGTCAGTGAAACGGGTAGACCCTCAGGGAGATGGATTGCCACAGAGGCCGCGTGATGGGCTCAGGTGTGGCAATGGCCGTGAGGCTGGTGCCGGGCCGGGCCATGTCTCATTCTGTTGTGCATGGGGTCGCTGTGAGTTGGACCTACTCGATGGCACCTGATGACAACACCATGACCTTTGTTTCTCTGTCTCTCCTCTTCCTTTTCTTTTGTGAATACTGTCTCTCCCTACTTTTTCTCCCTCTCCCTCTCTCCCCTTCCTCCCTTCCTTCC
The DNA here is from genome assembly GCF_000298275.1 of Orycteropus afer afer. Taxonomy (NCBI): domain Eukaryota; kingdom Metazoa; phylum Chordata; class Mammalia; order Tubulidentata; family Orycteropodidae; genus Orycteropus; species Orycteropus afer. Next base: position 5,564,531 of record NW_006921715.1, on the reverse strand, counting down.
CTGCCCTTCCTTTTTCTCCTGAGGAATGCCTGCATGGGTGTCATGATATTTATTTTCAGGTTGCCCATTAACAGTCTTTGCCGTGTAGGAATGGTCTTGGGAAGATGGATACCAGTGGGTGTGTGGGAGACATCCTGACTCATGACCCCCTACGATGACAGCCATCTGTTTTTCCTTCCAAGCTGCTGTGTGTGACATTCTGTCCACTCTTCTGAACCTGAGGGATGGCAGGGTGCAGGGAATCTCTGTCATGAGACGGACGTGAGGCGCTGCCCTAATTCTGAGATTTGCTGGGTCCTGCACTGGCCTCTGTGGCTGTGGAGTGCATCTCTTTCCGCGATGGGCTTCACATGGCTTCTCCAGCTTGACATAGCCCTGAGGGCTTCCCTTTTGTTGAGTTGTGGGGCCCTTTCTGACAGTTTATGGTGAGCTGGTAGGATCAGGGTGGAGGAAGGGAGAGGCATGTGGGCTCTTAGGGGCAGCAAGAGGGACCGGGGGCTGGGTACTTGGCTACTTGAGCAGCTGCTGGCCTTCAATGTGGAGCACTGGCCACATCCATTCTGATCGTTACGTATTGCTGAGAATGGCCCATGGCTTCTCAGCAGCCTGGCAAGTCCTGGAGCCACACAGAGAATTCATAGAGGACACCACTGGTTGCTCAGGAACCAACGCCGACCTGTAGCCAGGGGTAACGTGATGCTGAGGAGGCTGCCAGAGCTCCCAGCCCCAGCCCCCAGCAGGGTGAATGCCCACCCCTCTGACACCCTCTGACACCCTCTGACATCATGGTTGCATTTCCATTCACTGTGAAGACACCTCCGGGTCCTGTAAGCCCTAGGAGACTGTGAGTCACCGTAAGTTGGGGGCAAAGGACTGCCTAATTCTGGTCCACTGAACCCCAGACACTCTCCTGTCACAGACCCCAGCTGCCCAATCCCCCCACTGCCCTGAAGACAGACCCTGAGCTGCGCACTGAGCCCTGACCCGCCAAGTCGGTGGGTGCCCTCCTCTGGCCCTGTCTTTGTCTCCTCCATAGTACTTACTGCTCGGGTATCCGTCTCTCTGTGTGTCCATCTACACTTACCCAAGGGCTTCTCGAATGCAGGTGGTGCATCTTGTTCACCCCACATCCGGCACATAGTAGGTGCTCACCAAATGACTGTGATGGGTGAGTCGTGCACACGCTCCGCTCACAAGCCACCCACACAAGGCACACCTCGAGCCAGCGAGCACGTGTGTGATTTTAAGGCTAATAAGATTCATTTATAATTACACAGTTAAGTAAAATTTATGCTTGGCGGAAGTAGCTGGGCTCCCTAAGGGCAGCAAAAACCAGAGAGAGGCTCCATTTCCGTCCCGTCTCCCCTTTGGAAGTAGTTTGTCATTCTTGTGTGGCAATGGCTAAGAGCTCCTGGAGCACACGGAGGCTTATTTACTGATCCACAGATGACGGATGGTGTGTCCCCGCTTTGTTTGGAAGGGAAAACTAGAACAGCTTGTCCGCACCCCTCCACTCGGACATTAAATCAACATGGCTCTATTAGTGGCCTTGGGTGCCAGCTGAGCTGTCTCTGAGCCTGTCACTGTGATGTCTTCATCTGTAACCAGAGCAGACGCGAGCTCCTGGCAGCTTCAGGAGGTGACAACAAATCCAATTAGCCCCTCTCCACGGCGCCGCGGTGCTACTGCGAAACGGTCTGACAGGGAGGTGGCTGCAGTGCCCGCGCAGTGGGACACGCGTGTGTTGGCGGGGAGGCTGGGGGAGGGGAGACAAAGGGACCAAGCCTAGTTGTCGGAGTGGCTGCTGTGGCAGTGGGGAGGCCTCGAGCCAGCGCCGCCTGGAGCCTGGGGCCCTGGACGGCCTGCGAGGCCCCCAGGAGCCCAGCGAGAGAGACCGTCCGGATGCTGCCACCTTGCTTGACTTTGATGGCGGTGCTCCTGGGGGACAACGAACCGTCCCGTGCCTTCCGCCTGCACCTCCGCCCGCTCCTCTCCACGCAGCACTTGGGAGAGAGCGGACCTGCTGCCGGCAGGGGGCGATGTTCAGTGTTCCCTTGGCCAGGGTGGCCCAGGAGACTGATGCCCTTCTGGGAGTGAAGTGGGGCTGCAGTGGGTGTCGGGGAGGGTGGCAGCGTGGGGGTGAAGAGTGTGGAGAGGAGGTGCTGGGGGAGGTGGGTGGAAGTGTGCCCCTTGGAGTGAGGAGAGAGCTGCCCTGCTGAGACGTGGCTTCTCTCTGTGCTGGGACCCCAGAGAGGGCGCAGGGCAGGACAAAAGCAGGAAGGAGGGGAACAACCGCGAGGGCTCCCAGACTCATACCAGCTCTGCGGTCCCAGAGCCCGCGTCTCCACGTCCCGAGAGGAGCATGTTAACGGCGTCTTCGATCAGGGCAGGCCCAGCCACCGCCAGGCCAGGCACGTTCCTGGAGACCATGGGGCAGGCCCAGCTGCGGCCAGGCCAGGCGCCCTTCCTGGAGGTCAGGGGGCAGGCCCAGCTGCGGCCAGACTGGGCACCTTCCTGGAAGCCATGGGGCAGGTCCAGCTACCGCCAGGCCGGGCGCGTTCCTGGAGGCCATGGGGTAGGCCCAGCTGTGGCCAGGCCATGCGCCCTTCCTGGAGGTCAGGGGGTAGGCCCAGCTGCGGCCAGGCCAGGCACCTTCCTGGAGGTCAGGGGACAGGCCCAGCTGCGGCCAGGCCAGGTGCCCTTCCTGGAGGCAGACGTCCTCTGTTCCAAGAATAGCCATGGGCTGGATGAGAGCGAGCTGGGAGCTGGGACTGGCCCTTGGAAGAGGCCTGTGGAGGCCCGGGTTCTTGACGGTTGGGGCTTGGAGGAGGGTGGCCAAAGCGAACGTGGAGGATGCAGGCGTGGCCGGGCTCCCGAGCGCTGCCCTGGCTGTGGTCTGCGTGGCCTCTGCAGGGGTGAAGGGGGTGAGTGAAGGGCAGCAGCACCTCGGGGGGGGGAGGGGTGATGGACTCAGGAAGCCTCCCTGGAGCTGCCAGCAAGCTGGGTGCCTTTACATGGGACACTCACCCTCTCTGAGCCTCGTAACAGGAGGAAGCACAGTTCTCATGAGGCTGCGTGAGGAGAATGCGGTGAGAACCCCTGACAGGCACCCTGTGCAGAGTCCCGGCTCCCACTCACCACAGGTGCCGCAGAAGGAAGGCCTGGTGGCCTACTTCTGGGAAATCAGCCGGCGGCAGCCCGGGGAGCACAGTGCTGCTCTGACCCACGTCCGGGCGCCGTGACTCGCACTTGCTGCCACGGCGTCTGTCAACACAGACGCACCCCTTCGTTCCTCCCTTCCTTTCTGGTAGTTTTTGGGTACCCCTGTCCTCTCATCTTTGGGCTCTTTGGGGAGCCCACAGGGCGGGAACAGACTCTGTTTGCAGAAGCCAGGCCTGAAGCACGCTTCTGGAGTTTCAACCACATGAAGCCGCATTCCTGGGAAGGGTTCAGTGCGTGGCCTCCCCCAGAGAGGCCGGAGCAGGAGTCTGTGAGCATTGCTTGGCGAGCCTGCAGGACTGGAGTCGGTGGCTGATGGCTGGCAGTGCGGGGGTCTCTGCTGCCAGCTTGCGGTGGGCTTGCAGCTTTCCGCCACGGCCCGGGACCGTCTACCAGTGGGGGCTGGCAGCAGTAGGGCCTTCGGAGGGGGAAGGAAAGCCAAGAGGGGAAGGGGTGAAGGGGTGGGAAGTGGCTTCTTGATCCTTTCAGAGGCAGGGTGTGGTGAGCGTATATTATTACGGGCCAACTCGTCCCGGATCCATTGGGCACGGTACCGAGGCATCTGGCTGCTGCGGAGCCGCGGAAGAGCCTGTGTGGGCTGGAGCACCAGGCGGCTCTTGGAACGGGCCCCGGTGCTGCCAGGCACGATTATTTTCAGCAACGTCTTTCTGCCGCAGGATCTGAGGGCTGTGGACTTGGGCATGAGCCGAGTGTCAATTTGTGAGCTCACAAATTGATCCAATCTTTGATGGAAGACGTTGAACTGGCTGCAATAGCGACAGGGACCCCAGCCCTGCGTCTCGGTGGCTGGGCACGGTTGGAGGAAGCTGTGTGTGTGTGCTGAGGGTGAGAATGTGGCTGGAGAGGGACCCGGGGGCCAGGTCACAAAGGGCCTCCTTGTAGGCCACGCTGGGGAGTGTGACAGCGAGGAGGACGTCACTCACCTCAGCCATTGTTGGTTGCCTTCGTGTCAGCTCTGACACGTGGCGACCTATGGACAACAGAACAAGGCACTGCCCAGTGTCCAGTGCCACCTCCATGATTGCTGCTATGTTTCAGTCCATTGTTGTGGCCGTGATGCCACTCCCTCTCGAGGAGGTGGGTTTCCTTAATTGTCATTGACCCTCCACTTTACCAAACATGAAGTCCTTCTAGGGTGTCCTAAGACGTATCCAAAGTAAGTGAGCAGAAGGCTTGCCATCCTTCCTTGTAGAGAGCATTCTGGTTGTATTTCTTCTAAGCCTCAGCTGTTAGTTCCCCCAAACAACCTTGCATAAACCCCTAACACAATCTCGCATGAGATCCCCAGTGCCATTCCCTCAGTGCCGTGGCTCCTACACGAATGTCAGTTACTTCTTCACTTGCTGTTACTGTTGGGCTTCGAGCTTCTTGGGGGAACCATCTTGGCCGCCACTGATTCACCTGGCACAATGCAGACACATGAGATCCTCAGCTGACGTTTGTGGGATGGGGCCATTGATGGGAAAGTGGGACCCACTTGTCAGCCCTAGTGTCAGGCAGAGACTGAGGCCAGGGCAACCTGGAAGCAAGGAAAGCACATGGGATGAAATTTCAGTGGTCAAGGTGGGAGATGCTGAGGATTGTGCTTGAGTCAGAGATGGGAAGAAGATGACATGAAAGAGGTCTCCAGGAAGTTGAATTCACAGGATTTGGCCACTCTTTGGATATAAAGCAAAAGGAGGAAGGGGTCCAGGATGATTCTAGGTTTCTGTTTTGGGTGGTGGATGGTAGGAATACTGGTGAGGGAAGAGCAGGCATTTGGTGGGAGATCATGGGTTTAGTTATGGGCACCCTGAAAACTGGGGTGCCTGTGGGACATCTTGGTGGGGAATTCCCACTGGGCCTCCAAATGGGTCTGGACCTTCCAAGAGGAGGTTGGCGTCGTGCGGCCTCATCAGTTGTGGACGTGGGGAGTTGGGCCAGAGCACCCAGGGAGAGGTGAAAGCTGAGAAGAGGAGGCTGATGGATGCAGGAGCAGTGTTTCAGGGTCAGGGATCCAAGGACAGTAGCCGTGGAGTTGCAGGAAGTGTGGGCACAGGTTGTGGTGCTGTGGAAGCCAGTGAGCAATGGGATCAGGGAGGAGGGTATGGGAGAGGCGGGACGAGTGGCTATTGGGTTTGGTCACTGTGGGTGGTGATGGGCTGGGGCCACAGGGGGTGAGGTAGTTAAGGTTATGTGTCAACTTACTGGTCTGTGATTTTCAGTGGCTTGGCAGTTGTGTGTAGTTATTCCCCATGATGAGACTGGACATGGTGTTGTCACCTCCAGGGCGGAGTCTGCTGTGGGCAGCTTATCAGTTGGGGGAGAGTTGCCTTTGGGATGAGGCCTAAGCAGTATAGGGTCTGGCATTTCATTCAGTCTTCATCTCCAGTTCCTGGCCATGAACCAGTGGCCTGCTGGGCTGCATGCTGATCTTGGATCCCTCAGCCTCAGCATCCAACAGCTGCGTGAGTCAGGAGAAGCCTCCAGCTTGCTGCAGTAGGCCTGGGAGGCAGAGCTGAAACCCAAGATCAAGGGCCCTCTACCCTTTGGCCGTTTTCCTGCTTTGTCTTTCTCCTTCATGGCTCCCTCTTGTCAGTTTTATGTTTTTATTTTGAAGTTTTTCTGTTTGTGTTGGACTTTGTCTTAGTCTGGGTCCTTTAGAGGAGCAAAACCAGTGACGTGTATAAACATAGAGAGATTTACTTTAAGGAAACAGCTCACACAGTTGTGGGAGCTGGCAAGTCCCAAGTCCACAGGTCAGGCAGCAGCAGGCTGAAGACTTCTGATGGTCCGTGGGGTTGCCGGGGCTGACAAATCTGCAATCTTCAGGTCAGGCTGGAGACATCTGCAGTCTTATGTCCCAAGAATGGAGGTCAGGTGACAGAAGAGTCTAGGGTCAACAGAGAGAGTGAGCCCTGCTGGAATATTCATTTGCATACTGGACACAGGCCACAGCCCCAAGGAAATTCTCCTTTCAATGGATTAGCTGCTCAATCAGGTCACATCACGGAGGTTGTTACATTGTGGAATGCAACAGTCCAATGTCTCCCAAACCACAGAGAATCATGGCCTAGCCAAGCTGACACGTGACATTAACCATCACAGACCGCAAGTAGGAGAGAAGAAACCGGGCTGATCTGTTCACTCATCTTCCTCCTCAGTTTGGATGAAGTCTATCACTGGTCTGGGCTCATCCCCACCCCCAGCACCCATCTGCTGTCCCCCGTGACCACCGCATGGTGTCTAATTAATGCAGCCCTTCAGTTCCTCACTATACATTTGCAAACACAGAGATCAAATTTTTCCTTAAACCTGTATCATATTATACATTTCATTCTACAACTTTTTTTCCCCCCAATTCAACTAATTGTTTGAATCCATTCAGGTTGCAAACAGACATCTAGTTTCCTTCAAAACCTTGCTGCGTAGCTTCCCAGTGCTGGGATGCCATTTCATTATCTCTTCTCCCAGTGCTGGCCATTTGTATTTTCAGTGGGGCCATAATGAACAGTGCTATAATGAGCATTCTCATACGTGTCACTTTGCATAAGAATTTCCCTAAAACAAAACAAAACAAAAAACCAAACTCACTACCATCGAGTCAACTCTGACTCATAGTGACCCTCTTTGGGTTTCCAAGGCCAGAAATCTTTATGGAAGTAGATTGCCCAGTCTTCTTTCCATGGAGTGGCTGGTGGGTTTGAACTGCCAGCCTTCTGGTTAGCAGTCAAGTACCTTAGGCACTTTGCCACCAGAGCTCCTTCAGAGTTTCCCTAGGTCTAGGGTAGTATGCATTTAGAATCGAAATTGCTGAGTTGTAGGGCATATGTGTGTGGTAGAAGGGCAGACATGGCCACACTGTTTTGGAATTCCTTTCATTAAGAGAGAGAGGCGGCTCCCCACCTCTGGCAGCTCAGCTGGCCTTGTGACCTGCTCTGACAGCAGAAGGCATGCTGTGCAGCTTCTGGAGCTTAGATCTCAAGAGCTCTTGCTTTTCCGCCTTTGCCCTTTTGGACCACTCCTGCTACCATGTAAGGAGGTCCAGGCTGGGCCACTGAATACTGAAAGACCACGCAGAGAGAGAGGCCCAGACAATAACCACAACCAAAGTCCTGGACATGTGTGAGTGGTGGCATTTTAGACTCTCCAGCCCCAGCTGATTCACAAGATGATGCCCAAACTAAAGAATCATGAGCAAAGAATTGGTTGATACTTAAAGCCACCTCAAAATCTTTGAAGACTAAGGTGCGCCTAACCCAAGCCATGGTATTTTCAGTCACCTCATATGCATGTGAGAGCTGGACAGTGAATAAGGAAGACCAAAGAAGAGTTGATGAGTTTGAGATGTGATGTTGGCAAAGAATGCTGAAAGTACCGTGGACTGCTAAAAGAACTAACAGATCTGTCCTGGAGAAGTGCAGCTGGAATGCTCCTTGGAAGCAAGAATGGCCAGACTTCATCTCACCTACTTTGGCCGTGTTGTCAGAAGGGACCATTCCCTGGAGAAGGATGTCATCCTTGGTAAAGTGGCGGGGCAACGAAGAAGGGGAAGGCCCTGAACGAGACGGATGACACGGTGGCTGTGACGATGGGCTCGGGTGCAGCAGGGGTTGTGAGGGTGGGGCAGGACCGGGCAGGGTTTTGTCCTGTTGTACCCTGGGTCACTGCGAGTCGGAGATGACTGGATGGCACACACATGCCCTACCAACAACACACATGTGCCCTACCACACACGTATGCCCTAACGACAACAGCATTTAAAGCCACTAAGTTTTGGGGTGGTTTGTTAGCAGCGATAGTCAATGGAAATAGTGCATTTTCAATTATACTAGCTATTACTAGACTACTCTCCACGTTTACAACCCCATCAGCAGGGCAGGAGAGTTCTTGTATGTCTGTAGCCGTCAGCACTTGATATCTAACTTTTTCACTCTTAGCAACCAGAAGGGTTGAGAATTGGTGTTTCCCATTTTAATTTGCATTTCTCTCAATACCTAGTGAGCTGAGAGGGTTATGAACTGGTGGTTTGTTCCCTTGGCCTCCTTCCCCTTTTAATTGGAATGATTGCTCATTTTCTTGCTTATTGTATGTGTTCTCTCTAAACTGTGATAACCTTACTGTGTTCAAGGTTAAAACTTTGCTGCAACGCTGCATTAAAGCTCTCTAGCTACATCCAGATCTTGGCTGGTGGGGGTAGCTAAGGTTAGGTGTCAACTTGGCAGGGCCTGGTTGAGTGGCTGGGCAGCTGGATGTAGTACTCCCCATGACGAGACTGGTCATCAACTCCGTGGTGGAATCTACTGTGAGCAGCTGAGTAGCTGCCTTAGGGATGTGGGCTGCTCCTAGGATAAAAAGAGACGTTTTAGGGACAGTCTGCAGCTTTTGGCACACTTGAATCCTGTGTGTAGCCGAGTCCTTGTTCAGCAGCCTGTCATGTTCTCTGTTGCTCTTGGGACTTTTAATGGACTTGAATCAATGGCCTGCTGTGTGGTTTGGCAATATCAGGACTGTGCCTTTTTACATGTCGACCTTGGGTTTGTCAGCCTCAGCAGCCAGCAGCTGAGTAAAGAAAAGTTTCTAGCTCCAGTGGGCTGGGAGCAGGAGGCAGAGCTGAAGGCCAAGGTCGAGGGGCTTTCACCCAGCCCCTAGAGCCTGGCACTTTGAAGTCGGACTTCTAGCCTCTAAATTGTGAGAGAATAAACTCGTGTTTGTTCAGCCATTGCATTTGTGGTATTTTCTTTCTGAGCGGTACTAGGGAACCAAAGCAGCTGGCTTGTCCCCTCCCTCCCTGGCGTCCTCTTGAATAGTAAGCATTTTTCACAGTGTTGTCGTGAGGAGTGTGCAGGGAGCAGCCTGCACTGGGTCACACTGTCAGAGGGGTGACACCAAAATGATTGTCTATAAAATCTGTGTGCTGTGTAGTGTTTCCGCAGAAACTGATTATTTTTAATGAAAATATCCCTGTAGTTAATTACAGCAGCAAAAATATTTTTCATAAGACTGGCTTATGTGTATCAATAATATCTCCAAGGCCGAAACTCTATGCTAACTCACCGTCTGACCTTCTAACGCTGTGTGGTCAGAGTTGTCACCGTTCCCCGGTTACAGCGGTGCTTCCGATCACAGGGCTCCGTCTGCACACACTGCACTGCGTGCACTGCTGTTCTGTTGCTGCCAGCGCTTTGATAGTCACTGATTGTTTCAAGTTTCTGGTGTTTTATGGAACCAATATCAGTAACTTGTTTGTGAATGAAGTAGTAATTAAAGGAAAAGGACAAAATCAAAAAAGGCCTCTGCTCAGTCACTAATAACGTTGTAGCTAATAATATTGTAATTCAATGTAGATTTTACAAAACAATTTCCTTGTTAGTGTCCATGTAATCTAAGAAATATTATTGTTGTTGTTGTTGTTATATGCCGTCGAGTCAAACCCAAGTCATAGCGACCCCTCCTTGGGTTTCCGAGGCAGTATCACTACGGAAGTAGGATTGCCCAACCTTCCTCCCGAGTAGTGGCTGGTGGGTTTGAACCGCCAGCCGTCTGGTTAGTAGGCAAGTGTCTTAGCCACTATGCTACCAGAGCTCCCAAGAAATATTATAGTTAAGCAATTTATAGCTGTATTTAGCATATTGTTCTGTGATTAAAATTGATAATATGTATTACTAAGGATTCGGTGGGGTCTGTTGTTGGAGGAGGTTCATGGTGGGGGTGATACCAACCCTAGTGACACCATTGATTTTTCAGTCAATTTCTGTAGTTTTTTGTTGCCATAGAAGTCAAGAGAAGCCAAGAGCTTGAAAGTCGCAAGTCCAGGGACTCCAGGCGCTTGTTAAAATCTTTTCTTTTCTTTCTTCTAGGCATGACTTATTTTTCTCTCAAAGCCACTGTGGCTTCCAGCACAGTGCTGGGCACAGTGACAGTCTCAGTCAATGTGTGGGGAGCCAGCGAGGGGTGGGTGATCCGTGATGACTCTCAGTCATGACTCTCAGGGCATGTGCAGGTGAAGAGCCTCCCCCAGGGCTCTGAGGAAACCCCCAACGTCCTTGCAATACCTCTGAACCATTCAAGCAAAACAGAAATGACTAGGGTTGATGTCATTCACACTTACCTTTCAATCCATGGCCACAGGGAGGGCTGGGCGGGACACTTGCCTGCTGACTAGTGTCAAGACCACATGGACCAGAAGATAGGAGAACAGATTTGGTTCCAGCTCTTGCATCAATTTGTGTGACCTTAAGTAAGCCACTTCTTGGTCCACCCCAAGATCACTTGCTTCTTCTTTCCTTGGCCCTGCCTTGGGCTCTCTTCAGGGACCAGGTTTCCTGCCAGGAGAACAGCTATGAGCTTCAAGCAACATCTCTAAGGACTAATTATCAAACAGGAAGAAGCACTGCAGTGCAGTGAGTTCTTAATACAGCCCTTCTAGCCGCAGTCTTGGAACTCCCACCAAATAATTGGGTGTTTGTTGTTGTTGTTCTGTGCCGTCGAGTCGGCCCCCGACTCATAGCGACCCCTCCTTGGGTTTCTGAGGCGGTATCACTACAGAAGTAGATTGCCCAACCTTGCTTCTGAGGAGTGGATGGGAATATGCAGATAAGATGCTTGTGGCCCACCAAGGGTTTGGGCAGCTTGCTAATAATGCAAATAAGGTGTGTAGAACCTCTGTAGGGGTGGAACCATGCAAATAAGGTGTATAGAACCCTAAGGAGGGGATTGGTCAGTTTTGCCATCCTACTAGGTTTAAAATGAGCAGTCCCTGAGGTGGAAAGGGGGACCTCACTACCACCAAGAAGGAAGAGCTGGGAGTAGAGTGTGTCCTTTGGACCCGAGGTCCCTGCACTAAGGACCTCCTAGACCCAGGAGACAGGTGGGTCCTGATGGAGAGGCACCACCTGATGACATGCAGCGATAGGGAAATGACGGCAGCAGTGACAGCAGGGACCAACAGGAGATGGCGTGGCAGGCTTCCCGGCTGCAGAGCACCAAGGCTGAGTGCCTTCACCTGCTGGGGGAGTGGGGCGCCTCTGGGCACTTGTTGGCAGAGCTAACCAGCTTTGGAACACTTGCCCAAGCAGGGCAGAGGCCAGGCCAGCACAAGAGGGCTGAGGGGCCAAGGGCCAGAGAGAAGCCTGCTTATGGACACAGCTGGGAAGAGGCTGTTCTGATCAAAGACCTGTCCTGGGTCTTTCCTGATCCTGAACTGTAACCTGTTACTTCCCTAATAAACCCCATAATCATGAGTATTGACTGTGAGTTCTATGTGTCCCTTGCAATGAATTATTGAATCCAGCAGAGAAATAGAGGAGCTCTGGTGGCATAATGCTAATGCATTTATTTGACTGTTAACCAGAAGGCTGGTGGCTCAAACCCACCAGCCACTCCTTGGAAGGAAGGTTGAGCAATCTACTTCCATCGTGATACTGCCCTGGAAACCCAAGGAGGGGTCGCTGTGAGTCAGGGCCGATTCAACGGCACAAGACAACTACCACCACCACCACCACCACTCGGCACTACCCAAGCTGTGCGTGCCTTCAGGATCGCTGCTAGACCGCAGCTCCGTCTGTCTCCTTTTTTGGTAGTTTCATGCAAATTCTTCTGCTAGTTGGAGTTCAGTCCACTTCTGTATCCTTCCCTTCAAGGCTCAGGGGTCCAGGATGATCTTCTGTGTCTGTGTTCATTGGTTCCCCTTTTCTTTGTTGAAGAGGGTCTGTGCAGTCTTCTGCCTAGTCTGCCATCTTCCCGGAACTCTAGAGATCGCTTTTTAGAGAGCATAACATTCAAAGCAGACCCTTTTTATTAGTTAAGCTAAATTATGTTTTGGTTTTGAGACAATTTCAGGGGCTATTTTGGTTTAAGTGTTAAAGATGATCTCGGGACAGCGGTTTCAGGGATTCACCCAGCTCCCCACCACTTGTCTGTCACGTTCTCTGACTGTGGAGGCCGGTGTGTGCTGTGGGGGCAATGATGCCATCACTATTCCAAACAGCAGCCGGGCCGCCCATCAGAGACACGTGTCAGCGGGGCTTCCAGCCTGAGACGAGGAGAGGGATTTGATGATCTACTTCTGAAAAAAACCCCAAAAAACTGGCCGCTGGCAACCTTAGGGACAGCAGTGAAACACTGTCTGATGGAGTGCTGGAAGGTGAGCCCCTCAGACCAGAAGGCAACTCAAAAATAACAGCTGGGGAAGGGCTGCCTCCTCAGAGTAGAGCTGACCTTAATGACATGGACGGAGTAAAACTTTCAGGACCTTCATTTTTTGATGTGGCATGACTCCAAATGAGAAGAGACAGCTGCAAACTTCACTAATAATAAGAACATGGAACATATGAAGTATGAATCTAGGAAAAGTGAAAGTTGTCAAATATGAAATGGAACACATAAAGGTAAATATCCCAGACACTGGTGGGAAATGGACAGGTTTTGGCCATTTGGAATCAGACAATGAGATGATCGCCTATGCCGGAAATGACAAACGGAAGAGGAATGGTGTCACGTTAATCATCAGAAAGAACATTTAAAGATCTGTCCTGAAGTACAGTGCTGTCAGTGATAGGATAATGTCCATATGCCTACAAGCAACACCATTAATATGACTATTATTCAAATGTACACACCAATCATTAATGCCAAAGATGAAGAAATTGAAGATTCTGTCAACTTCCATAGTCTGAAACTGATCCAACAAGCAATCAAGGTGCATTGGTAATTAGTGGTGATTGGAATGCAAAAGTTGGAAACAAAGAAGAAGCACCAGTATTTGGAAAATATGGCCTCAGTGAAAGAAATCACTCTGGAGACCTCAAAGTAACATTTTGCAAGACCAATAACTTATTCACTGCAAATACCTTTTTCAACAACATAAATAGCAACGCATGGACCTCAGTGGATGGACTACAGAGGAAGCAAATCAATTGCACCTGTAGAAAGAGACAATGAAGAAGCTCAGTTCCATCAGTCTGGACAAGGCCAGGGCTGACTGTGGAACAGACATCAGCTGCTCAGATGCAAATTCAAGCTGAAGCTGAAGACAATTAAGTCCATGAGAGCCAAAGCACGACCTTGAGTATATCTCACCTGAATTTAGAGACCATCTCAAAAATAGATTTGATATATTGAACACCAATGACCAAAGACCAGACAGGTTGTGGGATGACATCAAGGACGTCATACATGAAGAGAGCAAAAGGTCATTAAAAGTAGAGGAAAGAAAGAAAAGACCAAAATGAATGTCAGAAAAGACTCTGAAACTTGCTCTGGGATGGAGAGTAGCTAAAGCAAATGGAAGAAATGATGAAGTAAAAGAGCTGAACAGATTTCAAAGGGCAGCTTGAGAAGACAAAGTAAAATATTATAATGAAATATGAAAAGACCTGGAGTTAGAAAATCAAAAGGGAAGAAGATGTCGGACACTTCTCAAACTAAAAGAAATGAATAAAAAAGTTCAAGCCTTGAGTCGTAATATTGAAGCGTAGTGCTTAAGGCACTTGACTGCTAACCAGAAGGCTGGTGGTACAAACCCACCAGCCACTCCTCGGAAGGAAGGTTGGCAATCTACTTTCATAGTGATACTGCCTCGGAAACCCAAGGACAGGTCGCTATGAGTTGGGTCTGACTTGACGGCACATAACAACAACAACAACATGGGCAAAATATTGAATGGTGCAAGAAGCATCAAAAGAAGATGGCAGAAATGCACAGAGTCACTGTACCAAAAAGAATTGGTCAAATTTCATCCATTTAAGGAGGTGGCATGTGATGAGGAACCAACGATACTGAAGGAAGAAGTCCAAGCTGCATTGAAGGTATTGGCAAAACACACGGCTCCAGGAATTGATGGAATACACATTGAGATGTTTCAACAAGCTGATGTAATGCTGAAAGTGCTCATTCCTCTATATTAAGAAATTTGGAAGCTACCTGGCCAATTGACTGGAAGAAATCCATATTTGTAACCATTCCAAAGAAAAGTGACCCAACACAATATGGTAATCATCAAACAATATCACACACAAATAAAATTTTACTGAAAATAATTTAAAAAGAGTTGCAGCAATACCCCAACAGGAAACTGCCAGAAATTCAAGCTGCATTTAGAAGAGGACGTGGAACAAGGGATATCAAGGTTGATTTCAGATGGATATTGGCTGAAAGCAGAGACTACCAGAAAGATGTTTACCTGTGTTTTATTGACTATGCAAAGGCATTCAGCTGTGTGGATTATGACAAATTATGGGTAACATTGCAAAGAATGAGAATTCCAAAACACCTTGTGCTCATGAGGAACCAATACATACAGAAGGAAGCAGTGTTTGCTATGCTTTTTTTGTGTGTGTGCTTTGGGTGCAAATTTACATAGCAAACTTGTTTTATATTCAACACTTCACACAATCTGGCTTCATGGTCCTGATTACCATCCCCAGCTGTTAGAAACTCTTCTCCCCTCTCCCCGTGGCCACCTCCTCTCTGTGCCCTTCTCATTCATGCATTCCTGTCTGTCTAGCTTTCCATCTATATGAATGCTACTCCTTTTGTGTCTCATGGCTACTTGATCCAAGGGGTGCATCTCCATAGAGTGCATCGACCTGGGGTAGGTGTCCTGTATGTGGGCCTTTCTACTGTTGGGTTGAGAGCCCATCCATGAAAGTGAGTCCATTTCCAGGCTCAAAGGGTAACCTGGGGCCATAATCTCGAGGGTTCCACCAGTCTCTAACTGACCAGTAATTCTGGTCATTTTTGTGTTTTTGAATTTTGTCCCACATCTTTCTTCCCATTCTATCCCAGATCTCTAGGTTTGATCCCTTTCCACACAGTTGACATTGGTAACCAGCACCATCTAGTTCTTCTGGTCTTGGGGTCATGAAGGCTGAGGTCCTCGTGGTCCATCTTATCTTTGGGCATATTGTTTCCAGATGACTCTGATTTTCTTCAGTCTTCTTTGCTTCAGAAGAGGGGAGACCAATAGTTGCATCTTAGATGGCCACTCGAAAGCTTTTAAGACCCCGGTCGCTACTCACCAAAGAAGGTGGTAGAACAAAATTTTTATAAACTATGTGCACCAATTAAACATGATGTCCCCCAAGACTATGGTCTTGAGTTGGCAGGCCCAGTGGTTATCTGTCACAAGATGTTTGGTTGTCTCTGCAAAATTCCTCCCATCTTGTCTTCTGTTGCTTCTGTAATGTATATGGCTAATTTTGTAGCACAAGTGCATATGTAAGATTACCTTCAGCCAAATCTATCCTTAGTCTAGGGTGTATGTGATAGTTGGAGCTGTGTGTCAACTTGGCTGGACCACAATTCTGTGTGGTTTGAGCTGTTGTGGTGTGGTTGTTCCCATGATGGGATCAGATGACTATGTTTTGAGTGGCCAATCTGTTGAAAGGGAGTTTCCCTAGGGGTGTGGCCTGCTTCCAGTATATCTGTGGACATCCTGGGAGAGGAGACATTCTTCTGTGGATCGGGATTTTGTTGTGCTGCCTACAACTGTCTGTGAGTGAACAGTCCACCATTCGGCCTGGAGATCTTGGATTCGTCATTTGTTGGAGTCAACAGCCAGTACACTGCCTGCCAACCTTGAGCTCCTCAGCCCCTGCAGCTGCAAGAGTCAAGAAAAGCCTCCAGCTTGATGTGGAAAAGCCTCCAGCTTGACATTTGATTCAGGAACTTTGCACTTGCTAGCTTCTATAAGTGTGTGAGCCATTTTCCTAAGATAAATCTCTCTCTCACTCTCTCTCTGAGCTTTACTGGTTTTGTTTCTCTAGAGAACCCAGTCTAACACAGTATACTCTATACTGTTCACCGACCCCTACCTGATCTTCTCACCTGTCTATGCGTTAACCTGTAGCCTGGTATTTGGTGCTAGTGATAGTGCAGTGTTGTGCCTGTAACAGTGTTTGCAAATAAGCAGTTGTTTGAATGGAACAAGGGGATACTGTGCTGTTTAAAATCAGGGAAGGTGTGCATCAGGGTTCTATCCTTTCCCCATACTTATTTGGTCTGTGTGTTGAGTAAATAATCCAAGAATCCAGACTATATGAAGAAGAATGTGGCATTCCAAGGTTGTAAATCTTTATGCAAGTAGATCACCCTGTCTTCCTTCCACAGAGCAGCTGGTGGGTTTGAACAACTGACCTTCTGGTTAGTAGTTCAGTGCCTTGTCCACTACACAACCAGAACTCCTTATCAGGATCAGAGGAAGACTTATTAACAACCTACGTTATGCAGATGACACAACTTTGCTGAAAGTGAAGACTTGAAGCACTTGCTGGTGAACGTCAAAGACTACAGCCTTCTGTATGGATTACACCTCAACATAAAGAAAACAACAGTTCTCACAACTGGACCAATAAGCAACATCATGGTAATCTAAGAAAAGATTGAAGTTGTCAAAGCTTTCATATTACTTGGTTCCGCAATCAACCCCCATAGGAGCAGTAGTCAAGAAATCAATGATGTTCATGGATAGGAAGATTGAACATTGTGAAAATGTCAGTTCTACCCAAAGCAATCTATACATTCAATGCAGTCCCAATCCAGATCTCATCAACATTTTTTAGGAATATGGAAAAACCAATCACTAACTTTATATGGAAAGGGAAGAGACCTTGGATAAGCAAAGCACTATTGAAGAGGAAAAACAAAGTAGGAGGTCTTACACTGCCGGGTCTCAAAACCTACTTAAAGCCACAGTAGTCAAAACTGCCTTGTATCGGTTTAATGACAGATACATAGACCAATGGAATAGAATTGAGAACACAGAAATAGATCCATCGACCTATAGTCAGCTGATCTTTGACAAAGGCCCAAAATCCATTAAATGGGGAAGAGAATGTTTGATAAATAGTGCTGGCAAAA
>NW_006921715.1:5540659-5545252 GCF_000298275.1 Orycteropus afer afer | reverse complement strand
AAAAAAAAAAAAAAATCAATGACATATTGCATTGGACAGATCTGCTGCTACAGCCCTCTTTCAAGTGTTTAAGAGCAAAGATGTCTCCTTGAGGACTAAGGTGCGCCTGCCCCAAGCCGTGGTATTTTCAATCACCTCATGCATGTGAGAGCTGGACAATGAAAAAGGAAGACCACATAGAATTGCTGGCTTTGAACAGTGGTGTTGGCCAAGAATATTAAATATGCCATAGACTGCCAGAAGAACCAGTAAGCCTGTCTCTGAAGAAGTGCAGCCGGAGGGAAAGAGGGCAAGGCTGTTCCCCTGGTCCTCACAAGAGTGGGGTTTCTCCTTGAAAACAGGGGGCCTGGTTGATAGCAGGCCACTTGCTCTCTCCCCAGCCCTCTGGGTGGCTCCGACCCCTCACTGCCCTGCCCTGCTCTCTGGGTGAGCCCCTAGCCCCCACTGCTCCCCCTCACCACTCTCTGGGTGGGACCCTGACCCCCACTTCCCCCACCCCACTCTCTGTGTGAGCCCCTGACACCCACTGCTCCCCCTCACCACTCTGGGTGGGCTCCTGACACCCCTGCACCCCTGAGTGGACCTCTGATCCCCACTGCTGCCAGCCCCCCCGGGGTGGGCCCCAGCCCCCACTGTCCTGCCCCATTCTCCTGGTGACCCCAGGCCCCACTGCCCCCACCTCATTCTCCCGATGGGCCCCTCTGTGACCCTGCAGGAGTCCAGGGCTTGCTCAGCAGGCGATGCCAACCCTGCATGCTGCCTTCAGCCCCTGATCTCAGAGCCTCTGTCTCCTGCAGGTACGGGGGGCCTACCTTTTCCCTCCTGAACCCAGTGGACTGCACTCGGGGAGTCCTCCTCCACTGGGCCTTGTCTCCTGCCCTCCCACAGCCAGCAGCCCCTGACCTTGGGGTCGCCCGTGGTCTGCTGGCCCCTCTTCTTCCCACTGCTCTGGTCTGGTCTGCAGAATGCAAGCGCTCACGGCCGATCCTCGTTCTCCTGGGCGATTTCCCCTTGGGTCCAGACAGGCGCTCAGTCCTGGCCGCCGCCCAAGTGCCTGCTCCTTTCCTTCCCACGGGCTTGCTGACGGCAGATACCCCAGCTCCCCGTGACCCCGGGTGTGCAGTTGACTTGCATCGTAAGGCTTTCAGGGAGCCCTCATGGAGCCCCCATGGAGCCCCCTGCCTGTGTTTCTGGGACTTCGCTTTCAAAGCCGTGCCAATGTACTCTGCTGGCTCCTGGGGGCAGCTGATGCGGCGGGAGGTGGCATCACGGGGCTGCCTGCCCGTCAGTGTCCCTGGAGCAGACGGAGGAATGCACAGGGATGATGGGCCCAGAAAGGGAGCAGGGCCCATCTGGTGGGGACAGAGGAGCAGTGGTATAGGCTGGCTCTTCCTGGGCCTGTCTCCTGGGGGCAGCAGTGGCGGGGGGCTCGCAGGCCCTGGTTGGGGCCCTGCACCGGCTGAGGCCCCCAGGATGCACGCGAGCTTCATCATCGTCTGAGCTGGAGTCCCCCGAGCCAGGCCTGGGAGCTGAGACGCCCCACTGCCAGCGCCTTCCTCACGGTTACTGTTCTGGCTGGGCCTCGTACTTGCGGTGCCATCTGGCTCTCTCTGCGGTGGCCCAGCCTGCAGGGTCTAGGGCTGCCAGGCGAGATTTCAGAGATTCTGGGCCTGGCTCCCTGGCCGCGTCTTCACCAGGCCCCAGCCCCAGCCCCAGCCCCGGGCCCTTCCCTGAGCCACGGTGGAGCCAGCTAGGCCCAGGGGTGCCCCGGGCGAGAAGCGTCTTGGGGGTTCTGATTTGCTCGAGGTGTCCTCAGCTCCCCTTCACAGACCGCAGCTTTTTCAACGCCTCTGCACCCTCCCACTCAGGAACACAGTTCGTTTCCAAGGAAATAACAACAGTGGCTAATGCCCCTGGGGGCGCCAGCAAAGGAGTCATTTCCAGGGACCAGCCACACTGCTCTGGCCCTTTGTCATCCTCGTTAGGGGGCAGCAGGGAGAGCTTGGGGCCCGGCCCCTCCGCGCCCATGCCGGGGCCTCACAGTGCTCCCAGGTCACAGGCTGTCCCCACTTCCTGGGCCCTGAGCTCCGCGGTGGCCAGGAAGGGTGAAGGCAAACCTTCTGAGGAGTTAAAGCAAAAACAGACAGCAGTGAAGAGACACCCAGACTCTTCAAAGGGAAGGAGAGCACAGGATGAAGGGGGGGAAAGGGGCGTCCCAGGCCCCAGATGCTGGAAAGAAAGGCGGCTGCACCCTGCTCAGGGCTCGGCTGCGCCCAGAGCACTGGGGACAGGTCTGGGGGGACAACATGACCAGTTACTGCACTCTGCGTGCTTAAGCACTCGGAGGGGCTGATTAGTGCTTTAAATATGAAAATCAGAGCCTGGGCAGACTCACTCCAGGAAGAAAAAAAAACCTAGCCCGTGGAATATGTTATTTTAAATATTGCTCCAAAGGAGATGTGGGATGAGGGATGGCAGGTGGGGTATGAAGGCTGAACACAAGGACCCTTGGTTGATGGGAGAAACCCAGCTTGGGAGGGACCCACGGCCTGGTGTGCAGAGGAGGGTGTGACCAGACCCCACCTGCTATGCAGTTTTGGGTACACCCTTCTGTTAGGCTGGGTTCTCTAAAGAAGCAAAACCAGTAAAGCTTATATATATAGAGAGAAAGAGAAATTTATCTTAGGAAAATGGCTCACACAGTTATGTTGTCGTTGTTATTAGGTGCTGTCATGTCATCTCCAACTCAAAGTGACCCTATGCAAAGCAGAACGAAACACTGCCTGGTCCTGTGCCACCTCCATGATCCCTACTATATTTGAGCCCATCGCCACAGCCACTGTGTCAATCTATCTAGTTGAGGGCCTTCCCCTCTTTTGTTGATCATCTACCTTAGCAAGCATCACATCCTTCTCCAGGGAATGGTTCCTTCTGACAACATGACCAAAGTACGTGAGACGAGGTCTGGCCACTCTCACTTCCAAGGAGCATTCCGGCTGCACTTCCTCCAGGACAGATCTGTTAGTCCTTTTAGCAATGCACGGTACTTTCAGCATTCTTCGCCAGCACCACAACTCAAAAGCATCAACTCTCCTTCGGTTCTTCCTTACTCGTCCAGTTCTCACATGCATATGAGGTGAAAATATTATAGCTTGTATCAGGCGTAACTTAGTCCTCAAGGAGACATCTTGCTCCTCAGCATTTGAAAGAGGTCCTTTGCAGCTGACATGCCCAGTGCTATACGTCAACTGATGTCCTGACTGCCGCTTCCATTGTGGAGCTGATTGCCAGTCTCATCATGGGGAATAACTACCACCAGCTGCCCAGCCACTCAATCAGGCCCAGCCAAGTTGGCATACAACTTTAACTACCACAATTCTACCCCTTGTCAACTTGGCACCTGTACAGATCTTCAACCGGAGCATCTGTACAGATCTCCTTCACTGGGTGGCTCCAGTCCCCTAATTCCTGAGTGGCGACCTCACCCCTTGGCCTGGCAGGCTCCGTTCCTCTCCTTCTTGGGCATGGCAGCCCTGCCCCCTCACTCTTGGGCAGCAGCTATAACTCCATCTCACTGACTCACATGAACAAGCAGCCCCATACTCCAGATCCAAGTTGGTGAAGGTCTGGCTTCCTCCTATCCTGATGCCACATTCTTCTTCATATAACCCAGCTTCCCAGAGCATTTGTTCAGTATATAGATAGAATAAGTATGGAGAAAGGATACAACACTGACACACTCCCTTCATGATTTTAAACCATGCAGTATCCCCTTGTTCTGTTTGAATGACAGCCTCCTGGTCTACAAACACATTCCTCAAGAGCACAATTAAGTGTTCTGGAATTCCCATTCTTCTCAACGTTTTCCACAGTTTGTTATGATCCACACAGTCAAATGCTTTTGCATAGTCAATAAAACACAAGTAAACATCTCTCTGGTATTCTTTGCTTTGAGCCAAGATCCATCTGACATCAGCAATGATATCCTGTGTTCCACATCCTCTTCTGAGTCTGGCTTGAATTTCTGGAAGTTCTCTGTCAATATACTGCTGCAGCCATTTTTGAATTATCTTCAGCAAAATTTACTTGGTGTGATATTAATGATTTTGTTCTATAATTTCCACATTCTGTGGGATCACATTTCTTTTGAATGGGTACAAACATGGATCTCTTCCAGTCAGTTGGCCAGGTAGCTGTCTTCCAGATTTCTTGGCATAACTGAGTGAGTGCCTCCAGCGCCACATTCACTTGTTGAAACGTCTCATTGGGTATCCCATCAATTCCTGGAGCCTTGTCTGAAGGTCAATGGTTCAAACCCACCAGCTTCTCTGTGGGAGAAAGATGAGACAATCTAGTTCTGTAAAGATTTACAGCCTTGGGGGTCACTATGTATCGGAATTGACTCGATGGCAGTGGATTTTTGTTGTTGTGGTTGTTCAGTGCAGCATGGACTTCTTCCTTCAATACCATCAGTTCTTGATTATGTACCACCTCCTGAAATGGATGAACATCGACCAATGAGGGATGGCTGGTGCCTCCCAAGCAGGAGATATGGAATTTCCTAACTGAGGAAATTCTCTACCTCCTGCTTCA
>NW_006921715.1:5537091-5539849 GCF_000298275.1 Orycteropus afer afer | reverse complement strand
AAGGAAGACTGAAGAAGAGTTGATGCTTTTGAGATGTGGTGCTAGCAAAGAATGCTGAAAGTACCATGGACTGCTAAAAGAACTAACAGATCTCTCCTGTAGGAAATGCACCCAAAATGCTCCTTGGAAGTGAGAATGACTTTGTCTCACCTATTTTGGTCATGTTGTAAGAAGGGACCATTCCCTGGAGAAGAATGTCATGCTTGGTAGGGTGGAGTGTCAACGAAAGAGGGGGAGGCCTTCAACGAGATGGATTGACATGGTGGCTGTGATGATGGGCTCAAGTATAGCAGGGATTGTGGAGCTGGCGCGGGATTGGGCAGTGTTTCGTTCTTCTGTGCATGGGGTTGCTATGAGTCGGAAACAACTTGACGCCACCTAACAACAACAACAACAAGTGTACAATTCAATGGCATTTCCTTAATTTATAGCTTTGCAACCCCTGCCACAATCTCGTTTTAGCATCTTTCCATCCCCCTCACAAGTTCTCATCTGTGGTCAATTCCCACTTCCACCCACAGCCCATGACAACAACTGATCTGCTTTCTGTCTGTATAAATTTGCCTTTTCTGGACACTTCAGCTAAGTGTACTCACACAATATGTAATCTTTTGTGACTGGCTTCTTTCGCTTACGATAATGGGCTTTTCTCCTAAGTTTTATTAATTTTGTTGTTGTTGAGAATATAAACATCAAGACACACACCCGTTCAACAGTTTATGCATGTTAGTGAGATTGATTACATTCTTTGGGATGGACAACTATTCCTGCTCTCCTTTTCTGAGTTACTCCTCACTCGTTAACATGAACTCACTGCCTGCTAAGGTTCCTACCTCATTTTCTGAGGTGTTGTTTTCAATCTCATCCCAAGTAGATAGCTCTTAGAAGAGCACAATGCTCAAGGTCCCAAAAAAACCAAACTCACTGCCATCAAGTTGATTCCGACTCATAGTGACCCCCTTTGGGCTTCTGAAGTGGTAAAACTTTATGGAAGTACATTGCCCTATCTTCCTTCAGTGGAGTTGTTAGTGGGTTTGAACCACCAACCTTCTGGTTACCAGTCAAATAGGCACCGTGCCACCAGAGCTCCTTAATGCTCAAGGTAGACCTTCTTCTTCTTCTTCTTCTTTTTTTTTTTTTTTTTTAGTTAAGCTAAACTATTGTTCAGATTTAAGATGACTACAGGGGATATTTTTGGCTTAAAGTTTAAAGATTATATATCAGGGCAATAGTATCAAGGATTCTGAAAATCTGGAATCCATGACAATGTGAAATTATGTTCTGTATTTTCCCCTTTTGATGAGAATTCTTCTCTGTTACCTTTTGATCAAAATATTCAGTCATGGTAGTTGGGCACCATCCAGTTCTTCTGGTCTCCTGCCAAAGGAGACAGTTGTTCATGGAGGCAATTAGCTGCCATGAACATTCTATTTCTTCCTCCTATTCTGACTCTTCTGCCTCTGTTGTTCTAGGCAAATAGAGACCAACTGTTGTGTCTTGGATGTCAGCTTGCAAACTTGAAGACCCCAGGTCCTATGCATCAATCTAGGAGGTAGAACAGAAGCACTAGAGATTTTATTAGGACAATTAACTGGGACGGCCCATGAAACAATGACTCTAAACCTCTAAACCAAGGAACCAAATCCCATGAGGTTTTTGGCCCATCTGTGATTGGGTTGTCATTGTGTTGTTGTCTAAAGTTTTATATATATTTTTGTTATTAGAGTCAGACATGTGGTTTATGAAGATATTTTCCCAGTTAGTAGCTTGCCTTTCACTTTTTTTGTAAGTGTTTTGATGAACAAAAGTTTTTAATTTTTAGGAGTTACCATTTATTTATTTTGTGTTTTGCTGTTTGTGCTTTGTTATTATATTAGATAATCCATTGTGGAAAGCCAGGCCTGACAGTGTTGCCCTTGCTTGTTCCAAGAATTTTAGAGTTTTAGTTTAGTTTGCACATTAGGCCCTTAATCCATTTTGAATTTGTTTTTCTGTGTATGATTTAAGGCATGAGTCCTGTTTCATTTATCTGCATGTGGAAATAAAAATTTCCCAACATTGTTTATTGAAAAGATTCTTCTTTCTCATCAAATGGGCTGAGCACCCTAGTCAAAAATGCACTGACCATGGGTGTGTGGATTTCTTTCTGGACTCTGAATTCTATTCCATTTGTCTCTGTGTCCATTTTTATACCAGTATTAGGCTGTTCTGATTACTGTAGCTATATAGTATGTTTTAAAATCAAGAATTATGAGTCCTTCCACTTTGACTTCTCTCAACTCTGTTTCTAGCCATTCATGGTCTCTTGACACTCCATATAGAGTTGATGATTGGGTTTCCTATTTCTGTGAAGTCCACTTTATCTCTTTTGGCTACTATTGCATGAGATATTTTTTCCCATTCATTCACTTTCAATCTATTTGTGTCCTTGAGTCTAACATGTGTCTCTTATAAACAGCATATAGCTGATTTTTTTTTTCTTTTGATCCATTCTACCAGTCTCTGCCTTTGGATTGGAGTATTTAGTACCTTTATATTCACTGTACTCACTGAGAAGAAGTGACTTATTTCTGCTGTTTTATTATTTGTTTTTGTGTTTCTTAAGTCTTCTTTGTCTTTGCCTTTTCTTACTGCTTGCTTTTTTCTTTTTTAATTTTTATTGTGATTCAAGTGAAAGTTTACAGAGCTAACTCACCCTCCATACAGCAGCACACACACACTGTTACTGCTTGCTTTTGTTGGTTTATTGTAGTGAGCC
>NW_006921715.1:5534476-5535981 GCF_000298275.1 Orycteropus afer afer | reverse complement strand
TTTTTTGTATGATACATTTTGGTATATATCTCTTTGAGTTTATCCTGCTTGGGGTTCTTTTAGCTTTTTGAATTTGTATTTTTATGTCCTTCATTAGATTGGGGAAATTTTCTGTCATCATTTCTTCAGATATTCTTTCTGTCTCTTTTTCCTCTCTCATCTCCTCATGGAATTCCTATGATGTGTGTATTAGGTCTCTTGTTGTCCTATAATTCCACTAAACTGTGCTCAGCCTTCTTGACCTTCTATTCTTGTTGCTCATCAGCCTCTTTAATTTTAACTATTTTATCCTCTAGTTCACTGATTATTTCTTCTACCTGATTAAATCTGTTGGTAAGTCCTTCTATTGTGTATCTCATTTCAGTTGTTGTCCCTTTCAGCTGAAATATCTCTTTTTTTAGATCCTCATTTTGTTCTTACATTGTTTTTCTTATTGCTTTGAGCTCTTTGCCTGTGTTTTCCTTAGGTCTTTAACTATATTGAGTGTTGGTGCATTATATTCCACTTTTTTTTTTCCCATTATTTGCTCATCCCTAGATACATTGCTATTCCCTTTGTCATGTTCATTTGGATGGTTCATTGTTTTTCTGCTCTTTCTGTGCCTTGTGTGTTAGTGCATTGGAATTTTTGAGGATGTGAACTTTCTCAGTTCTGCCCATTATTTCGTGGTGTTGCCTGCACCACTATCTGCAAAAAGCTCTTAGGCAGGCAGAACCTTCAGCTTTTACTTACCATTTCCTCTCCTTCTCTTTTTCCTCAGTGTAATTAGGATTCGAATCTTCCAGATGTCAGTTTTCAACTTGCAATCTCTCCCAAACACACCAGAAAACTTGCTGTGAACAATTTGCCGCCCCCCCTCCAGTTGGCACCACCACTCAGGCAAGATATTGTGTAGTAGTCAGTCTGTCCACTAGCTGGTTCAGGCCTTTTTCTTGGGTTATTACTTCCTTCCCTTCTCCCACATCCAGCAACCCTCCCTCAGGGCTGTGTGTTGCTCTCTGGTTTTGCCTGAGGGTTCAGACTTTTTTTCTTAGTGGTTACCATTAATTTTACATTTAACAGCTTGTATTTTGACATTCCATAGTAAGTTGATACCAACTTAACTTCAGCAACTTACAAGATATATGGTGTAGATAACTGTATCTATGTATGAAAAAAGCAAAAGGTCATTAAAAAGACAGGAAAGGAATAAAAGACCAAAATGGATGTCAAAAGAGACTCTGAAACTTGCTCTTGAACACAGAGTAGGTAAAGCAAATGGAAGAAATGATAAAAGAACCAAACAGAAGATTTCAAAGAGCAGCTCGAGAAGACAAAGCCAATTACTATAATGAAATGTGCAAAGACCTGGAGTTAGAAAACCCAAAGGAAAGAACACTCTCAGTATTTCTCAGGCTGAAAGAACTGAAGAAAAAAATTTAAGCTTCGAGTTGCAATATTGGAAGATTCTATGGGCAAAATATTGAATGATGCAGGAAATGTCAAAAGAAGATGGAAGGAATACA
>NW_006921715.1:5516688-5520595 GCF_000298275.1 Orycteropus afer afer | reverse complement strand
GGCTGGCCCAGGATTCTGGACTCTTCGTGGCAAGCCTTGTCTTCCATCCTCAGCTGTGCAGGCAGGAGTTTTAGTTCTGTGCCTGAGCAGAAATGGCCAGTCCAGTTCCTGAGATGCAGACTGAGAGAGTTCACAAGCTCTGTCATTTCCTGTGGTTCCTTCTGCACTTGCCGGCTCCAGACGGGGGTCTGCTCAGCTCTGTGCTTTTCGTTAACTCCCTACATGCCTCTCTTCAGGTGCATGGGAACTTGTGAGGCCATAAAATGGAAGGCCTAAGACCAAAGAGAAAACACCTGGTGATCTGCTCTTGTGAGATTGACAGCCTTGGAGACATTGTGGGCAGTTCCACTCTGTCCTCTAGGGGCGCTGTGGGTTGGAATCGACTCCATGGCTGTGGGTTTGGTTCAGGCTTTGCTTCAATGAAGATTGACAGCCTTGGAGATGCTGTGGGCAGTTCCACTCTGTCCCCTAGGGGCGCTGTGGGTCAGAATCCACTCCATGGCAGCCAACAGCAACAATAGGAGTGAACTTAAATCGAGCAGGTGGGCACCTGTCTGGCCGCACCCATTGTTAAAACACTAAGATGCTTCTGTTGCATTTGGTACATACATGCTTCCTGAGCCCTGGAAGGGCCCTTCTACTGCCCTGACCGCCCTGTCATCCAGCAGTTGGGGGGTTAATTCTGGCCAGCAGGGCCCCAGGACTCTGCTTCAGCTCAGGCTGGCATCTGTTCTGATTGGTCGATGCCTGTTTCTTACTGGCCATTAACATTTTGCTGATGGCCTCTGGTTGATAGCAGAGCCTGCCTGCCTAGGCTGAGAGCCTGGCTGCTCTCCATCTGTGTGGCCACGGGGTCCTCTCTGACCCTCAGTCTCTCCATCTGCAGATGGGGACAGACACACATGCCGAGGGCTGCTGTGAGACTCCAGGAAGAAAACGCCCCTTTCCATCTGCTGTGCCTCTCTGCTGGCACCCCGCCCCCCCCCCGGGGCAGCCGGGAGTGTCGCCTGTGGACTTTTGTCCTGTCCTCAGCTGTACACACTAGCATGCCAGGACTGGGAGAGGACAGAGGACGGGGCCTGCCAAGGGGTTTTCTCTCTTGAGCCACGTGGTGAAGTCAGTGACCTTTTGGGCCCTGGCCTCTGCCTGCCGACTGACAGAGGCTCCTGCCGGGGCCTGCTCCCTCCAAGCCAGCGCTGTCCGGTCCTCACTGCAGGCAGCCTGTTGGGAGCCTTCGTGAGACCTGAGAGACTGGCGAGTGCACTGCAGCCGGACGCCGGACTCCACAGCACCTCTGGCCAGGACGTCCTGCATTACCGTACAGGGCAGGCCTGCTGCCGCCACGCAGGGCGTTTGAGAATCACGCCAATAAATGTGCAAACACTACGATAGGCAAAGACGCAGCTAACTGCAGTCATAGCTCAGGCTTTGCTTTTGAACCAAAGAGCCTAATGAATAAACACTCATAAAGAAAGGGTCCCACACCCTTCATGTTTACTCTGTAGTCATTGCTCAAGAGCATGTCACCAGGATTCAGACGTGATCAGGACCTGAACTTGGACCCTGAGAGGTTTAGAGGCTGGCAGAGAGGCAGCGCGGCCCTGGACCAGTCAGGACTCTGGGCCGTGGTCAAGGGCAGGAAGGCCCATCTGGGGCTGGAGGCCAAGGGAGAGTGAGGGGCTTGAGGCAGGGAGCAGCCTCTGCTCTGCGCGGCGGGGTCCGGCCAGGGTCGGCCTTTGTTCTGAGTTCAGCTGGGTGCTAGAAATGCTTAGCTCGCTCCCCCGTTCACCGGAGGACTGGAGGCTCGATTCTCCCCAGAGGGGAAGCCAGGCCTGATCATCTGCTTCTCAACCACCAGCCACTGAAAACCGGACGGACCTGCCTCCAGTTCCACTGACTCGGCTGGGCTGCCGGGAGTCAGAACCGAGTGGAGGGCGGCTGCGAGGCGCGGACTCGCCGTGGTCAACGCTCCCACCCACGCTCTGCCTGGCGGCCGCACCTCCCAGCCCGCAGACGGAGGTCCTCTTTCTTCGGAGAGCTGGCCTCGAGTTCTGATGCCCGGGCCCAGCTGCGCCCCGTCTGGCAGGCCCCGTGTCCGCTAGCTACAACTTTGCAAGCGCAGCGGCGTTGGAGGGGCGCCACAAGACGCCTGGGCAGCGGTGGACAGGCGAGTGTTGCCGACACGTGTTCCTGGAACAAAATCACCTTTTGAACGGTATGAATGTAAAAGTTTCATTTGAAAGACGCCAGCTGGGGTCCTATCCAGGTTTATTCATATGGGACCTTCCCTGGGTCAACTTAATACTTAACTACTGCTTATTATCCCATCAGTCTTCAGGGACAACCCATGATCTAATTGCCCAGCATTTACGTTGCCTGGCAACCACAAATAGAGAATAATAGCCCTTAAAGGGGCAGTGTGGAATTTCATGCCCCTGCAGTGAGGCACTCTCTTCATTTCCCAGAGCACCCTGTGTTTTTTAATTCAGTGAATAAAAATGTGTAATGAATAATTAATTATGTGCTTGGAGGCACAATAGCTGCCTACTTTTTGAATATTCATCAGTGGTATTATTAATTCACTCGAAATCCCAGGGAGAGATGGGAAGGCTTTTAGCCTAGCTGGAGGACTTACAGACAATGCAGCACGCCCAAACTTTTTAAAGCCGACTTTTCTTTGGGAGACGCTTTCTGGGTAATTTTCCTCTTTTAAGAACCTTTCCCCATGGCCTGGGTTCCCGCGGAGCTGGTGGGACGCAGAGACCTCCAGCGCCCGGGACAAAGGCCTGTGCCAGAGCTCCTGCCTTAAAAGCACATTAGTGGCTGGGCCCACTGGCCTCCTGCAGCCCTGAGGGTGTGAATGGCAGCAAGGGGTCAGGGGACAGAGCCAGGGCTGGGTTCACTTGTGGGAAAGAAAGCCAAGAGCATATCTGACAGCTTGGCACTTTGCTACTGGGGCCTGTCTCCTGTCGTCATCGTGGTGGTGGTGCCGATGGTCTCACACCTGGCAGCCTTCAGGGGACTGATGCGAGCCCTAGGAGGTGGGCTGGGCAGCTGGCATGCTCCGAGGGGGCCTCTGAGGGAACCAGGTCTCCAGGCCTGCGCCTCAGTTAGCTAATGCCTCACAGTGAAGGGCCTTGATTCTGTTCCCTCCTGCAGTTCCCGAGACCTTTTGTGCGGTCACACCCCTTACGCCAGCTTCTTGTTAGCCTTTGGAAATCTTGTGGCTGAGATTGCTAGCTGCCTACCCAGCACCCGCTCCCTCTTCCTCCTTACGAACAAAGTCTCTGGATCAGGGGGCAACATGGCGTCCAGATAAAAGATTACACTTCCCAGCCTCCCTTGCAGCTAGGAATGGCCCTATGACTCGGTTCTGTCCAATGAGATGAGCCTGAAAGTTGCTGGGCAGGGCTCCTGTGAAATCTTAAGAGCCAGGTGGGAGGGAGCACTATTGCCTCCTGCCTGCCTTTTCTCTCCCAGCATGCCTTGTGAATGGCATGGCTGAAGTTCCAGCCGCCGGCCTGAACCTTGGGGATGGAAACAGTGTGCCAGGAGGCTGGATAAGAATGCCTTTCTCCTTGGTGTCCAAGCAGCTGCCAGACCAGCCGAGAGCCTTTCTCCTTGGTGCCCACGCAGCTGCCAGACCACTAGAGCTGCCTCCCACACACCTTCCTTCACAGGAGAGAGAAATGAACTCCAGCTTGTCTTGGTTATAACAGAAATACCACAAGTGGACAGCTGTAACAAACAGGAATCCATCCTCTTACAGGTAGGAGCGTGGACGTCTGAACTCAGAGTGCTGGCTCTAGGGTCTGGGTGACGGCCCCTTGACCCGGGGCTTTAGCTCTGCCTCTTGTTCCAGGCCCACTGGTGCTGAAAGCTTCTTCTAACTCACACAGCTGCTGGC
>NW_006921715.1:5513307-5513983 GCF_000298275.1 Orycteropus afer afer | reverse complement strand
GGTCTGGAGAACTTACGGAGGTTGGGGCAGAATGAAGACTCATCTGAGAAAAAGTTCCCTTGTCCTCAAAATGTAAGGAACACGAAAAGGCATAAAGTCAAGTCTGTGAGTGCACAGCACAGTGTTTTACATCTCTGCTCAAAATTAGGAAAACAGGAATCCTTGTCTCTAGACAAATGCACATCTGGATATGTTGTTGTTGCCGTTAGGTGCCGTCACGTACACAACCTCGTGTTCAACAGAAGGAAACGCCACCCCCATGTGGATATAGTGGCAGCGATCTCAACAGAGATGAGAGAAGAAACTTCTCATTGAATATGTTCAGGACCTCCTCCTCCTCGTCCCGGCTCCCACTCCAAGACCAAGTTTCTAAATACTTACTTTTACAGCAAGCAGACCCTTCTTCAGTGCAGTGGTAGGACATCTGGGGGATTTCCCCTTCCCCTTCCAAACCCTCCCTGATCCGTAAAAGATGTTTACAAGTCACGTGGCTGACAGTTTCTGCTGACTGAGGGATCTGAAGCTTGGGAATTGCTGCCCACTGATAGGCAGGCTTGTGATGATGACCATTTTCCTGTTGGGTGTGTCTGCAGGTCACGTCAGCCCCAGGACCATGGCTCCGCTTGGGTGGTTTCCAGCTCTGAAACCTACTGCTCCTTTCAGCTGTTGCCCTATG
>NW_006921715.1:5509070-5512257 GCF_000298275.1 Orycteropus afer afer | reverse complement strand
TTAAGAAACCAAATGGTGTGTTGTGCTGGGTAAATCTGTGGCAACAGATTTCATTAGGGTGTTCAAAACCCAAAATGTCACTTTGGAGACTAAGGTGCCCCAGCAAGACCCTGCTCCCCAATTCTCTAGGACATTGGACACTGGCTCATTACCCTTTTACCCAGTTAGTCAATCTGTCAGTCAACACACGTGTTCTGGGATCTGTCAGGGGCTAGGGAGATGAGGGTTCCTCGAGCATCATGGGAAGGTGACAGAAATCCAACTGCTTACCCCAGGTCCGTGTCACCACGTGGCCATGTGGCATCTCCTTTAGCCACCATTTCCTCACCTATAACCCCTAGGTGCTGTCACATTGACGTCGGTGCCTGACTTCGATGACCCCCACAAGTGGCTGTCAGAGTGAACTGACCATCATAGCATTTCCTGTGCTCTGACCATTGACCCACGTGTGTGTCAGAGTGAACTGACCGTCACAGAGTTTCCACTGCTGTGACCCCCCGACCCTGTGTGTGTCAGAGTGAGCTGTCATAGTGTTTCCAGTGCTTTGACCCCCGACCCCTGTGTGTCAGAGTGAACTGGCCGTCATAGCGTTTCCAGTGGCTGACTTTTTGGAAATAAATCTCCGGGCCTTCCTTTGAAGGGTCTCTGGGTGGACTTGAACCTCTGGCCTTTCAGTCTGCACCTCCCAGGAACACCACCCCTGCCCTCCCCTGTAACAGGACCACGAAAACTTCTTCACCGGGGACTGTCATTAAGAGTGCATTAGGTATACACACATGTGGCGTGGAGCCCGGCACCAAACCCAACCCACTGTCATGGAGTGCTTCAAATCCCAGAGACCCTGCAGGACAGAGTGCAGCTACCCCATGGGTTAAAGAGGCCGTGGTCTTCACAGAGCCGACGGCCTCATCTTTCCTCGGAGGAGCCGCTTTAAAGAACAGAAGGTCACTGTCTCCCAGTTCACGAGGCCAGAGATCAGAATTCCGGGTGTGGTTCTGGGGAGAGGGGCCTCTTTCAGCTTCAAAGAGGTGCAGTGGTCCTTGGCGGTCCTGGGCTCACAGCCTCATCTGCCCGTGTGTCTGACTCCACGTGGCACCTTCCCCTGCGTGTTTGTGTGTCTGCCGTGTGTCTGTCTCCACATGGTGTCTTCCACTGTGTGAGTGTGTGTCTCTGAGTGTGTCTCCACATGGCTCCTCCCCTGTGTGTGTCTCCATGTCTGCCCTACTGTCCGTGTAGCTTAGAGGTGATTGGGTGTGGGAGCCACCCTACTCGGATGTGACCTTGGTCTCAGTGGCCTCGTACCAGCAACACCACGAGTGGGTGACTTCAACAAGCAGTTCATTTTCTCAGTTTCGGAGGCTAGATCGGAGGTGCCAGCTCCCGAGGAAGGCTTCCTCTCTGTGGGCTCTGGGGGAGGCCCTTGGCCCTTGGCTCCTTGGTCCTCTCCACGGGGCACGGCATCTCCCTTCCTTTGTCTCTGCTGCTTCGCTCACTCAGTCTACTCAAGAGAGGTAGACTCAAGACACACCAAGTCTAGTCTGCCTCATTCACACAAAAGAAACCCATTCTCAGTGGGGTTATGGCCACAGGTGTAGGTTAGGGTTGAGAACTGTGGGGGACACAGTAGGACTTTAAAGCCACTTGACGGGACCTGGCGACAACAACGACAGCATCCCTGTGCCAGGAGCCCTGGTGGAACAGCGCTTAAGTGCTCAGCTACCAACCGAGAGGCTGGCCGTTCAAACTCACCAGCTGCTCCACGGGAGAAAGATGTGGGGGTCTGCTCCACACAGAGGACAGCCCGGGGAATCCTACAGGGCAGTTCGACTCTGACAGACTGGGTCACTGAGTCAGACTTGACTTAGGAGCCCACAGCAGCAGCGACACCCTTAACCCTTACGATGACTCTAAGAGAACGTGTTCTTTCTCTTAACCAAACGTAGGCCCAGAGAGGGTCACCACTTACCCAAGGCCACACTGCCAGCTAGGAGCAAAGGTGGATTGAGTTGGAACTCCGAGGTCCACATGAGCTGAGGACAGAGTCCCTGCTTCTGGAGCCAGCCCTGCCCTTGGCCATGAGCTATGAGGGGATGACACCAAGCTCAGGGCTTTCATTGCCCCCCCAGACCTGGCAGCTCCTCACCTGGACCAGGTGGGGGGTGGCCAAGGGCTTGAGGCCTTCCCGCTGGGCAGCCCATCCCGCCTGCCCACCAGTGGCCTCAGCCAGACACCCTCCGCCGTCTGCTGGTGCCAGGCTTTTCGGCAAACTGGCACCTGATCACCTACCATCTGTGAGTGAGGGGGTCTTGGCTACCTCTTGGTGCTTCTTGAAACCAAATTCCAAGTTTTCAAAGCTCCGGGTTCTCAGTACAGAACCTCCAGTCCCCATCATGGCCTACTAAAGCTGAAAATGTGCAAAGGTTCAGATCACCTACGAGGGGCCCCATCTCCTCCTTCCTGAATGACAGCGCCTCCTTCTTTATTCCTGAAACAAGAGGACTCTTACTGCCTCCAGTTCTAAGAATGCGGGTTGTCCTGTGTCTGGTGCTGCTGTCAGGCCTGCACCCTGATCCGGACCACAGCTGGCCCTGTCCAGAGTGAAGGCGTGGCAGTGAGGACTGGTCGGTGTGGTGTCCCCTTGGTGAAGTGACAATTGTGGAGAGAACACTGGTGTCAGGTGACATCCGTGCACCACGGACCATGTCCCCAATTCAGTCCTAGAAGTAGAGGTGCCTCCAATGTCCACCTTCAAAGCACCAGTGACCCTAAAGGTGAATCTGACTCACGGTGAGCCCGTGGTCAGAGCAAGCTGATTTTCCAGATCACCAGGGCTTTCTTCCGAGGCACGTCCACATGGACTCAAATCTCCAACCTCGCACTGAAGTCAAGTGCCTAACTGTCTGCACTGTGCAGGGAGTCCCCTCCATCTTCCAAACCCACCACAGTCACATTGATTTGGACCCACAGTGCCCCTAGAGGACAGAGTAGAACTGCCCACAGGGTCTCCAAGGCTGTCAGTCTTCACAGAAGCAAAGCCCAAACCACACCCACTACTGTGGAGTCCATTCTGACCCACAGCACCCCTAGAGGACAGAGTGGAACCGCCCACAGGGTCTCCAAGGCTGTCAATCTTCACAGAAGCAAAGCCCAAACCACACCCACTGCCTGGAGTCCATTCTGACTCACA
>NW_006921715.1:5507365-5508917 GCF_000298275.1 Orycteropus afer afer | reverse complement strand
AAGCCCAAACCACATCCACTGCCCTGGTGCCCATTCTGACCCACAGCGCCCCTAGAGGACAGAGTGGAACTGCCCCACAGGGTCTCCAAGGCTGTCAATCTTCACAGAAGCCGACTATCTCATATCCTGCAGAGTGGTTGGTAGGTTCCAGCTGCCGACCTTGTGGGTAGCAGCCGAGTGCTTTAACCACTGTGCTACCAGGGCTTTGTATTTCCATCTTAAACCCCAAACCCACTGTCATTGAGTCAATTCTGACTCATATCAACCCCCACAAGGTTTCCAAGGCTATAGATCTCTACAGAGCAGGCCACATCATCTTTCTCCCACAGAACTGCTGATGGGTCCCAGCTGCCGACCTTGTGGGTAGCAGCCCAATGTCTTAACCACAGCACCACGAGAGCTCTTTTCTCTCCATCTTAGGGGTGAGGAAATGGGCAAAAGATGGCCACTAGGCTCCTGGCTCATAAGTGGCAGAGCTGGGGTTGCAGCCCAGGAAGGCTCGAGGGCCGGTACTCCCAGCCAACCACCTCAGGAGGCTCTGCGTGGCAGGACCACTGAGACCATGTGTTCCCAGAGCCCCTGCCCAGGGCCCAGACCACCTTGCTTGGCTTTCTCCTGAGAACAGTGAGAAGCTTTGGGAGGCTTTGCTCTGGGGGTTGGCAGGGTCTGGATGCATTTTAAGGTCCTATTGACCACACCCACTTAGTAAGTGGCTACTGCGACAAAACTGTGTGCTGGAGGCTGTCGGGGATATGAGATGGACAAAACCCAAACCTGGAGGGAAGTACGTGTTACCAGGACTAAATGATCTGGCTCCTGCTGCCCCCAGGACCTGTCCCTCACCCACTGCCTGCCCTCACTGTTCAAACCACACCACCCCTTGTCACGAGGTTCCCAGAGACCAGCAGGAAGCTGCTCCCTCAGCTCCTGGCAAGCAGACCCTTCACCTCCTTCCAAGTTCAAGGGCTCTCGGAGTCTTTGGGACATCATTGGCCCACGCCCACCCTGAAGCAATAGTGCCCTGTGCCCGGGGTGGCCTTTCTCTGGGAGCTTGCCCCCTTGTCCACCTGTGTGTGCATGCTCTGTCTCCCTGACTACTCCCTGAAGGTGGGCTCCCTGAAGTCACAAGCCAGCAGCTCTTCCTCAGTCATCTCTAGGACACTGGTCCCTCCGTGGCGCCTGGTGCAGAGCAGGCAAACAGAAGGTCACTGTGGGACAAGGACTCCTAAGGCTGTCATTACTGTCACTACAGAGGCTGCGACTGCACTCATACTGCCCCCAACAGTGTGGTTACTGCTGCCACTGTGGTCACTGCCCTTCCCACCCCTCCCACTACCGTCACCCTCACCCCCAACACCTCCACCTCCCCACCTCCACCTCCTCCACCACCAACAGTGTGGTTACTGCTGTCACCGTGGTCACCCCCCTTCCCACCCCTCCCACTACCGCCACCCTCACTCCCACCACCTCCACCTCCCCACCTCCACCTCCTCCACCACCAACAGTGTGGTTACTGCAGTCACTGTGGTCACCCCCCTTCCCACCCCTCCCA
>NW_006921715.1:5491746-5499235 GCF_000298275.1 Orycteropus afer afer | reverse complement strand
ATATTTATGCATTCCATTTCATTTTTGACAACTTCCAATTTTCCTAGATTCATACTTTGTACATTCCATGTTCCAATTATCAATGGATGTTTGCAGCTGTTTCTTCTCATTTTAAGTCATACCACATCAGCCAAAGGAGGTCTTGAAAGCTTTACTCCATCCACATCATTAAGGCTGTCTCCACTCTGAGGAGGCACCTTTTCCCCAGTCATATTTTGAGTGCCTTCCAACCTGAGGGGCTCATCTTCCAGCACTATATTGGGCAATGTTTCAGGGCTATTCACAAAGTTTTCCAATACTATATCAGACAGTGTTTTACTGCTATTCATAAGGTTTTTCACTGGCCAATTCTTTGAGAAATAGATGGCCCCTTCCTTCTTCCAAGTCTGTCTTAGTCTTGAAGATCCACTGAAATCAGTCCACCATGGGTAACCCTTCTGGTATTTGAAATACTGATGGCATAGCCTCCAGCCTCACAGCAACACACAAGACACCACAGTATGACAAACTGACAGATGAGTGGTAGTGAATAGAGAGTAACTACAGCAAATGGAAGAAATGACAAGATAAAAGAGCTGAACAGATGATTTCAAAGAGCAGCTCGAGCAGACAAAGTCAATTACTATAATGAAATGTGCAAAGATCTGGAGTTAGAAAAGCAAAAGGGAAGAACATGCTTGGCATTCCTCAAGCTGCAAGAGCTGAAGAAAAAATTCAAGCCTCAAGTTGCAATATTGAAAGGTTCCATGGGCAAAATATTGAATGATGCAGGAAACATCAAAAGAAGATGGACGGAATATACAGCATCACTATACCAGAACTGGTCAAAGTTCATTCATTTCAGGAAGGGCATATGATCAAGAACCAATGGTACTGATGAAAGAAGTCAAAGCTGTACTGAAGGAATTGGCAAAAAACAAAGCTCCAGAAATTGACAGAATACCCTTTGAGATGAGATGTTTCAACAAACAGATGCCCCACTGAAGGCACTCACTTGGCTATGCCAAGAGATTTAGGAGACAGCTAGCTGGCCAACTGACTGGAGGAGATCCATATTTGTACCCATTCCAAAGAAAGGTGATTCCACAGACTGTGGAAATTATAGAACAATATCATTACTATCACATACAAGTAATATCTTGCTGAAGATAATTAAAAAAACGGTTGCAGCAGTATATTGACAGAGAACTTCCAGAGGTGCAGGCTGGATTCAGAAGAGGACGTGGAATGAGGGATATCATAGCTGATGTCAGATGGATCTTGGCTGAAAGCAAAGAATACCAGAAAGATGTTTACTTGTGTTTTATTGACTATGCAAAAGCATTCGATTGTGTGGATCATAACAAATTAGGGATAACATTGAGAAGAATGGGAATTCCAGAAATCTTAATTGTTCTCATGAGGAACCTGTACATAGACCAGGAGGCTGTCATTCAAACAGAACAAGAAATTGACAGGGATACTGCATAGTTTAAAATCAGGAAGGGGTGTGTCAAGGTTGTATCCTTTCACCACACTCGTTCAATCTGTATGCTGATGAAATAATCTGAGAAGCCAGCCTATGTGAAGAAGAACATAATGTCAGGATTGGAGGACAACTCATTAACATCCCACAATATGCAGATGACACAACTTTTCTTGCTGAAAGTGAGGATGACTTGAAGGACTTACTGATGAAGACTGCAGACTACAGTATGGAGAATGGATTACACCTCAATATAAAGAAAACAAGAATCCTCACAATTGGACCAATAAGCAGCATCACGATAAATGGAGAAAAGATTGAAGTTGTCAAAGATTTCATATTATTTGGTTCCACAATCAACACCAATGGAAGCAGCAGTCAGGAAATTGGATGACATATTGCGCAGGGCAAATCTGCTGCAAAAGACTTCTTTAAAGTGCTGAAGAGCAAAAACGTCTCTTTGAAGGCTTAAGTATGCCTAACCCAGGCCATGGTATTTTCAATTGCCTCATATACATCTGAAAACCACACAATGGATAAGGAAAACCAAGGAAGAGTTTGTGCTTTGGGGTTGTGGTGTTGCCAACAAATATTCAAAATACCGAAAGTACTCAAAAACTGAAGTTCTTCTGGACTGCCAGAAGAACTAACAAGCCTGTCCTGGAAGAAGTGCAGTTGGAATGCTCCTTGGAAGCAAGAATGGCCAGATTTCGTGTCATCTACTTTGGTCATGTGGTCAGAAGGGACCACTACCTGGAGAAGGATATCATGCTTGGTAAAGTGGAGGGTCAACGAGAAAGGGAATGGCCCTCAACAAGGTGGGTTGACACGGTGGCTGCAGTGATGGGCTCAGGTACAGCAGGGATTGCAAGGCTGGTGCAGGACCAGGCAATGTTTCGTCCTGATGTACACGGGGTTGCTATGAGTCGGAGCCAACTCGACTGCACCTGACAATAGTGATAACAACAAGATGGCAAATGTAGCCCCTGGGTGGTGCTGATGGGACTGTGCTCGGCTGCTAAGCAAAGAGTCAGAGGCTCAACTCCACCCAGTGGTGCCTTGGAAGAAAGTCCTGAAAGCCGACTTCTGAAAAATGAGCTGGAAAACTCCGGAGCACAGATCTCAGACCCGCAGGGCTGCCGAGAGCAGACATCAACTTGGCAACTGTTGCTGTTGTTTTTTGATGTTAACACGTTATGGCAATGACTTAGGACAAAAATGTCAGTGGTGCTGTCCAATGCTAGTGGGGCTGGGCCAACAGCCGGGGCGTTTGTGCATTGTTCTAAGGGACTGGTTTAGATGTTAGTCACCAAGAGCCTTAAAAATGCCCTTGAGTGGTTGTGGTGGCTTCTTGGCCACAGCCAGCTACCCTGAGGGAGCGAGTAGTTGCAGCTGTGGCCTTGTCACCAGGGTCACAGGGGACATCAAGCTCAACTGGCATAACATACCACACAAAAACATTGTTCCACATCCTACTTTGGTGAGTAGTGACTGGGATCGTAAAAGCTTGCAAGCGGCCATCTAGATGCAACCATGGGTCGCTCCTTATCCAGAGCAGAGAAGAAGGAAGAAAACCAAAGATGCATGGAAACAATTAGTCCAAGGAACTAGCAGACCATGAAATACTCAGCCTATATGATCATGAGACCAGATGAACTAGATGGTGCCCAGCAACCACCGTCAACCACTCGGAGGGGGATCAGAGCAGGAGATCCTGGATAGAGGGGGAGAACAATGTGGAACAAAATTCAAAATCATTGCAAAAAAAAAAAAAGACCAAGTGTGCTAGTCTGATAAAGCCTGGTGAGACCCCTGAGACTATGGCCCCAGTTACCTTCTTGGGTCTGGAACTGAACCCATTCCTGTGCTTCTAGCCAAATGACAGACAGGCATATGGAGTGAGCAGTTACATCAGGTAGACACACTCCTGAGAGCAATCAATCATGGGAGAACAGAAGGTCAGTGTTTGCACAGGAAGACAGCTCAGGGCAGGAGTGCATGGGGGGAAGGACACAGGGAAGAGGTGACAGGGAGGAAGTGGGAAGAGAGCTGTTACATTGTGGGAAATTGCAGTCAATGCCATGAAACTAATTGTGTATGAACTGCTGTGTGGAAAATGAGTTTGTCCAGTAAACTTTGACCCCAATCACAGTAAAAGTTTTAGAAAGAGAGTGTGGTGCCACCACAAAGACCATTTACCAGCAAAGAGTGCTGAGAGGAGGTAGCACGCATCGCAGCGCGTCCGCGGCTTAAGAGCAGACTAACGTCTTATGCTCATGGACACGTCTAAGAATAAAACAGAAAAACGAAAATAATTACGGGAAGATTTGGGCTGCGAGACTGGGGTTTTTCCCATTTTCTTGACTGTGGCTGTCGTATTGTTTTCTCAATAAAAACGAAAAGAGAAAGAACTGTCCCAACAATCTCTTGAGGAGCTTTTCTTACTCCTGGGCACATAATAGAGGCGTGTCTGGTGAACAGACTTCCCTTTTCAAAGCTCATTTCAAATGACAACAAAGAGCGTCCAACCTTCCATTCCTTCTTAATGCCTTCCTAGTAATAAATTTGTTCCTGTTCACATGTGTGTAGTCTGTGCACTTTCGGAGGCTGGTGATTATAAAGGGACCCATTTTTAATAATTTCCTGAAGCGTTTTTGAAGCAGACAATGTACCTTCCCTGGTTCCCCAGCCCCTGGAACAGCTGGCCGCCTCTCTCCTCCTTCCCTCTAATTCACATGCGTTGTTGCTGTCACCACTGCTGCTCCTGCTCCTCACCAACCAGACACTCTCCTTCTGAGGCACAGTCCTCGCGGACGAGAAATTACACTCATCTTGTCCCCAATGCACTGCCAGACAAGAAACGGACTTATTACCCTTCAAGGAGTGGCGCACAAAGCCTGCGTCCTGGCAGGCGGACTTGATCGCTGTGGGGCAGGTGCGTGAGAATCTGACCCAGGGGTTTCCAAGCGTTAGTGTAACTGCCAACACTAACTGTGTTGATGCTGGTCGGCAGAACCCTGACAGCGGAGGGGAACTTCTGGAACGTGCATTCAGCGTGTCATTTTCACAGGTGGGGAAACGGCCGTGGAGAGGCCAGGCCTTACCCAAGGCCACACGGCCAGGTAGTGGCCAGCCCGGAATGTCCTTTCTACCCTCTGAGAGACGATGGATTTTCTTCACAGAGAACGGAGTGTGTCTGACAAGGCATTCGCTCAGGACAGTGAGCTTATTGACAAGACGTAGCGAGGCCTGGAAGCAAAAAGAGCTTGGGTTTCAGGGAGCAGCGGGGTTCTGTTGATGGTGATGGGAAATTCTGTGATGATTATGGTTGCACAACGGGGTTAACGTCATTGGTGTCACTAAATTGTATACCTGAAAAAAAGAACAAAGCAACAAACTTTTATTCCAGGGGAGAAACAGAACTTTAGTGAGCACAGGCCGAGTGTCTAACTGTTCCAGAGACTTTTTAAAGAGAAAAGGAAATCCCATGCTGTTGTTGTTGCTGTCAGGTGCCATGGAGTCAGCTCTGACTCGCTGCCGCCCCACACAGAACAGAATGAAACACCGCCCAGTGCTGTGCCAGCCCCACGATCCCTGCCGTACCGGAGCCCATCACTGTGGCCACCGTCAGTCCCTCTCCTGAGGGGCTTCCTTTTCCGCTGACCCTCCCCTTTACCAAGCATGATATCCTTCTCCAGGGAGTGGTCCCTTCTGACCACATGACGAAGTAGGTACAGTGAACCGTAAATAGGAATCAAAATGACATAAAATAAAACCAAAATTCATCCTCCCTCCCCTGTGGTTTGTACAGACCCTGCACATTCTGAAATGGATTGAAAACGCCTTCAAGGGAAAGACCAGCACCGCCTGCCAGCGTGTCA
Organism: Orycteropus afer afer; assembly: GCF_000298275.1. Lineage (NCBI taxonomy): Eukaryota > Metazoa > Chordata > Mammalia > Tubulidentata > Orycteropodidae > Orycteropus > Orycteropus afer. The sequence continues at coordinate 5,493,889 of NW_006921715.1, read as the reverse complement.
TGCTGTGGGGGCTGCGTGTGGCTGCGAGGCTGGGGGCGGTGCCATCAGTCCTTCAAACAGCGGCAGGTCACCTGTGGTGGCCAGGTGTCAGCAGAGCTTCCAGACTAAGACGGGCTACGAAGAACGGCCTGGGACCTCCTTCTGAAACAGCTGGTGCAAACTTGACAGGTCACAAGGACACCTGTCCGACTCGGTTGCCTTGGACACGTCAGCAGGAGAGGTCAGTTGCTAGAGGAGGGCACCGTGTTTGGAGAAGGGCCAGCGAGCGTGGGACGGTCGGTGCAGTAGCTGAAACAGCGCACTCAAACCCGCCGGCCATGGTGAGGATGACGGGGGCCGGGCAACGTTTGTGTTCTCTTCTGCGTCGGTTGCGATGAGTTGGTGGCAACTCAGTGCCTGTTGATTTAGCTGCTCATACTGGGAAAAGGAGCCCTGGTGGCATAATGTTGAAGTGCTCAGCTGATAACCCCAAAGTTGGTGGTTTGAACCCACCCAGTGGCTCCGAGGGAGACAGACCTGGCAACCTGCCCCTCCAAAGATCACACAGCCTAGGAAACCTATAGGCCATTCTGCTCTGTCACTTGGGGTCTGTTCTGGTTCCTAGGGCTGCTCTGACAGGAATATACCACAGATGGAACGCTTCAACAAACAGGAGTTTATTCTCTTACAGTTTGGAGGCTTTAAGTCCTAGTTCAAAGTGCCAGGCTCTAGGGGCTGGGTGAGAGCCCGTCAACCTTGAGCTTCAGCTCTGCCTCTGCTCCCAGCCCACTGAAGCTGGAGGCTTTTCTTCACTCAGCTGCTGGCTGCTGAGACTGACAAGTCTCAGGTTGACAAGTAAAAAGGCACAGTTCCAATGTTATCAAACCACACGGCAGGCCATTCATTCAAGTCCATTGAAAGTCCCAAGGTCGGCAGAGCATGGCAGGCTGCTGAGTGACTCAGCTACACGCAGGGTTCAAGCGTGCCATAAGCTAGAGACCGCGCCCAAAGCTCTAAGGCAGCTACTCAGCTCTCAGTAGATTCCACCATGGAGTCAATTACCAGTCTCATCATGGGGAATAACTGCATCCAGCTGCCCAGCCACTCAACCGGGTCCCGCCAAGCTGATGCCAACCTTAACTACCACACTTCACTGTGAGTTGGCATTGGCTCACCAGTCACCAACAACGGCAATCTGTAGAGAAAGACAGTCATCAGGGTGCACAGTCGGAATCAGGGGTTCAAATCAGCCGAGGTGTTGGGGTGGGAGAGAACGCACTCAGCCCCCCTCGCCCACCCGCAAGTTCTGAACGGAGCACATGGAGGTCTCTAGAGCTGGGTGGGAACTACTGCCGAGAACCGCTTTTTACTCACTGGGGGCCTGTTGGCATGAGCCCCTGCCCCTGGGGAGGAACAGGAAGCAAACACAGCAGGCGTGCCCTGGCCAGGCCGACGGGTGATACCACTGCCCACCTCACGGGTCAAATGAACCTGCAGGAAGGGAGAGGCAAGGGAGAAGGAGACGGGCTTATAGATTCCGGTCCATAAGCGTTCCAGGTCCTAGAAAATCAGGGTTGAAGACAAAGTCCCCTCCACCGGCCGCCCACCCAGCCCTCCGGCCTCAGGGTCACCTGGCGCTTCACAGGCGGGGGTGAAGAAAGGCCCCGGAATCTGCCCAGGATGGCAGGACCCCATTCTCCCCCACTGCCCACCCCTCACGGCCTCACCGCCTCCATCTTGGGGCAAATAAGGGGCTGTCTCCTCCCCTCACATCTCCACTGCTCACCCCATATGGTCCCAGGCTCTCGGCCCTGCCATACTCCCTGTCATGGCTTGAATTGTCCCCAAAAGGACTCTGTTGAGGTCTTAACCCTCAGGACCTTCAAAGGTGACTTTGCGTGGAAATACAGTTTTTGCAGATTTAATTAGGTAGCATGACGTCACACAGGAGTACCAAAAACCCAACCCACTGCCTGGAGTCCATTCTGACCCACAGCGCCCCTAGAGGACAGAGTGGAAATGCACCACAGGGTCTCCAAGCTGTCAATCTTCATGGAAGCAAAGCCCAAACCACACCCACTGCCGTGGAGTCCATTCTGACCCACAGCGCCCCTAGAGGACAGAGGGGAACTGCCCACAGGGTCTCCAAGGCTGTCAATCTTCA
>NW_006921715.1:5488390-5490748 GCF_000298275.1 Orycteropus afer afer | reverse complement strand
GAGGGACTAGCACCCACAGGGCTGCTTCTGTAGCCCTCCGGAACCCCCTGCTCTGTTGGGCCACAGTCGGGGAGCTCTCAGTCCCCTGGGCCTACCCACAGCCACACACGGCTCCCAAAGTGGGCACTGTCAGCTGGACGCGTTAACCAGGCAGCCCGACAATGAGCCACGGAGTGAATACTTTAGGGGTGTCTGGGGATGATCTCCAGCTTTCTAACCCACTTGCTCATTAATGCTCAGTGTCAGGGTACCCAATGAGCGAGGTAAGCATGGGCTTACTAGTGCTTGCTGACTATTCTGTAGTGAACAGCTTCACTTTTACCCCACATTGACGATTCTGCTTCTAGGTGGGCCTGGCATCTGTCTCTGTCCCAGCCCCACAGCCCCTTCTTACAGAATCAAAGCCTCTTCGGATTTACAATCCTCGATGGAGATGGAGGACCCAGTAACCTAGAGATTGGAAAGTAAGCCCAGGTGAGCCCGTGCCAGCCTGGGTGCGGACCCAGGTGAGGCCGTGCCGGCCCGGGTATGGAAGCCAGGTGAGCTCGTGCCGGCCAGGGTACAGACCCAGCTGAGCCCGGGCCAGCCCGGGTGCGGACTCAGGTGAGGCCAGGCTGGCCTTGCTTGTTGTGTAATGCACCCTGTGAAACAACGGCAGGGCCCCCAGAGGAGGGTCAGCCCCGAGTGCTTGGGTGGAAGCCTGATCTCAGGTCCTCCTAGGACATCAGCCCCAGCCAAGTCACCTGAACGCACCCGTTTCCTCACCAAAGGGCAGGGTGCAGTGGACCTGTTCCCCGGTCCCTGGGAATAGCCACCCATCTAGCACACACACTCTCCAGGTGACACAGCTGCCTGAACAACCTGGCAGGGTCTGGCTCTGGGGCCACATCTTTGATGAAGATGATGGTGACAAGCGCCACTCTGCCGGGGGTTTCCATGAGACGGGTCCCACTGGGCCCTCACGGTGGCCTGGGGGAGTCCTGGGTGCTGTGAACGGCTAGGCGCTCTGCTGCTCCCTGAGAGGTCCGAGGTTCGTCCCACGCGGCAGTGCCTCAGAAGAAGGGCTGGTGGACTCCCCGTGAAGCCAGGCTGCGCCTCTCTGCCTTGCTGGTCCCCCATCTCCTCACAGGTGGGCCAAGGACGTTCAACCCCCAGTGGGCGTGGAGTCGCCCCTGACCTGGCGACCTGGGCTAGAGTAACTGTGACTCCACAGCGTTTGCCCGGCTGTGATCTTTTGGAAACAGATCACCAGGCCTCTCCTCGATGCACCTCTGGGTGGGATCAAAGCACCCACCTCCCAGCACGTCTGCCACTGGCACTACCCAGGGACTCCACAGGAAGGGCCAGAGACCGACAGCACCCACCCTGGAGCCACACTGGGCAGGGGGACGTGGCTTTCCTGAGCAGACCCATCAGGTAACCGGGCAGCAGCGTCTGCCCCCGGTGAGCCGCAGCCACACACCCCTCAGAGCCCACCTGGCCCAGCTGTTACGACATCCTGGTATCATGACAACGCAGGCTGTCAGCTTTCAGCTACTACGGACTCTCTTTCAGCCGCTGCTAAGAGTCCATTAAGGACGCCCTCTGCTCTGCAGAGCCCGTGCCCAGGTTAAATTCCTCATAAGCAGATGTTTATTTGTGGAGAGCTGCCGTAGGGGTGGTGTTGAATGCCGAAGCAGTTCCTTAAGTTGAGGGTCACCAAAGGCCCCACTATAGAAAGAGGTGCACCTAATATTGCCTGTTGTACCATGCTGCCCAGGGAAATACCAAGAAGAGGGGTCTTTGACTTGAAGAAGGAGGATTTGATGGAGGAAAAATATAAAATTCCGAAAGCATGTCCGTTGGAAGGAGCAGACTTGTATGTGTGGAAATAGATTCAATAAGGTGGTTTGAATGACAGGAGAACAGGTCAGGGGCACAGGGACGGCCGGTGACAGAGATGTGTTCAGGCCTTGAATACGCTCACGCGCAAGGCCGGGGATCAGTGCGAGCTTCCCGGCCGCCTGGCCTGTATTTTTAGTTGGCTGAGAGAAGATCTCGCTGCCAGAGGAAGCGGTGGGTTTGCTCAGGGCCCGGGAAGGGAACGTCTGTGAGATGCCGCTAAGGGTGCTGACGGCTTCTGGTCCCACACAGTGGTGTAGCAGCAACACCTGTCACAGGAGGCCCCGAGACAGGCAAGACTCTCAAACGCCTACTCTATGCTGAGAGGAGAACTAGTGGCAGCAGCTAACCAACAGGTCTTTAGTTCAAACCCACCCGCCGCTCCTCGTGGGGAATTTGTGGCAGTCGCTTCTATAAGGATTTAGCAGTCTTGGCAACCCTGTGGGCAGTTCCACTCTGTCCTCTAGGGGCGCTGTG
>NW_006921715.1:5485219-5487941 GCF_000298275.1 Orycteropus afer afer | reverse complement strand
AGAAGGGACTAGTCCCTGGAGAAGGTCAGGGAAAAAGGGGAAGACTCTTAACAAGATGGACGGACATAGTGGCTGCAACAGTGGACTCCAGCACAGCAGGGATTGCGAGGCTGGCGCAGGGCCAGGCGGTGTCGTTGTGCTGTGCATGGGGTCGACGCAGTGTTTCGTTGTGTTGTGCATGGGGTTGCTGTGACTTGGAGCTGATCTGACGGCACCTAACAACAACAGCAACAACGTGCCAGGCCCTGCGGGAAGCACTGTCTGTCTTATCACAGTCAGCCCTTGCAGCAGCTAGGGAGGTAGGGATTTACTGAAACATGTTCCATTAAGTAGATTACAACTCGTGGCGATGCCGTGCGCTGCAGCGTGGACCTGTCCCACGGGCTCTCTTGGCTGCAGTCTTCATGGAAGCAGGTCACCAGGCCTTTCTACCACGGCACCACTGCGTGGGTTTGAACTGCCAACCTTCAGGTCAGTTGTTGGGGGCAAGCCCCCTGGGTCCCCAGGGACCCTAGGAGTCATTACCCCTCCCCCCATTTAGAGCTGGGTGGCCGCTGGGTGGTGCAAACAGTGTGCCTGGCTGCTAACCTAAAGGTTGGGGGTTCAAGTGCACTCAGAGGAGCCTTGGGTGAAACACTTGGTGATGAACTTGTACAAATCCAGTCATTGAAGAGGCAGCGGGGCACAGCTCCACTCTGACCCACAGGGGCCATGAGTCGGAGTCAGTGCTCCAGACCGCCTGGCGGAAGCCCAGTCCCTCGCAGTGGCCGGGTCGCCTGAGCCAAGGATGCTCGGTAGAAGGCCATCCTCGTTTCCTCTTGCCTTTGGCTGGGTCCATGTGGGCCAAAGAACTTGGTTTGGCTTCTGGAAATAACGTTTGCTTTCCAGAATAGCCGGGCAGGTAGGAGCTACTCAGGTCCCACACCTGGCAATCCCATACCTGGCGGGAAGGGAGGGGGAATCTAACAGCCATGCAAATTCATCGACGGGCCGGTCATGCGTATGCATTGAGGCCCCAGTGGCCAGGGGACCCCGGACCGTGGGGGCTGGCTCTCTCCGGGGCCTCCTGAATCTGTGAGACCCTGCAGGCATGGGAGAGAGTGTGGGATGCCCCTGGAACAATGGAGGCCTCGTGCTGGGAACCCTCCCAGGCCGTGTCTGTGGATCTCTATGCTTGTACCCTTTCTGATTGTAATAAACGGGTAACTGTGGGCAGGTAGTCCCCGTGGGGTCTGTGAGGCATCCTAGCAGATCGTGGGACACACTAGGATGGGACACAAGGACCAGCAGAGGGGCTGGCGTCTGCCTGTTGGGCAGGGGCTGGTGGGACAGAGTCCCCACTGGTGGAGACAGGTCTAGCTGGTTAGGGCCACAGAGAGAAAGCACCATGTGAATGGCTGTGTCACAATGATGAAGTGGGGCTGTGAATTACCTTCAGCTGTTGGAGACTGGCCTTCTGTTGGCCATCATTCTCGCAGTCCCCAGAAGTGGCCCCTAAAGAGAAGCCTCATGTAAAATGAAGCTGTCAGGATGGGGAGGTGGTGCAGGGAGGGAAGGAGGCTCAGCCAGGGAGTGGTGTCACTGTTCCATGGAGGAGAATGATCCCTCAGGGGACCTCCGGGGACAGTGTGGTCACCTTCCACGGCTGTCCTAATCAAGGGTGTGGGAGCTGCAGGATTTATACCTCAGCACTGGTCAGTCACTGGATAAGGGCTGGCCCCTGCAGAACATAGACTCAACCCCAAGCGTTTCCAGCCCTTGAGGCCCTGGTGGCCAAAGCAGACTTGGGCAGCCTGAAAGCAGGCTTCTAGCAGAGCCCCGCACCACTGGTTGTCGGAGTGAAGACGGTCTCGTGATCACAGGGGCCATGGGTGGGACTATTTCTGCTATACTCGCCAGTTTCCCCATTTGGATGAGATGAGCTCTCAGGTGTCTCCCAACTCCAGCTTCCTCCTGCCCGGTAACCTCAAGATGACCTTCCAGTCCCTGCAGGCTGGCTTACAGGACACGCAAGCAGAGGCCAGTTAGGAGTGCAAGCAAGATGGTGCTCCAACAAGAACCTTGGCAATGGACGCCATCAACATGGTGGCAAGGGCACTGCTCATTTGATTTGGCTCTGTGAGCCCAGCCCTGCCATCTCCAGCCAGTGCAGACTCAGCACCTTGGGGCAAATTTCAGGACAAGAGTTCTCAGGACAGACTTGAGCTCCTCAGGCTTCCACCAAAGCTCATGGGGGCAAGGCCCTGACAGGACTTTCATTCCAGGGAATGCTGGTGGATGGCGGCTGTATATGCCCATCTGGAGAAGCAAGCTGGGGGGGGGGGGTGGAGATCCATGGAAAGTTAGAGTCAGAGTTCTGATTTTGCCTCAACCAGCTCTGTGGCTGTGGGCAAGTGACAGCACCTCTGTGACCGTGGTCAAGTGACACAACATCTTTGAGTGTCATTTTCCCCATTGCCAACTGACACACGATCTTAGAGCCACAGTGGGAATAAAACTGGATGCACATGTAGTGCTCTGCACATAGTAGGTGTTTTGAAAACATATTGCCTTGTCCTTCTTTCATTTTATTCACTTCTCCTCAATGGCATTGAATCTATTATGATCAGTGCTCAGGAAATATTAATTGAATGAATGAATACATGGGTGGGTGGGTGGATGGATGGATGATTGGGTAGATGGTTGGATGGGTGGGTAGATGGACAGATGGGTGGGTGGGTGG
>NW_006921715.1:5478553-5480210 GCF_000298275.1 Orycteropus afer afer | reverse complement strand
TAGTGTTTTCCTTGATCTGCCTCTTAATCCATTAAATATAATTCTTCTGAAATCCTTATCAGGGAGTTCCAATGCTGCTGCTTCTTCAGGGATGTGTTCTGGGTCTGAATCCTTCTTCCTTTTTTCTACTGCTTTATCTTTCTTCTTTGTGTGGACTGTGATAGTCTGTTGTCTCCAAGACATTGTGATGTTGTTGAATTTAGATCTCTGCTAATTTTCCAGTCGTTGGCATCTGGAATGTCCTTGTGGTCCCCGGCAAGTGGATCCTAGTCTTAGGCCCCTGCAATCTGAGAGAATGCTGTTGCTTCAAATATCCAAAATGGTTAAACAACTTGTAAACATTCAAAATGGCTGTGCTCTCAGGACAGGCAAAAGTCTACACCGCAGCCTGTCACTCTCTTCTCTGCTTCCCCTTCTATTCACCAGGCACCAGCGCAGTCCTCCGTGCAGCAGTCTCTGGCTAGCAGGCTGATGTTTAGGTTAATTCTTAGGTCTTTATACCGCTCGGTAATATCCAAGGTGTCTGTGCCATCAGGATCGCTGACAGACCACAGCTCCTTATGTCTCCTTTCTCGGTGTTTTCATGCAGGTTCTTCCACTAGTTGGGCTTTAGTCCACTTCTGTATCCTTCCTGTCAAAGCTCAGGGCTCCAGGATTATCTTCTGCATCTGTGTTAATTGGTTCCCCTTTTCTTTGTTGAAGAGGGTCTGTGTAGTTTGTTTATTCCGCCATCTTACCTCAACCCCTAAACCCAGTGAGCTTTGGGATGATTTGTTACAAGGCGTTTGTAGTGATAGCTAACCAGTGCATTTCTCTCCTACTCAGCCTGAGAGCTGGTCAGACCACAATCCAGAGCAAAAGGCTCTTACCCCTGTCTGTTCTGCCCACTGCCAGTGGGTACTGGATGCCTTCGTCAGACGCACGTACAGAAGGGATTAGAGAAATTCAATTACATTCCAATGACCTTCATATCCACCCAACTTCCACACACCAAGCCAAGCAGACCCTTGAGCTGCCCCACCTTGGTTAGCTGGGGCTCACGAGCTTCCCACCTGCTAATGTATGTACCTGGAACTAGATAGACCCTTTCTCTCCTGCAAAGGACCCCTGCCTACCTTAACCTCACCTCACCACATCTCACCTCCATGATGTACAAGTGTTGCTCCAAACACCCACATGCAGCAGACGTGGGCAGGTATCACTGTCCTGCAGCAGCACGTGTCCAGTTCCCAGACATGTTTCACAGGCAGCAAGAGCAGCAGGGCAAAGCCAGGCTCCAGATGAATCCTTTGTTGGCCATAATAGCTGCAGTGGTGGTGTTCAAATTCCTGATCCGCCACTCAGCAGAAGTTAGGGACGGGGTGCACGTTCCACAGAAGTTGTCCACTTGAGTTTCACTTTATCAAAACAAAAAATTAGAAGTGCTCCATGTGTATATCTAAGCACATCATTATCTTCCAAGGGCTTTGTCAGCATTACACCTTCTCGCCGCATCATTGCTGAGAGACCTGGACTTGCAGTCACTCGTGTGGCCTTCTGCTTGGGTCCCCTCGCTGGCTTGGTGTGGCCATTGTTCCACCACCATTGTTGATGCCGAGTGTGAAGGCGCTGTAGAGGAAGCCCTCCAAGCAAATGCTCACGCTTTCTCTCTCCACTC
>NW_006921715.1:5477439-5478453 GCF_000298275.1 Orycteropus afer afer | reverse complement strand
TGGGTGGGTGGGTGGGTGGATGGATAACAGGAAAGAAGATGGCTAGATGAATGGGTGGGTGAAGGGAGGGAGGGAGAGAGGAAGGGAAGGAGGAAGGAAAGAAGGATGGATCCCCATTTGGACCCCACAAGGGAATCAGTTACTTGGTCAGCTCTCTGAAGATGATATACCCACCAGTAATAATGATATTATTCACGCTTCTCTTTGCTCCATCTTTTCACACTGTTTTCATGTTGCTCCTCTTCCTCTCTCAGGCTCAGCTCTTTGTTCTGCCCCCTTCTCCCCGCTTCCATTCCAGGCCCTGACTCACCTATCATCACTGAACAGCCCATTCCCTGTGACTGGTTTCTTTCCAGCTGGAAACTTTCAAGAAACTGGAAGGAGTCCTCCAGGCCCTGGGTGCTGAGCTCCTTGAAGCTGAGATGGCATGACCAGGTTATGATGCTTCTCTGGAGTCCTGACTAAACTCTGCCCTCCTCCTGGACTGAGGACACCTCTTGGGCTGGGTCCATCCGCTGCGCATGCTGTTATCTCCTGCTCTTCCCTAAAATCCTTGGAAGCTGTCTTCTGCTCTTGGCATCCACCTGGCTTGGTTTCTTGTCTTGCTCTGACCCTCAGAACCTGCACCCAGCCTCACTGGACTAATGAACACAATCCTGGCCTTATGTTGTTTGCACAGCTTGCTTTGGTCACTCCCCTGGCCCACACCCATGCCCTGTGACCTCCCAAGTCCCAATCATTGCATCCATAGTGCTGTGTCACTTGCAACTCTTCCATTTAACCAATAAGAACAGAATCCATGTCCTCCTCAGAAGTGAGGAGGACCGACCAAGAGCACTCCCCCAGTGAACCGGGCTCGGGTGTCCTCACCTCACGACGTTGCTGTTGGTGATATCACTGATGACTGATATTAGTAATAGTGAAGTTTTGATAGTAGCACGTCACCGCTGCTGCTGCCGTTGTCAGCTGCCGTTAGGTCAGCCACCGACACATAGCAAGCTTGTGCACAGTGGG
>NW_006921715.1:5475811-5477014 GCF_000298275.1 Orycteropus afer afer | reverse complement strand
GATTAACAAGTGCTTTCCCATACTCTGCCTTTTCTGAGCCTCACACGAGCTTGGAGAGCAGGAAGGAACTAGAGGATTTTAGCCCCATCTTTGAGATGAGGAAAAATCCCAGCAAGGCATTGGAGCCTGGTTGTGGAATCGGACAGACAGGGGTTCGAATCCCAGCTCTGCTGTGAGCTTCTTCAGGTAGCTTTACCTTGCCAACCATCATGTGTCAGGTGGGCACAGTAATGACGCTGTTCTAGAATCTCTGAGAAGAAGATCTGGTTATGGATGAGACCGTGGGAGGTGGAAGGTGGCAGACCTTGGGAAATGTTGTCTCCTGGGCGGACTGAATGGCAGCTGTGACCTCCCTGCATTCACACTCCTGCCTAGGCCTCATCACGGCAGAGTGGAAGGTCACCTCCCAGCCCTGGAGCCCGGGCTCGGCGTGGGGCTCTCATTGGCGGCTGTATGTCAGTTGCCATCAGTCACATGTTGTTGCTGTTGTTTGTTAGATGTCACCACCGACATGGCTCTGATGGCTGGCGACCCATGCACACCAGAATGAAACGTTTCCAGTCCAGCGCAGGTCCACTCGAGTTCACCAGTGAGGCCACTGTGTGTTCCGAGTGCTTCCAGCCTGGGGCTCGGCTCCCAGCACTGTCTCGGGTGATATTCCGTCGTGCTTCCCAGCGTTCTCACTGGCTGGTTTGTGGAAGTAGACCGCCAGCCCTGTCTACCTAGTCTGTCTTAGTCTGGAAGCTCCGCTGAGCCTGGTCCTCCATGGCTGGCCCTGCTGGGGTTGGAAATACTGGTGGCATAGCCTCCAGCCTCACAGTGACACACAAGCCACCACAGAGGGACACGTTGACAGACGAGTGGTGGAGGAAGCATGCAAGAAGCCGTAAGAAGCTACTCTGGGAAGCATTGCCCCTCTTCCGGCCCCAGGAGGAACATGCGTGGAGCTGAGCCTTCGATGGTGAAGCAGAGGCACCCGGCTGAGCCCAGCCAGGCTGTGGGTTTGTGGGAAGAAGTGATGTTTAAACCCACTGAACTTTGGTTACCCTGAGATTTGTAATTTTCTCCCCGAGTTTGGAACAGTCCATTCTATCTTTCAACTCTCTCAACTTCCTCACTGTTTAGAAATTCTGTAACTACACAATATTTTCCCTCTTTCTGGTTTGTAGTTGCCCTCATTTGCCAATTGATGTCTCTGGTTCC
>NW_006921715.1:5462977-5472031 GCF_000298275.1 Orycteropus afer afer | reverse complement strand
CTCTGGAATGTGGTCTGACCAGCTCTCAGGTTGAGTGTGGGGACTCTGTCCACCTCACTGCTCAGGCTTCCCGTCTGAACAAACCAAAGACCTCTCTTTCCATTCCCCAAACAGCATCCCATCAGTCTCTCAGCTAACTGCCATGCAAGGTTTTGAGACCCAAAAATAAACACACACGGCTTGTACTGTGTGACTTACCATAAACCATACTACCATCAGCTTTAGGCTGTGGCCCCTGCAGGGCCAAGCTGGGGTCTGGCCCAGGACATTGGGGTCCTGCCACAAGCCAGGAGTCTCACAAGATGAATAGCTGGCTACTTGAACAAAGAACCCAGGAATCTCACCAGATGAGTAAGCCAGCTCCTGAAGCAAAGACGGGGAACGCCCCCAGATACCATTCATTCATTCATCAGCTGTTGATGGGGTCCCTCTTGTGTGCTGCTGGGACCCCTAGGAAAGTTTCAGGGGCCATTAGGGGGGATCTGACAGGGAAGTCAGAGAAATAGGGTGGAACCGTGGGGCAATCAGTGCTACCAAATCCACAGAAGGAAAGAATTTCAAAAGGGAAGAGGGTTCCCAGTGTCCCAGGAACTGGGGGGGGGGGCAAGAGAGGAGCTGGTGGGCCATGTCTGTGGACTCTATCATGGAACATAGCGCAGAGAGGGATGTTCATTCCTCATCAAGCAAATGCAGCTCCATGGGGATCCCCCCCCGTCTACCCTTCTCCCATGGAGATGTTACCCCAAATTCCGCCAGACCCTGGGGCTTTCTGCTCACTGCCCATGGTCACTTTGAAACTACAAAGACAGCTGAGGTGAGTTATTCAAATGTCCAGAACACGAAAGCATCCAAGAGCCCATGCTGGGTTTGAAGGTAAGGCTGGGCCTGCCTCTGCAGAGAGGTGCCCGAGAAGCAAGCTGGTGGCCCTCTTCACCGTCCAGCTGCCCACCACATGCCAGTGGTGCGTAGACTTTATTAATCTTTCAGAGAACCATCTTGTGTCTTGTTGACTTTTTCCATTGTCCTGTCGTGCTTGTCTCTTGATGCTAATTGAGTTCTCCAAAGGCACGCAGAACATGCACACACAGTAAAGTAGTTCATGTGAAAATATGAAAGAGCCGTTGCTGTCAGGTTGCTTCCAACCCGTAGTGACCTCACGTACAACTGAGCAGAGTGCTACCCGTCCTGCGCCTTCCTGACGTCCCTGCTGTGGCTGAGCTCGTTGTCACAGCTCAGTGTCAATCCACCGCACTGAGGGTCTCCCTCTTCCTCGCTGCCCCTCTACTGTGCCGGGCTTGATGTCCTTCCTCGGGGACCGGTCTCTCCTGATAACACCCCAAAGCACATGAGTCAAAGTCTGGCCTCCTCACTTCTAAGGAGCACCTGGCTGTACTTCTTCCAACACAGATGTGTTCACTCTTCTGGAAGCCCATGGAATGTTCAATATTCTTCACCAACACCACAACAGAAGAATTGTAACCCACTGGCTTTCGCAGAGATATTTAAAGCATAAATAATAATAATAATAATAATAAAATGCGCTACTGTAGCGTTGGATCCAACTCATAGCGACCCCTCCTTGGGTTTCCGAGGCGGTATCACTATGGAAGTACATTGCCCCATCTTCCTTCCGAGGAGTGGCTGGTGGGTCTGAACCGCCAGCCTTCTGGTTAGCAGTCAAGTGCCTTAGGCACCACGCTGCCAGAGCTCCTCATTTAAAATACAGTATATGCTCATTTGTAAAATTTCCACCATCGTGGGAGGGTCTCGGTCTCCTTCCGCAGCCTCTCTGTGAGACTCTGCCCAGAAGCCGGGCCTCTCACGTGCTTCCTGGCTTGCTGCACCAAGTTTCAACGGCTGAGTTTTCGGAAGGCGATCACCCGACCTTCCTCTGGGCACCCCTGGGCGGACTCGAATTGCCAACTTTTCAGTGACAACCAAACCCCTTAACCGTCTGCACCACCGAAGGACCGGCCCTGAGAAGGGGATCAGAGGCTGGTGTGTTCGAGGGACTGGAGGAGCGGCATCGCGCCAAGAAGGGGCCCAGACCCCACTGGGTCCAGGGAGACGCTGAGGCAAGGAGCAGAGGTGGGACCAGCCCCTGGCCGAGTCCCCGCAGCGTGAGGCCATTGCAGACCCTTGGGCCCGATAGCTTCCTTGGGCGCCAAAGTTCTATTTACAAAGCTGTCCTTGAGACTTGAGAAAAACTTTTGTCTTTTTTTTTTTTTTTTAAGAATGGGAAACCAAAGCCCATTAAAAAAGAGAGGGGGAAGCCCACTGACTGCCGTGGACACCATTGGAAGTGTTTCTCATGCTGACAAAAGAGAAACAACAAAGAGCGTGTTTCCATTATGTTTCCAGGGGGACAGTCGACAAGCTGGCGAGGAGGAAGTCATAAATGAAACGGGGAGATGCAGTAAGTGGGGATGTCAGTGCAAGGGGGTTGTGTTCTCCGAGGCAGGGAGGCCCCAGCGGAACACTTTCGACGGCTTACTGAATTTTGAGAGAAAAGGAAAATCACTCATGATTTCAAGGACGGCGGCAGCCCAATCACAGGCCACTGCCATCACCTCCTTGCCAAGGAAATCAGTTGTCATGGCAACTTCAGGTTGCATCACTAAGAATCTTTTACATGTGGAGAGTAGGGAGGCAGGGCTGTAAGTACTGGAGGAAAAGCACTGGGGAGAAAGAGAAGACTTTGAAACCTGAGAAGTCGAGGCAGTGAGTCCTAGCCAAAGAAGCAGCTGGAGGCGGGGGCAGGGGACCGCCATCGCTCAAGTGGCTGCTCTTTCAGTGGCCGCTGGAGTCGTGGAAGGAAGGGGCCTGCGCCCGCCTCGGTTTCCTCTTCGTCTCACATCCCAGTGTGGTGGTGTGTCTTCTCTCATCCATGAAGAGGGCAAGTTTTAGGGGGACAGAGCGGACCGTCCGGAGGGGTGTCCTTGCTTCACGCCGTCCTGAGCAGACCCTCACCCCAGTCCTCCTCCAGCTGCTCTGGAAAGGCTTGCTCCCAGCTTGCCCGTCTGACAAAGCGCCCCAACGAAACGGTGCTCTGCGCTCCGCCCCGAGGCCGCGCTCTGCTCTCCACGTGTGCGGGGCTCAGTCAGGGAACGTTGCTGGAGAGAAGAGCATCGTCTGGCTCCAAAGAGGCCTTTTCGCTCAGAGTCAGGGAGAAGAGGTGGTTTCTTCAGCTGCCACGGAGCCAAGGGTGACCCCGCGTGTGTCAGGGCCCAAGCGTGTTGCACAGGTTTCCAACGGCTGATTGTCTGGAAACATCACCAGGCCTTCTTCTGAGGTACCTCCGGTAGATCGAACCTCCAAACTTGCAGTAGCAGCCGAGCGCTAACTCTTTGTGCCACCCGGGACTCCACTGCAATGCTGTGTCAAATCGACAGGCCCGTCACCCTCTGAGATGTAGGCTTTCTAGTCACAGGGGGGCCCGAGCTGAGGCCAGTGGGGCCAGGTCACTGGCGAGCCCCCATCTCTAGGTGGCTGTTAGCCACATCCTTGACCCAGAGGCTGGCCCTTCACTCTCCCACCTGCCCAGCCCAGGGCTCAAGCTCTGGTCCTGTGTTCTTGGGCAGAACTAATCCCCAAATACCTGTAAGTTTCCTCCTGCCCCACACATCCCATCAATCAACAAACACGGAACTCCTCTGCTGGACAGCCAGCAGGGCCAAGGGACTACAAATCCAGCCTGATGCCTGTCCTTTTTGTAAATAAAGTTTTATTGGGACACAGCTGTGCCCACTCAATTACATACTGTCAGTGGCTGCTTTAGTTCTACAGCAGAACTGAGTAATTGCAACAGAGACCATGAGGTCCCCAAGGCCTAGGGTGTTTGCCGTTTGGTCCTTTACAGAGACAGTTGGCTGGCTCCTGCCCTAGGCTCTTGGTGAGATGGGAGGGCCCCTAGCAGAGGCAGGAGATACAAAGCAGAGTCAAACCCAGGTTGTGGTGGTTAAGTTTGTGGTCAACTTGGCTGGGCCTGGTTGAGTGGCTGGGCAGCTGGATGTAGTATTCCCCATGATGAGACTGGTCATCACCTCCATGGTGGAATCTACCATAAGCAGCCTTTGGGTGTGCAGTCTGCTTCCCGTCTATAAGAAACAGCTTTGTGAATGGTCTCTAGCTTATGATGCCCTTGAACCCTGCATGTAGCCATGTCATTGTTCAGCAGCCTGCCATGCTCTGCCGACCTTGGGACTTTCAATGGACTTGAATTAATGGCCTGCTATGTGGTTTAGTAACACCAGGACTGTGGCATTTCATTTGTCGACTGCGGGTTTGTTAGCCTCAGCAGC
The DNA here is from genome assembly GCF_000298275.1 of Orycteropus afer afer. NCBI lineage: Eukaryota > Metazoa > Chordata > Mammalia > Tubulidentata > Orycteropodidae > Orycteropus > Orycteropus afer. The sequence continues at coordinate 5,467,730 of NW_006921715.1, read as the reverse complement.
CAGTAGCTGCCTGAGTGAAGAGATGCCTCTAGCTTCAGTGGGCTGGGAGCAAGAGGCAGAGCTGAAGCCCAAGGTCAAAGGGCTTTCACCCAGCCTCTAGAGCCTGGCAGTTTGAACTCGGACTTCTAGCCTCCCGAACTGTAAGAGAACAAACTCCTGTTTGTTTGTTCAAGCCAAGTTTGTGGTATATTCCTGTCAGGGCGGCACCAGGTAAGCAAAACACAGGTACTGTCCCCAAGGAAGGGAGAGTTAAGTGGAGGCAACAAACTACCCATTATGATTGTACTGCAGGTGGGCCGGCCTGGGAGAGGCTCAGGACCATGCTGGTGATCTCAGGGGGAGCGGTCCCACTGCCAGAGAGCCCGAGGAGGAGTCGGGAGGCCCTGAACGGGGTTAGGCTGGACCACGTGTGTATGCAGAAGGGGGTACCACAGAGCACAGGGAGCAGACACGGAACACAGGGACTAGGCATGGAGCACAGGGAGCAGACACGGGGCATGGGGACCAGACATGGAGCACAGGGAGCAGACACGGAGCACAGGGACCGGACACGGAGCACAGGGACCACCGGACACAGAGCACGAGGGCCAGACACGGAGCACAGGGACTGGACACGGAGCACAGGGACCAGACAGCATGGGGAACAGGGACTAGACATGGAGCACAGAGACTAGGCAGCATGGGGAACAGGGACTAGACATGGAGCACAGGGACCAGACACGGAGCACAGGGACCACCGGACACGGAGCACAGGGACCAGAGAGCATGGGGAACAGGGACTAGACATGGAGCACAGAGACCAGGCAGCATGGGGCACGGGGACTAGACATGGAGCACAGGGACCAGACACAGAGCACAGGGACCGGACACGGAGCACAGGGACCAGACGTGGGACACAGGAAGTGCTGGGGTCTGATATGATAGCAAGGTGCATTGAGGGCCAAGACATGTGGCTGGAAAGAGAGACTAGGGAAGGGTCTTAGAGGATCTGGAGTTTGAAGGTTATTCCCTAGACAACAGAAAGTTTGGGGAAGGAACAGGGGCAGCTGTGCCCTGGGACGATTAGAAAGGCAGCAGGTGCAGCGTTGACTGGAGACATGCTTCCGAGAGAAATGAAGCCTCAGGACTGATCGCCACCCAGTCAAACGCAGTCATGTGCAGGAAGGGTTCTGCAAGCCGCTCAATGCAGGGGATGGTTGTGATGATTTATGGGAACAAAAAGCGAATGCAGTGAGATTTAGCCCTTCCTCCCAGACCCGTTCCTGTGTTTCAATCTCCTTAATGGCCCTCCGTCCCCAGTGGTATTTTGACTTCCCCAGACTGTAATCAGAGCCCGCGTCAGACTGGGTGCACCCTGATCGAGCAGCCAGAGACTTACTCCTGCTGTGGTACAGAACGCATCACAAGGTCATACCATGAGGGATCGCGCTCCACCCAGGACCGAACGAGGGCCACCATGGGGCCTGGACATACCTTCCCACAGCTTCAGCCCAGGGAAGGGCACTGACTCGGTCACAGCAAGACCTTCATCAAAGGGCTACAGTGTCACGCAGCCCCAGCCAGCGTAACAGAAGATTATCGATGAAGTCCAGACACTGGCCAAGGAGTCCTGTGGGGCAATTGTTAAGCGCTCAGTGCTAACCAAAGGTCAGCGGTTCAATCCCACCAATGACTCTATGGGATAAAAGACCTGGCATCAGCCTCCTTAAAGATTTCAGCCTAGAAAACTCTGTGGGACAGTCTACTGGGTCCTGCAGGGCCACCATGAGTTGGAATTGACTCCACAGTGGACAGCAACAACCACAACTATTGGAGGTCTCAGGGGCTGTGGTGGTTTCATGGTTGAATCACCACCTTCCATGCAGGAGACCCAGGTTTGATTCCCAGCCAGTGCCCGTCATGCACAGCCTCAGCTTCCAGACTCTAATGAATGAGGAAGAATGAGCTGGTGATCAATGCCCAAAACTCCACCAGTGAAGACCTCGTGGGTCATGGTGGGCCGACCCTCAGCTTCCAGACTCTAATGAATGAGGAAGAACCAGCTAGTGATCAACGCCCAAAACTCCACCAGTGAAGACCTCGTGGGTCATGGTGGGCCGACCATCAGCTGATCATGGGGCTGGACGGGACCAGCAGTGTCTCGTTCCGTTGTGCGTGGGGTCACCACGAGTAGGTGCCGACTGGACCGAGCTGTCCTTACCTGAGCAGGAGCAAGGGGTCAGGGAGGGAGGATGATTGCCCTGAAGTCCAGACATCCCTGGCACCGAGAAAAAGATATGGTAGCGGCTTTGTCTTGAAAAATGAGACTGAAAATTGATATTAAGTTTGCTTTTCTTGAAGTATAATAAAACTCAGGTTATAATAGTTGCTGACTGTGTGAACTCTGTGAGGGCCAAGCAGCCTGTTGGCTGGGAGGGGCCCATGATTTTTCCAACAACTTTGTAGGACAGTGGGTTGTAGTAGCCTTCGCTTCAGGTTCAGCCTCCCAGTGCAGCAGTAGAGACGTACATCGAAGATCGAGGGTTCCTACAGTTCTCTCAAGGACTGTCTTGTTGATTGGAAATCATTCCGAATGTCTACCCACCATTACCCAAGATGGTGCTCTCACTGTCACACGTGAGCTCCTCCCTGACTCCTGGAACTCCCCGTGCCCGTGACCACGCAAAGGTTTCCAGCGTGCTAGAGACACTATCAGGGACTTCAGAAAATCCTAGGACCAGATTGACAATTTCTCTTTGCAATGCCTTTGTGGTCATCTGATTCATCCCCAAACCAATAGAAGATGTGGGCAGAAGACAGATCAGTGTGGAGACAGGTTGGTGACCACGTGGGGGTGGGGGCCAGAAGCTTCCATCCTGGGGTCTGAGGCCCCTACAAACTCAGCCGGACCCCAACGCCGCTCAGCAGTCCCGTTCTCTGCCCGGCTCCGGCCCTTGCATGTCCCCAGTGTCCTCCTGGGTGGCTTCTCCATGCTTGGACCCCAGGCCCCGCTCGCTACCTACCTTTCCTCTGCAGGGAAAGTGGAGGCCCAGGGCAGGAAAGTTTGCAGCCTGCGTCTGCGGCAGCTGTCACCCATGTCCCTCGAGCCCACGAGGGAGGCCCTCCTTCTTGGCTCAGAGTCCTTCCTTCCCTACCCACCCTGTCCGTGTGAGTGGAATCTACTTCCCACCCCACTGACGGTGACCTGCTGGAACCAATGGGACAGGTGGAAGGACAAAATGACGGTGCCAAACGGGGGCCGTAGGGCAATACACATCCCCTGTTGTGCCAATGCCATTTGCAACAAGAAAGCATGGTCCCGGCGGCCATCGCCTGTCCAGCCTGCGGCCCGAGATGACACACCCACAGAGCAGGTCTGAGTGGAAAGCCACCCGGTCCATCTGAGCCCCACCCCCGACCTGGTCCGCCTGAGCCGCACTGGCCCCCCGACCCGGTCCGTCTGAGCCCCGGCTGGCCCCCTGACCTGGTCCATCTGAGCCCCGGCTGGCCCCCCGACCCGGTCCGCCTGAGCCCCCGCTGGCCCATAGACCCTGTCCGTCTGAGCCCCGGCTGGCCCCCCGACCCGGTCCATCTGAGCCCCAGCTGGCCCCCCGACCTGGTCCGTCTGAGCCCCGGCTGGCCCACGGACCCCACCCACCCGAGCCCCAGCTAGCCCATAGACCCTGTCCGTCTGAGCCCTGGCTGGCCCCCCGACCCGGTCCGCCTGAGCCCCGGCTGGCCCACGGACCCTGCCCACCCGAGCCCCAGCTGGCCCCCTGACCCGGTCCATCTGAGCCCCAGCTGGCCTCCTGACCCCGTCAGCCTGAGCCCCAGCTGGCCCATAGACCCTGTCTGTCTGAGCCCCAGCTGGCCCCCTGACCCCACCCACTTGAGCCCCAACTGGCCCACTGACCCTGTCTGCCCGAGCCCCCACTGGCCCACAGACCCCGTCCGGCTGAGCCCCGGCTGGCCCATGGACCCTTAAGAGTGAAGGGGAACCGAGAGCTGAGGGTTGTTCGTCGCACCTGGTTGTGGTAACAAAACCTGACATTGGAACCTGTGAGAGCTGGCACTCGTCCCGACGGCCTTGTTGCTCTGGGACTCACAAGTCTGCTGCCTTCGAAAGGGTGCAGTCTTGCCACTTGGATGCCATGCTCTGTTACTGGCATCTGAGTGTTCCTTCTCTGACAGGTTTTCGCCTCACACCTACGGCTTCTGCTTTTACAGGGTGGGCTGTACGTTCTCTTCTGCCCACAGTCCGTGAATGCAGACAGAAATCTAGAACTGAACAAGATTACCCAGGCACACAAGTGGAAACCAAAAACAACCCAGTTCATTACTGTCGAGTGGGTTCCAACCCCTGACGACCCCATGGGGTACAGGTCAGGGCTGAGCCCCACGGGGTTCTCTCGGCTGACGACCCCACGGGGTACGGGTCGGGGCTGAGCCCCACGGGGTTCTCTCGGCTGACGACCCCACAGGGGACAGGTCGGGGCTGAGCCCCACGGGGTTCTCTCGGCTGATGACCCCACGGGGGACAGGTCGGGGCTGAGCCCCACGGGGTTCTCTCGGCTGCAATCTTTATGGAAGCTGATTATGAGGCCTTTCTCCCATAGCACCCCAGGCTGGGTTCAAACTGCCCAGCTTTCAGGCCGTAGCCAAGCACTAAGTGTTTGCCCACACAGCGACCCGCACACGTGGATAGTGGAGGTAATTCTGCCCAATAACAGGGAGGGAGATCGAGGCTGGTTTTGTTTTGGGAGGTTTTTTTTTT
>NW_006921715.1:5450692-5457895 GCF_000298275.1 Orycteropus afer afer | reverse complement strand
AGGCGTGGTGGTAAAGTCCATCCAGGTTCTTCTCTCTGCTCGGAGTGGGAAGGGTATGGTCTCAGCGTTCCACATTTCCCACTCAGGCCCCCGTGTTTCAGGCTTCTGCCGGTTGGCCTCACCATGTCTCCCATCCTCACCCAAGAGCACTGCCCCTCACCCCCAGTCTTCTGCCTGGAGACGCCCCAGACCCCGCCTGGTCCCTGGGGAGCCCAGAGAGCCGGGCTGAAGACAGGTGTCCTTTCTTACCCCCACACACCTGCATGGGGCTCACCGCTGCAGGCGTCCCAGGGCAGGGCTCAGCTATTCGCTGGCCTCTTCTCCCAATGGCTCTCTTCCCTGGGTCCACCCACAGGGCTGGTGCCTGCCTTCCCCACAGGGGCGTCCCTCCCTCCCCTCCCACCTCCCCCAGCCAGACCTGCCCGCTCTGACACCGCACCCCTCCGTCTGCACACCCTTTTGGGGAGGACGGGATTTGCTACCTGAAAACACCATCTAAGGAACAGGGTCTCCTTGCAGATGTTTGTTTTGTGTAAAATGTAGGCCGTGTGGCAGGAATATGTGCAAATTGTGGTCAGACGTGGGTTTTCCAGTCTATGAAGGAGGAGAGGAAGGAAGAGGTTGCCGGCGTGAACAGCACAGTGGCATTGCTCCTCTTCCTGTCAGGCCGCCACGGACGCCCTCAGGGGGCCGCAAAGGGGAAGAGCGCAGGGTGTGCCTCTAAGCCGGGGTTGGGGGCCGGATCGTCTTTGGGGGGCTGTTGGTGCATTGTGGGGCGTTTAGCATTATCCCTGCCTCTCCCAACTGAGTGCCGGGAGCACACACCCGTCCAAGCTGTAAGGACTAAAGCCGTCTCCACGAGTGGCCAGCTACCCCTGGGGGGCAGGCCAGCCGACAGGGGTGTCTGCTGTGAGGCAGCTGCTGCAGGGGGGCCCAGATTCCGCGGCGCGGGAGGGCGCCATCGCACGGGGAACTAAGCATTCTGCAGTAGCTTCGTGAGAACGGGTGACGGTAATCGCTCCCCGTTCACCTGTTTATAGACTTTATATTTTGGAGCAGTTTTAAGCTTGCAGAGAAATTGCCCAGCAAGCACAGAGGGTCTCCCTTTACCCCTCCCCCTCCCCCCGTTAGCCATGTGGTTCATTTGTTAACATTGATGAACAATAACGATACCTTGCTGTTAACTAAAGGCCGACCTTGGCACCCGGGCTCACTCACGGTGTCGTACTGTCCTGTGGGTTTTGACAAACGTGTGACATCTTGTGTCCACCATCACAATGTCACGCAGAACATGCCAGTGCACTAAGAACGCCCTGGCTGCATGAAATTCATTTTGGGCCTGTATTTGATTTAACCCAGTATTTCCAATGTATTACTATCTCAACACATAATCAATATTTTAAATTGATGTTCTTAGGTGCCATCAAGTCAGCTCCGAATCATGGCGACCCCCTTACAACAGAGCAAAACACCGCCTGGTCCTGGGCCAGCCTCACAATACTTGCTAGGCCCGAGGCCACCGCCGCAGCCGCAGTGTCCATCCATCTCGTCAAGGGCCTTCCCCTGTTCACTGACCCTTTACCGAGCATGATGTCCTTACTGATTACTAAACATACTGACATGGTAATTCATGTTCTTTAGCGTACTCTGTCTTGGAATTCCAGAGTTTTCCAGTCACCGGTGAAGCCAGTTGCCATCCAGTCTGTCCCAGCTCCTGACGCTGCCGCGCATGTGGGAGCAGAGCTGCTCCAGGGGCTTTCAGGGGCGGATTTTCCAAAGTAAATCACCAGGCCTTTCTTCCAAAGCCGTCCCTGGGTGGCCTCGAACCTCCAGGCTTTCAGTTAGCAGCCAGGCACCTTTCAGCACGCAGGGGCTCCTTTCTACTTACCCACACAAACCTGTGGAGTCAATTCCAACTCCTGGAGACCCCAAAGAATGAGTAGGCCTGTCCCATGGGGTTTCCAAGACTAATCTTTACGGAAGCAGCAGACGGTCACCTCTTTTCCCCACGGAGCTGCTGATGGGTTTGAACCACTGATCATCTGGTTTGCAGCCTAGCACTTAACCACTGCTCCACCAGGGCTCCCGCTTCTTCTCACAGCGCCTCTCAATTTGGACGAGCCACGTGTCACGCCCTCACTAGTCACGTGAGGCCAGTGGCCACTGTGTTGACCCTCACAGGCTTGGGAGAGTCATGGCTTTAGAGGAGTGAAGACAGCAGCCTCATGGTCCAGCACACAGCAAGTGAGCCTCCTGAGCCTCGAGGTGCCAATGTGTGAAAGGGGGTGACAACGCTCTCTGCCTGAGGCTCACGAGGGACAACGTAGGTGTGACGCTTCCTCATGGCAGCGAGAGCTAGCAGGTGAGTGCATGCCAGGCCCCCTCCTCTGAGGACCACTCCCTCCAGAGGTGGCCTTGACCTATGTTGCACTCCGTCCCTGGCAAGGCACTTCCTCCAGTTCTCTCCCAGGAGGAAGGGTTCGTCTGAGGCACGCTTTCCCCTTTATTTGTTAATAAAAGTCCCTTTCCTAGAATCCACCCAAAAGCAGGGTGCACGAGGAACCACGTGTGTTTGGCATCTCCAATATTAATAGCACCGAGTGTCACACGCCATGACAGTGATGTAAGTGGGTACGGACGCAAGCCCCCTCCGTCCTGCAAGGCAACGCTCCCCCTGCAAACAGAAAATAAACACAGCCCTGCGGGAGCCCAAATGTCAATAACTGTGAGATTTTGATTAAATAATAGAGATGTGTTCAGAGGCCTTTCTTTATAGTATGTGATTAAGAAAGATAACTAGACATTCTTACAGCCCTAATGATAATAATTACCACGACACGTGAAGTGCACAATATGACACTGGCAAGGCCGTCATTAACCTTTCCCAGGGTTACATTTTGGGTGTATTTTTGACACCGTGGACACCGACATTCAGAAACTAAATAAAACTGTAGCTGCGACAATTACCCTCAGCTATTGCCCTGATCACGGGCCCAGCCTGGGGAGTGTGAAGGGGAGAGAGAGACACACAGAGTGCGGAGGACATAAAAATCTTTTATACCAAACAGATGCCTGTTTAATATCGAACATCTGGCCAGTCTTATAAAGATTTGTATTAACATTTCTGCAACTGTCAGTAATTCAGAAAACTGACAGAGCTTCCCTGTTTAATTTTCGCTATAAATAACCACCTTAGACACGGGCGGGTGTTTTTTCCCTGCTTGTATGCAATTTTTGGTCCCTGACGTCTGATACTCAACTTCTCAGCACTTGCTGCCCAGAGGCTGCAGAGGGTTCTGGAGTCTCACTTCCTTGGCCATTGTCAAGGGCAGCCCCAAATCTCCCCTCCCCGGCATCAACCATGACCGGTCTCAAAGCCACTCAACTGGCCTCTACTCTGTACCAAGTGCATCTGTTGGCTTTTGCTGCATAACAAAATATCCCCAAATGTAGTGGCTGAAAATAACTACCATTTCTTTTGCTCATGATTCCGTGGGTGGCCCATTCGGACTGGGCTCTGCTGGGTGGCTGTTCTGGACCCTGCTGGGCTCATGCATGTGTTTGTAGCCAGTTTCCAGGTTGGCTAGGGGCTGGCTGGTCTAGTAAGGTCTCTGATCCTTTTGTCTGCTCACCTTCAGGAGGTCAGCCCAGGCCATTCCTGTAGCAGAGGCAAGGGTCCAAGAGAGAAGGTGCCGTGTGCAAAGGTAAAGAACTGGCTTACCATCCACTGCAGTCAAAGTGAGTCATGAAACCAGGTGGGGGAGGGAAATGGAGTCCACCTCTGATAGGAGCTACAAAGTCGGATTGAAAGGATATGGGAGCAGAACAGGTATGGCTATCTTTGCAAACAAGATAGCACTCCAGCCGACCGGCCATGATCTCAGCTATTATCCCTCAGAGCCAGGCAGGGGATTATTCATCTCCATTCCACAGGTAAGGAACTTCAGGAGGAAACCAAAAGGCCTGTGGTCCTCAAGTGGATTCCGACTCACAGCGCCCCCAGAGGACAGAGTGAAACTGCCCCCAGAGTGTTTCCAAGGCTGTCAATCTTCACAGAAGCAGACTGCCACATCTTTTACTACTAGTCTGTCAGTTTGTCATACTGTGGTGGCTTTAGTGTTGCTGTGAGGCTGAAGGCTATGCCACTGGTATTTCAAATACCAGCAGGGTCACCCATGGTGGACAGGTTTCAGTTCCAGACTAAGACAGGAGAAGGAAGGGGCCATCCACTTCTCAAAGAATTGGCCAGTGAAAACCTTATGAATAGCAGTGAAACACTGTCTGATATATTACTGGACAACTTTACGAATAGCCCTGAAACACTGTCCAATACAGTGCCGGAAGATGAGCCCATCAGGTCGGAAGGCTCTCAAAAGATGACGGGGGAGAAGCTGCCTCCTCAGAGTAGAGTCGACCTTAATGATGTGGATGGAGTAAAGCTTTCGGGACCTCCAGTTGCTGATGTGGCAAGAGTGAAAATGAGAGGGAACAGCTGCAGACATCCATTAATAATCAGAACATGGAATGTATGAAGTATGAATCTAGGAAAACTGGAAGTTGTCAAAAATGAAATGCAATGTATAAAGATCAATATCCTAGGCATTATGAGCTGAAATGTACTGGTTTTGGCCATTTTGAATCACGACCATATGATCTACTATGCCGGGAATGACAAGTAGAACACCCACAAAGAGTGTGTCGAGACGTATCCTGCAGTGTAACACTGTCAGTGACAGGACAGCATCTCCAGGAGGTCCTAGGGATTAACTGTGTCCCAAGAATATACAGTGAAGGCCTGGCCCCTGGCCCTGGGGGAGTGACACTGCTTGGTTTCCGATGAGAGGGGGTCCTAAACCCCCTCCTGACTTACCTGAGACTCCTGAGTTACCAAAGAGCAGAAGAGAGAGGAGGCACATGGGGGAGACAGCACATGGACACAGACACACAGGCAGACAGACACACAGGGGAAGACACCGTGTGGAGACAGACACACAGGGCAGTCACACACATGGGAAAGACACTGTTTTGGTTCCAAATCACCACTCTAACAGAAATACCACAAATGGGTGGCTTTAACCAATAGAGATTTATTCTCTTACAGATTTGGAGGCTGGAGGTCTGAGTTCAAAGTGCCAGGCTCTGGGGGCTGGGTGAAAGCCCCTCGACCTTGGGCTTCAGCTCTGCCTCCTGCTCCCGGCCCACTGCAGCTGGAGGCTTTCTTCACTCAGACAGCTTCGGCTGCTGAGGCTGACAAGCCTGAGGTCGACAAGTGAAATGGCACCATCCCAAGATTATCAAGCAACATGGCAGGCCACTAGTTCAAGTCCATTAACAGTCCCGACGTCGACAGACAACATGGCGGGCCACTGAGATGAAGACTTGGCCAAATGCAGGGCCCAGATGTGCCAAAAGCTCAGAAACTTTTCTCAAAGCTTCTTATGTTCAGGAAGCAGCCCACCTCCCTAAGGCCTCCCCTCAGCTGCTCCAGTAGATCCCACCGTGGACTTGATGACCAGTCTCATCATGGGGAGGACTACGCCCAGCTGCCCAGCCACTCAGCCAGCCCCAGCCAAGTTGACACACAACTTAACTCCCAGACACCATGTGGAGACAGACACACTGGGTAGGAGCACCCACAGCCCACGACAGCCGAGGATCACCACAGCTCCTCGAAGCTGACAGACAAAGGGAACCTCTCCCCAGAGCCACGTCCTGAACTCAGACTTACGGCCTCCTGAACCGTGAGGAAGAGCATTTGTGTTCTTCAACGGCACCCACTCGTGGTGCTTTTTGTTGTAGACTACTAGGTGACTGAGCCAGGAGACTGAGGGATCTGTCCGAGGTGGCATAGCACCAGGGGAACAAGCATCTCCCAGCCGCCAGGAATCAACTGTGAAGGCAGCAAGATGAGTGGACAAATGTCAGCGGGCAGCGAAGAAAAACTGGAGCGGCGGCCTTGGTAGCCAGTGTAGGCTCTGCCCGAGGTCGGATGGTTTTCAGTTGATAAAGCAGGCAGCCTCCAGCAGGGAGTGACCTGCACGGCAGGAAGATGTGGTTCCAGTTCCGTCAGTGCTTTCTCCCACCATCTCAGTCCTTGGAGAAGTGAGGTAACCTACAGAAATACATGCAAATGTTACAGGACGGACATTAAATAGGAGGGGGTATGAGAGCACAGGGAAAAGCAGAATAGAGACAGCAGAGGTGCCCAGAGGGGACACGCCGGGGACAGCAGGCCACCGGCCCCTCCTTCTGACCTCCCAGCTGCTCCTTTGGTGAGTAAGAGCCTCAGAGGAGACCTCATAAGACACAGGTTGCAGGTCACTAGGGGAAACCCGGGTCCCGGCAAGAAATAGATTCTTTTCTGTGGATAAACTCACAAGTCCAAGCGTATAGGCTGCCCAATCTGCCTCTCGCCTCTGTGGCCATGGCTGCTGTCTGGAAGTTTCCAGCCCAGCCTCCAACTGCCCAGTCTGAGGTGAGTGAGGCTCTAGTGCCTGGGCCCCCTCTCCTGCCTCAGCTGCGGCCTTTTATCAACCACCTCCGGGCAGGTGGTCCATGGCACAGCAGGCATTGGCCCTCGGTGGTCATTTTGCCCAGCACTCTCGGGGGGATAAGTCACTGCCTCCCACCTTGTCCCCAGCCCTCTGATTGCTCTGACCAGTGGCACTGAGGACCTCAGGTGAAGTGTTAATGCTGTGGGAGCGATGAGGATGGTCAGCTCCTTGGCTGGACTCAGGACAGTAGCTCTCAAGCAGGGATAAAACAAGTCCCAGCTGCCATTTGGGAAGGGTATGAGTTCATTTTCGCTGGTCGCAGTGATGGGGGTAGGAGAACAGCCCCGGCATGAAGCAGGCGGGAGTCTGGGGTACCACCATGATGCGGTCCCACGGGACAAGGACAGCAACCTCACTTCTCATCAGCTGCCTCTGGGGATCTCCGAGGAAATGGGTCCAAAGGCCATAAGCTTTGATGGAAATGGTAATGCCCGTTAGCTGCACAATTGCACGGTTGACAAGGAGCCCTGGTGGCACAGTCGTTAAGTTCTTGGTTCCGAACCAAAAGGTCAGTAGTTCAAACCTACCAGGTGCTCTGAGGGAGGAAGATGTAGCAGTCTGCTTCTGCAAAGAGTGCAGCCTCAGAAACTCTATGGGGCAGTTCTACTCTGTCCTCTAGGGTTTGAATCAGAACCAACCTTACAACAAT
>NW_006921715.1:5448600-5450047 GCF_000298275.1 Orycteropus afer afer | reverse complement strand
AGAAAAGCCTCCAGCTTCAGTGGGCCGGGAACAGAAGGCAGAGCTGAAGCCCAAGGCTGAGGGGCTTTCACCCAGCCCCTAGAACCTGGCACTTTGACTTCAGACTTAAAGCCTCCAACTGTAAGAGAATAAACTCCTGTTTGTTGAAGCGCCCCATTTGTGTACGTTCCTGTCAGAGTGGCACTAGGGAACCAGAACAGTCACCCAGAAGGATGAAGAGGGGAGGTCACAGGATGAGGGCGAGCCTTCAGGCTGAGAGGCAGGCCTGGCACCTGGGAAGCAAGGGGCCCAGTTTAGGAAGAGCCTCTGACTACCTCTCAGTGGGAGCAAGCCTTCCCAGCTGGTGGGGAGCTCCAGAACAGAGCCTCTCCATCAGAGGACCCCAGGTGGGCAGACAGCGTCCAGCCCCGCCGAGCTTGGCCTTCGGTGGGGAGCAGCAGAGAGAGCATGGTCTTGGGGTGAGCACTGCAGAGGATCTGAAGGTGCGGCAGCTGGAGACATCTGCCAGCCCCCCGCCCTCAACAGTGCTCCTAGGTGGGACACGTGAGCAGTGCACTTCCATGGTCACACGTGTCACAGGAAGGGTCCAGTCGGGACTCAAGTCCCACAGCATGAGGCAGAAGATGACAATGAGAGAGGAGAAAGGGGAAGATCAGGAGCCTGTGGGACTGGAGGCGGGACGGCCCGGGGGCCTGAGGGCGCCTGTGAGTGGCTGGATGGAAAGCCGAAAGGGGGGACTCTGAAAACAAATAGGAACTGCCAGGACAGCTGTATTTGTTCAGATATCTCAAAAAGTTGAGACAACTTGGAATGTTTGGGCAGAGCCGAAGTGGTGGGCTCAAGTCCACATGATAGCTTGGTGAGAAGGTTCAATTAGCCAGATCTCTTGCAAATGCAGGAGTCACGGTGCTGTGTTTAGGGAGGAGATGAGGAAACAAGCAAACAAAAGAAGCGTTTGGAGAATGAGGGTGTCTGCTTCCAGGGTGGCATTTTCTGGTGACTGTCGCTGCGAGGAGCCCCCCGCTGGTGTCTCCTGGCTGAGTGCCACGTCACACAGGCACCCTGGCGTCGGAGATGCTATAACAGGCTCTTGATGTCGCAGGGGCAGGAAGCCAGTGATGCACAACCTCTGAGTCGTTCCCAAGCCAGAGACACAATGAGAATGAAGAGGCTTTGAGGGACCTGAGGCGTCTCCAAAGCAGATGCTCCTGCCTTCATGTTACAGATGAGGAAAGTGAGGTCCAGGTAGAAGAAAGAATCCCTCAACCTGACCAGCGTCGACATCTGGGCCAGAAAAGTCCCCGAATGGCGTGGGAGCTGCTTGGTGCATTGTGGGATGTTTAGCAGCATTCCTGACCTTGACCCCCAGACGCCAGGAGCACTAACTATCCCCCAACCACAGTGTGACAACTGAAAAGGTCTGCACCCCGTGGAGCAAAGTCACCCC
>NW_006921715.1:5435784-5447975 GCF_000298275.1 Orycteropus afer afer | reverse complement strand
GTGCCGTCGAGTCAGACCCAACTCACAGTGACCCCATTTTGGGTTTCCCAGCAGTATCATTATGGAGTAGATTGCCTGACCTGCCTGCTGAGGAGTGGCTGGTAGGTTTGAACCGCCAGCCTCCTGCTCTAGGTTACTGGGAAGCTAAAGGCACTAAGCTGGGGAATCACCGTGGTGGGAGGGGCTCCCTCTCTTCACAGTGATTGCATTGTTTTGAGAGAGCTCCTTGGCCTCCAAGCTTACAGTTAAATCGTATCCCCCAAAAATATGTGTCGTAAATCCTGTCATACCTGTGGTTATAATCCCATCTGAGAATGAGTTTTTTGTTATGTTAGTGAATCCGCATTTGTGTAGGGAATGTCTTAATTCAGTCTCTTTGGAGATATAAAGGAGCAGACGAAGCAAGCAGCAAGCAGAGGCAGGAAAGACAGATACCCCGCTAATGAAGCTTCCCAAGGAGCTAGAAACAAGCTGAGAAGAGACAGAGCCTCCCCCCCGGAACCTAAAGAGAGACAGAGCGTCTGCCCCTGGAGCCAGCGCCCTGATTTCAGACTTCCAGCCTCCTAAATTGTGAGAGAAGAACTTCCTGTTTGTCAAAGCCACCCCTTTGTGATCTTTCTGTTACAGCAGCATTAGGGAACTAGCCAAGGCTACTGCAGGGCTCAACTACTCTGGTCTGCTAGGATCTCCAGTGCTAGGATCAACTGGGAATGCCTTGCATTTGCATATCACTTGTGCCTTACCTGATTCTTTCCTTTTTTGTTATCACAACAACCTGTAAAGTTAGCTGAGAAGGTGTTATTACCCCATTTGTTCGGTGGAGAAATGGAAGACTGGGTCACTGCAAGGCTTCAAACCAGCTCTTCCTGGTTCGGTTATGGCCAATGAAGTGAAGCGGAGATGGACCGACATTTGTTAAGTGTGAGTGAATGGAAAAGGTAACAGTACTGGGGAAAATTGCAGACTGACACAATGCTAGACCCTCAGTCACCTTCCAGGAATCAAGGGCAGTGTGCACATTGCATAGCAACCCAATCTCTTGATCCTCAGAGTGGGAGTCAATGGTGCCAGCTCAAAGATGGCAGCCGACCTCACTTTGAAGGTGTGTCACCCCCCAGAGGCCTGGCAGTGACCCAGTCTTCATATCAGACTCAGTACGCCCCTTCCAAGTCTCCCATCCCAAGGTTTCGACTCCCAGTTTTCCCATTCCAGTTCTCATTCTACTTCACTCACATTCTACAAATTTGGGTCTGCTCCCATTTTGCTGCATTGGCCAGACTGAACCGGTTCAAACTGGTTCGAAGCTGAGTCACTTGCCCAAAGTCACAGTGAATTAGACATCACACGCTCACACACATGCACACACGCATGCACATTCAGCAAAGAGCTTCTGTTGGCTCGGACCAGAGGTCATGAAAGTGGCCATGGGCCAGCGTGCTTTGGAGCAGAGCAGAGGACGGGGGTGGGAGGCTGCTCAGCAGTTGGGTTATGGACCCGCGAGATACAGAGAAAAGGGACAGCAGTGATTGCTGAGACTCTGGTGGTGCAGTGCTTAAAGCATTCAGCTGCTAACCGAAAGGCTGGTGATCCAAACCCACCAGCCGCTCTGAAGGGAAAAGATGAGGCAATCTTCCGTGAAAACATACAGCTTGGAAACCCAGAGGAGGTCACCACGAGTCGGAATCAACTCGAAGGCACTGGGTTTTTTGGGAAACCCTCTGGGGCAGTTCTACTCTGTCCTATGAGTCAGAATCCACTCAGTGCTGATGGAGTATGGAGATACCCCCTTGCCTGGAACACCCGCTCTGACCTTTCATCTTGTCCTCCACCAGGCCTAGCCTGGGGCCCAGCCTTGGGGTTCCCATGGCTCGATGTGCAGACACTCACTCAAGCAAACTACAATCCCTGGTTTACTCGTCTGTCTCCCCGAGTGGTCTGAGGGCTCCACCAGGAGGTTCCACACACTTGGCAGGTGCTCAGGGGAGATGCTGGCTGCTGCACCCCAGTCTCCATGCTTCCTGCTTCCTGTAGTGGGAGAGCTTTCAGCTGTGCGCCTTTGCCACCTGAAGCGAGACCTGGGGTAACCAACGCTCTGAGCCCCAGCACAGGGAGAGTGCCGGGAAGCACACAGTCCACGTGTGTCATCATCGTGGACTGTCTGGAGGTCAGTGACCCTCAGCTCAGGAGGGCGGGGACCGTGACAGTCTCCTTTCCCTCAGTGCCCCCCTCTAATTTCAGAGGTGTCTCTGTCATCTATTCCAGCGACCCTTCTCACCCTACTTGAAATATGGGACAACTGTACTGAGTCCAAACTCCTGGGCTCGGCTCATGAAGCTCTTCACACTCAGACACTTCCATGTCCACCTTGTGAGACCCGCAGCTGCGGATGCCGTAGATTCCCGTCCCTCACCAACTAGCCCAGCACTTACCTGCCTTCCCTGTGTGGACCACCTGCCCCAGCCACCACCATCCTGCTGATCCTCTGAGGCCCTGCAGGGAGCACGGTGGCAGTAGCATGGCTCTCTGGGTTGGAACCAGCCTCCCTAGTGCCAGGGGGGGCCTTAACCTCTCTCAGCCTCAGCTTTCTTCCTGGTCAGGAAGCCACGGTAATGGCGCCCACCTTGCAAGTGGGCTGCCAGTGAGCAATGGGGTGAGGCTTAGGAAGCACACAGACACAGCAGTCACTGCTGTCAACACGTCACCTCCCACGAGTGTGACTTGGTTTCCCCAGTTGTGGCTAAAGGACTCCACTGCTGAGGGTGCCCAGCGCCCTCCTGGCCCCTCACACAGTGTCCCTTTCTCCCCGCAAAGTGACCTTCTGCTTAGCCCCACATTGTCTTGGTTTTAGCTCTGAAAGCCCTGCATCCGGGACCCCTCAGTCTCGGGCAACCACCCTGCCCCTCTAGACCGTTAGACTGTGTGGGCAAGGACTGGTCTCACTCATCACCACGTTTCCAGGACACAGCACTTCTGCTGTGCAGAGCTCAGCTGGGAGTGAACCACTGTCCAGTTAAGGAAGAGAGGGAGGGAGGAGGGAGGAGGGAAAGAAGGGAGGAGGAGGGGAGGACGGAGGGAGGGAGGATGGAAGGGAGTACTCTGTCCGCCATGGCCGGTTCCCATCACCATCAGCAGGTTGCAAGTGAACAGTACGGGTCCACGCTGAGCACAGGAGGGAGGGGGTGCTCTGTCTACTCTCTTTCCACTTTGCAAGTTCCTGCAGGGCATGGATGCCACCTGGGCCGTGCCATGTCCCCAAAGCCCAGCCAGTGCTCACCACCAGCAGGGGCTCAGTCAGTGCCTGCTGGTGAGAGAACCAGGGCTCCCGGGCTTACTCAACCCACGTGGCATCTCAATGCCTCCCTGATGCTCAGGTTGCAAGGTGTCCTTTTCTCAGCCAGACATGACTCCCTCCAGGCACCTGACCACCCTTGACTTCCTTGCTCACTTTCAGGCTTCTTGCTAGTAAGAGCCACTTTCCGACCCTCTTGCCTGGCTGAATCCTAATTGTCCGTCAGGATGCCGTTCAGGGCTCACCTTCCCAGGAAGCCTTCTGGCTGGTCTCTTCTTCTTCACGGTGCCTCTCCGGGTGCTTCCATTGCCCCTCACACTGGGCGCCACCCTGTAATTGTCTGTTGGCACCAGTATCCCCACCCAGAGCGGGTGCTCCTTGATGGTCAGGTTCTGGCCCAGCTGTGCCATTTCACTGCCTGGAACCAGCTGGGTTCTCAGTGTGTGTCCACGGAATGAGCAGATCAAGGGACGGACACATGCAGACCCACATGTGACTGTAGCGGTACGGCCCCTCACACCCCTCCAGCAGCACCCCAGTGGAGGGTGGGGTCCCTGTAATACATTCAGAAGCGCACAGTGGTTTTGTACTTAGGAGCCTGACTTTCATGGGGAAATTAATTCCCTGAGGAAACAGGAGCCTGTCACCCGCCTACCATGTGGCACAGTTCGGGCTGGAGGAGGGCCCAGCTCACTTCCTCGTGGATCTCACTCCGACTGTCATGCTTTCTCCTGCTGTCTGTTCCCCAAACAAGCCATGACCCAAGGGGTGGCAGGAGGAAGTGAGCCAGACGTCCACAGCCTCTGCTCCTTGAACCCGGCTTTCCCAGCCCTTGACGGGCTCACCCTGCAGATACAGGGTCCCCAGGGCCAGGAACTCGCTCCTCTGCTGGGTTAATTCCCCCCTGGCCCAGGGGAGGTCCTCAGGCATGGCAGGTGACTGGTCGGCTGCAGAGACCAGACAGCAGACGGGACAGGAAGGGGCATCTGCCCCCAGGCTGCAGCTCAGACAGGAGAGCAGTTCATTCCTCGGGGCCAGGAGTCAAGCCGGGGGCCTGTGTGGATCAGTGCCCTGCCAGAGGAAAGGAATTGCATCACGGACAAGGCACATCTCAGTTCTGCGGTGCAAGGCATTGTGGGAGCGTATGAGGCCTGGTTCAGTCCTCGGCTTGAGACCCTCTTGGAGAAGCCTTAGCTCTCCAGGTCCCAATTGTCTTGTCTGCTGGGGGATGGATTATAAAAGCTGTTCCAGCCAATGCATGGAGCCCACCCAATGCAAGGAGCCCCAGGGTGCTGCTGACAGCTATGCCATGGGCTGCTCACTGGAAGGTTGACAGTTGGAGTCTGCCCAGAGACACCTCAGCAGAAAAGCCTGGAGAACTATTTCCAAAACATTGGCCACTGAGAACTGTGTGGTCCAGAGCAGGACAGTGTGCAGAGACCGGAGGGGTGGCCAGGGCGGGGAAGGAGGGCACGTGCCTGCAGGACCCATAGTTTCTTACAAGGCAACGACAACTTCCGGGTTGGTGGCATTGAGCAGACAACAGTGGGAATGCAGGTGGGCTGGACGTGCAAAGGCTGGAGGTGGGGAAGGCGCTCTGTCACCCGTGCACTTGACCGAAAAGCAAACCACGCCCACTGCCATCGAGTCGGGTCGGACTCAGAGCGACTCCTCCTTGGGTTCCTGAGGCAGTATCACTACAGAAGTACTTACCACAATGGAAACAAACCCAGCACAACAGAAGCCCACGGAGGGGAGCTCTGCTCTGACACAGTCAGAGTCCGAGTCAACAGCAGCTGCGCCGGAGGAGAGAGAGGGGTACTGGCCTCTGTGGTCAGCATGCAGGGTGGCGGGGCCCGCCCGTGGAGCTCTCAGTTTTCTGCCGACCCGCTTGCCCAGACGTGGGTCCTGGCCTGGGTTCTTCCCGGCTGGTCTCCACGACGCTGGAGGCGGCCGAAGCCCCTCCTCCCAGCGGGCTCCTCATCCCCCTTCACCCTCCTCGTCAGCATCCTCAGCCCTGTGATCTGCCCCAGCCCCCGTCTGCCCTGCGAGTCTTTCCTGACGGCCTGCTGCGGGCCACGCTCTGTGTTAGGTGGGCGCACGCGGCGTGACCTCGGCTCCACGGCCGGGGACGGCGTCAGCCCCAGGTCCCAGAACCCTTGTCACCGCTGCTCCCCAAGGCCCCAGTGACGCTCCCGCCCGGGACGCGCCACAGGGAAGCAGCACGCTGTGACTGGGCCTACACACTTGCTCTCCTTAGCGGGGAAAGGGCTGGCTCCTGAGGGGTGATGACAAGGTACTTTTAAAGTACTGAGCAGTGTGTGTGTTAGAAGGCCATTGCCTAAAGTAGCGTGTTAGAAACACCCAACTTACACAATACAGTAATAAAATAAATCACACATTAACGAGACACCCGCTCCGGCGTCAGCTGGCTGACAGTAAGGGACTGGCGGGCTGCGCAGCGTGTGACGGCTGTGGGTGCTGGGTGAGAACGGGGTGTGGCCGGGTGTCCCGCCTGCCCCACCCACAGGGGCACAAGGCCCATCGGGAGGGTTACCACAGACGCCGAGACAGCAGCTGCGTCTGTGGAAAGATTGTAAGGTTTACCGTGAAGATGCTAGTCGTGCCCACCTCAAGGCTGCCCGCATCGGCGGCCTGCGCTCAGGGCTCACTGTTGTGTTTAGAACCACGGGCCGGTAGTTTGCAGCCTGGCTCTGCCACTTGATAGCCCCACATCTTCACTTAGCCTCAGTGTTCTCATCTGCAAACGGAGTGGTTGTGACAGCCTGCCAACCCCTGGGTGGTGTAGACTGTGAGAGCTTGACTACTCACTGAAGGGTCGGCAGTTCAAATCTCACAGTGGTGCCTGGAAGAGAGGCCTGGTGACCTGCTCCCGCAAAGATTACGGCCCAGGGAACCCCGTCTCATTCAAGTCTACTCTGCAACACAGGAGCCCTGGTGGCAGAAATGGTTAGGCGCTCTGCTGCTAACTGAAAGGCTGGTGGTTCAAACTCCACAGGGGACAGCCCTGGCCATCTGTCTGCTCTGTGAAGATCCCAGGCTGGGAAACCCTAGGAATAGTGGCTATAAGTCCGAATTGGTGTGAAGGCACCCAACAAGAACACATGGATGGCCGTGAGCTGAAATCAACAGCAATGTTTTTTTCCTTTTCCACGACTGTCTGGGTAGTAGCACCGTTGCTGGCCTGATGAGAACCCTCTGTCTGCTATGAGGTATGTGAAGGATGACTGTTGCTGCTTCATTCTCGGCCATTGTTATTTTGCAGGCTGACCAATGACCCCACAGATTTCCAGGCCCTGATCCCTGGGCCTGTGAACATTGCTCCCCGTGGCAGAGGGCATTCCGATCTTGGCATGGGGAGATGACCCCGGGCTGTTCTCGGACCCTACATGCCATCGCAAGTGTCCGCATCAGAGGAAGCAGAGACGATCTCACCCAGAAGAGAAGGAGGTTTGACGTCAGAAGCAAGCCTCTGCGCTGCTGGCTTTGGGGCTGAAGGGGCCACGAGCCAGGGAATGCAGAGACACACTTAAAGCTGGGCCCACTGATACCACGCTTTCAGCCAGGGACGGATTTGGGACTTCTGACCCCTGCCGTGGCCGCAGGAAGCTCCCACAGCGAGCCAGGCACAGTTCCCAAGGGCGGCAGTGCTGGCCAGCAGCGTTCCGCGCCACCCGTGCTGCCTCCTGTGTGCAGATCGCTGGGCTCACAGACGAGTGCACGTTCAGCGCCCCGTATGCGCCAGGGACGTTTCTCTCAGCCTGTTGTTGTTGGGTGCCCAGTGGAACCGGTTCCGGCCATAGCGACCCTACGCACAACAGGATGAAACGCTGCCCGGCCCTGCGTCAGCCTCCCGGTCCCTGCTGGGCCTGCGCCTGCCACACGTGCAGCAGAGTGCTGTGTCCCTAGCCCAGCACCACCTCCACGAAGGAAATAGAAAATGTCATTGAAATGTCACAGAGACCCTCCACCCCGTGTCGGGGAAGTGGCTTGGTGGTGGATTTGGGCTTTGAAGTCACACTGGCCTGGATGCAGTCCTAGCTCCAACTGTGGGTCTCTAAAAGTGGTCAGCCTCTCAGGAGTCCCCCAAGTCTTGTTCTGTAATGTGGGGATACGAGTACCTCCCTGAATGGGGGAAATCCACACTGAGGCCTCGGGACGGCAGCACACACGCTGTCTAATCATTGTTCACTGCTACACTAGAGGACGTGACAGGGAGATGGCATCTGGTGATCAGAAATGTGCCCAGGCAGAGGGAATAGCATGTGCAAAGGCCCGGGGGCAGGGAGGAGTGTGAATCCAAGAAACTAGACAAAGGTCAGTGGGTCTGGAAGGGTGAGCAGGGAAGCTGGGGGAGCAAGTGAGGCCAGGCAAGGAACGTTCCGGGGGCCACTTCACAGTGGATTCGGTCTATACTGTATGAACCTTGGGGAGATTCTGAATCATGCGAGGCAATGGAGTGTATGGTGTGGGGTGCATCTTTTCAGGGGACAGTGAGGTCAACGGTAGAGTTTTCACCTTCCACGTGGCAGAACCAAGTTCGATTCCCAGCCCACGCAGCTCAGGAGCCACGGCCGCCTGTCAGTGGGCCCTTACCTGCTGCTGGGGTGCCGAGCGGTGGAGCTTCCGGACTACGATGAGCTAGGAAGAAAGGCCTGGCAAACGGATTACAAAAAGCAGTTGGTGAGACCCCGGGGAGCTCAGCGGTGTGACCTGTGGGCAGTGAGACCCTGTGAAGCTCAGTGGTCTGACCTGTGGTCAGTGAGACCCCAGGGACCTCAGCGGTGTGACCTGTGGTTAACCGATCACCGGGGCCAGGCAGTGAGAGCCTGTGAAGCTCAGTGGTATGACCTGTGGTCAGTGGGACCCCGTGGACCTAAGTGGTATGATCTGTGGTCAGTGGGACCCTGGGGACCTCAGTGGTCTGATCTGTGGTCAGCGATACTTTGTGGACCTCAGTGGTCTAATCTGTGGTCAGTGGGACCCCGTGGACCTCAGCAATCTGATCTGTGGTCAGTGAGACCCCGTGAAGCTCAGTGGTATGACCTGCGGTCAATGGGACCCCGTGGACCTCGGTGGTCTGATCTGTGGTCAGTGGGACCCCGGGGACCTCAGCGGTCTGACCTGTGGGCAGTGGGACCCTGTGGACCTTGGTGGCCTGATCTGTGGTCAGTGGGACCCCGGGGACCTCAGCAGTGTGACCTGCAGTCAATGGGACCCCGTGGACCTCAGTGGTCTGATCTGTGGTCAGTGAGACCCCGGGGACCTCAGCAGTGTGACCTGCAGTCAATGGGACCCCGTGGACCTCAGTGGTCTGATCTGTGGTCAGTGAGACCCCGGGGACCTCAGTGGTCTGATATGTTGTCAGCGATACCTCGTGTACCTCAATGGTCTAATCTGTGGTCAGTGGGACCCCGTGGACCTCGGTGGTCTGATCTGTGGTCAGTGAGACCCCAGGGACCTCAGCGGTGTGACCTGCAGTCAATGGGACCCCGTGGACCTCGGTGGCCTGATCTGTGGTCAGTGAGACCCCGGGGACCTCAGTGGTGTGACCTGTGGGTAGTGGGACCCTGTGGACCTCGGTGGCCTGATCTGTGGTCAGTGAGACCCCGGGGACCTCAGCGGTGTGACCTGCGGTCAATCACGGGCTCCAGGCAACGTTTCGTTCCATCATCCATGGGGTTGCCAGGAGCCAGGGGCCGACTCAGCCACAGCGACAACAAAAATCACCCAGAAAGCTGAGGTGCGGAGCATCTGAGGGCAGGATACGCCCAGGTCCCTTGTGCTGCTAAGAAGGTGGGGGTGAAGACCACATCCCTTGAAAGAAATCTGCTCGACTCGGATTTGGCCTGGAAGCAGCCCTGGTTGACTTTCGACTAACCTCTTTCCGTGTAAAGTTTCCTTCATGAAGAAGAAAGTATCACAGATGATTGGTTTGGGGCATCGTTCTCCCTGCTCTTGTGGAAGGTTTGGAAAGAAGGGGATTTTCGGTGTGTGTGGGAAGGAGTTAGTTACACGACTCAACGTGCTTTGGAAAAAGAAAGAAAAGTTGCTGAAGAGGCAAAGCAAAGGTGGGAGTGATTGAAAAGTCTGGTTACCCACTGCGGGTCTTCTGACTGTTCCTCGCTTTTTCCCACCGATGTGCGCTACGGGCTTTGGGGTGACGCAGCTCCGGCCTAGCCACGGCTGTGCTCATCATGGGGGTGAGACGGGACGCATGCTTGAGGTGTCTGTCTGGAGTGGACAGAACCGGGGCTGTGAGCCAGGTGACTTGGGGGGAAGGGCATTGCTCAGTCGTGCCCACGAGGGGACGCTCTCCCTCCCCCACTGCCGTGGCCACGACAAAGTGCAGTCCCCCTGCTGCCATGCCCACAAGGGGGCACCCTCCCCCTCCTCCGTGCCCACGAGGGGCGCTGCCCACCCCCCACTGAGCAGCACGCTTCTCCCCGTCAGATCCCGGGCCCTTCCCTGACGGCACAGGGTCTTCTGCTGTCGTTCCCCCCACGCCGCTTACATCATTGCAGCTGCCCCACTTTGTACTTAGCTTGGTCCCTAGGTGGCAAACGGTTGGCTCTCAGCTCGTGCACGGTCGGCAGGCTGAGCCCACCGTGGAAGATAGGCCTGGGATCTGCCTCCGTAAAGGTCACAGCCAAGAACACCCACTGGGACTGCTCGGCTCTGTAACCTACGGGACCCACGAGATGGAATCTTCTAGTTTATTTTGCTTTTGTCTGTCTTGCCTCATGAAAGTGCAAACTATAACTGTTCTGGGTCAGTCCCTTTGCATCCAGCTCTAACACAAAGCTGGTCTCCATGAGGCACTGGACACATTCATGTTCAATGAACGAGTGAATTCCATGCTTCTGGGAAGCCTCCACCTCGCACTCACAGGCTCGCACTCTGACGGGAGCTGCCGGGGGTAAACAGTGTCTCCTCTCTTCTGTTGCTGCTGTTGGGTGTCACGGAGTCGTCCCAAGTGCTGGCAGGTCCTGCAGCGTCCCCTGCACGGTGGAACGCGAGGCGGCCGCAGCCGGGACCGCCGCGATCCGCAGGGACCTGTGGATGGAGGAAGTGCAGTGCACGCCTTTCCTCCTAACCTTGCCTCGGTCAGAGGGTCCGCTGAAACGTTCAGCGTCATGGCAACACACACGCCACCACGGGGGGGAGGTGGGGGCTGAGCGCGAGGCACATCGCCGGGACTCAAACCCGGGTCTCTGTAGAGAAAGCAAGATTTCTACCCCTGACCACCACAGCCTCCTCCTCGTTTATGGAAAGGGCCCAAGGAACAGAGTGGATGGTGGGGACAGGAAACGGAGGCTTGTGGCGAGAACAGGGAGGGGAGGGTGGGGGCGATGGGAACTCAGGAGGACCTTCTTCTGCCGGTTTTGTTGGGAATTTGGGGAGCTCCTGATCGGCCAGATGCCCTGAAGATGCTCGTCCTGTTCCCACACGAGCCGGAGACGACAATCTGAAGCCGCTTCTGCAAAGTGTTATTGTTGTTGTTGGGTTGAGTTGGCTCCTACTCACAGCCGCCCTATGTACAACAAAATGAAATTGAAAATTGTGAAAATGTGAATTTTTACAGATCAAGAAAGCTAGGGTCCCAGAGGGGCTGACACAGGACACAAGAAAACGGGCCATTGATTCGACTCCGTGCCGTGTTAATTACGACTCGGCAGAGCGTTTCAGAAGAGTGTCCTCGGCCCTGGGACCCCGAGGGTGGGTGGTCTTTGGGGAGCAATTCTGGGCTCAGGTCGGGAATGGCTGGTCTCTCCCCATGGGCGGCTGTGCCAAGCCTCAAAGGCCCGGCATCGGGTCCCGACGTGCGCTCCCGTCCTCCCAGCAGGAGAACATGCCTGGCCCTGTCCTATGTTTCCCAGAACCCAGTTTGGACTGGTTCTGCACGAAGCGCCTCGGACAGAGCGATCGTGCCTCTTGGTCAACTCCTCAGCACAACGAGCAACAATTACGTTCTTCTCCAAGGACACGTCCTTGAGTGTCAGTTTCCTCGGACGCTTGTCGGTGGGATGCCTGGGAGCTGCCCTCAGCCCTGCCCAGGTCACATCCGGTTCCACTAACGAGGAGGGTGTGGGAGACATCTGTCCGACAGTGATGGGCTCTCTTCTCTGCCTAAGGAGACAAGATTTGCTGCGTCACCTGAGCCGTCCTGAGGCTGCAGCGCCCCACGCTGTAAGCTGATTAGGACCAAGCTTCCCTCAGAACACCAGGATTCACGCTTAAAGAAAAGGGCGCCACCCCAGCGCCCTTGCTTTTGTTCATAAAGCCGATTCTTTTAGCAACTGCTGCTTATCACATTTATTACACACCTCTGGCTGTTCCCAGCAGAGCGCTCAAAGGCCCCTCCAAGACCTGAGAAAGTCTCTCCACACATCGGCTCTTAAAGCTGACTTGGGAGTCAACAAAGTCTTCTCTGCAGAAGAAGCACTTGGGGGGCTTAGGGTACTGGGTGTGCCCCAGAAAGATGTGGCAGTCTGTTGCCATAAAGACTGACAGCCTTGAAAACCCTATGGGGCAGTTCAACCCTGTTCTACAGGGCACTTGGAGTCAATTGACTCAGTGGAAGTGGGTTTTGTTTTGTAACCGCAAATGGAAAATTGGGACTCTGAGCTGAAAGTGCCTAGAGGTGTGGTGGTGTCCAACTCCTGGGGTGACTGATGAGGAAACTGAGGGGGCTCAGAGAGTAGAGCCTGGTTCCCATGTGGTTGCGTGGTGGGCTAAGGGGCGGGATCCCTGCCTCACACCCCAGCATTCAACTCAAGTCTGCAGGCCATGTGCTCCAAAGCCTTCAGTTGTCTGGATTTGTATAGTGCGTTTACATCTTTCATTAAGCGACACTTTACCACGTTCTTGTTGTGTTGTT
>NW_006921715.1:5413381-5428489 GCF_000298275.1 Orycteropus afer afer | reverse complement strand
ACTGCGCCAAGGAAATGGGTGGCTGGTCTTGTTTATTCTGTGGCCCTCTGGGACCCTCCCAATCTGAATAATATCCCACAACTTTCCAACAAGAAAGGCCATTCAAAATGTCAATAAATAAAGGAAAGCTTGTTTTTTGTGGACAATCGGCTAAGCTAAACACGGCTGTCTGGACTTGGGCAAAATTGTGACTGCGATCTGGAGGTTCTATCTGCCAGGTATGAGTGTGAAACCGGAGCCCACCCGCGGGCAGGAGGGCCGGGAAAGAGCCACAGCAGTTCCTTGTCATCGGTGACACTCCTCAGAGAGCAGGACTTTGCAGTGCTCTGGGCCTGCGACGGCTCTGGCTTGGGTGGATTACAGGTTAGAGCCCCGGGACCCAGCCTAGAGACATTAATGTTCGTCCTTTGACGGAAAGTGCGATCCACGCTGTTCAGGCTGAACAAACACGCGGTGGTCAGTGACCGCTGCTCCCACGGGTGCACCTCCTGGGACGTCTTGCACGCCGGGTGCTGACAATTCCCGCTTCTCTCTCCAACGAGCCATCTTGCAGATGCAACTGTCACGTCTCCGAGCGAAATCCACCCTCAGCGCACCGGCTACCTCCTCAGCCAGGAAAGACCCCAACCTCTGCCATACTTTCTCTTTTGTTCGCCTGCGAGCCTGTGATATTAAGCGGCTAACTACAATCTGAGAATTAAGTTTCCACAATTAGGAATTAGAAGCAGGTGGCCTAATAATGGCGCTTTTTTCATTTAATTTATTAGCGAAAAGAGAGCGTGGAGCTTCGTCTATTTTCTTCAGCGCCTCAGTAAAAGCCTAGCAATTTGCAACACAAAAATCATCTCAAGTACCTCAGCCTCGCACAAACCTCGCATTTTCTGCTTTAAAAGCCCTTTAGCGCCCCCCCATTCCGAGGGGGTGCGCGCTGTCTGTGCAGGGCGGGGGCGCAGGTGGGCGCAGACCATCTCCCGCCCAGACATTCTGGGGGCGGGCTGGTGATCGACGGTGCAGGCTCGGGTCCGAGGGCCTTCCGTTGCCTGACCCTCCTTCCCGCGGCCTCTGTCCTCCAGGTCAACCGGCTGGGGGCGACCGTGCAGACGCCAGCGGGGACACCGCGCCCCCAGTGGGATAGTGCTCAGCATTCCCCCTCAGGCCCCCAACCCTGCGTGGGTGCCCCTCCGCCACGCGGCCGGCACCCTGCGGCCCCCCCCCCCCGCTTTCTGCGATTCGGGGGAGGGGGCGCTGTTCCCGGGCGGGCGGCCGGGAGGCCGGGCGCAGCGACCCTCGCGCGCCCTCTAGCGTCGCCGTCTGGGATCGCCGGGGTTGGCCCGCCGGGCACCGCGCAGGGCACAGAGTTGGGCGGGGAGTTGCCGGGCACAGGCAGGGTCCCAGGGGCCGCTCAGCGAGGGCAGCACGGCTCCCTTGTGCTTACTGACTCATCCGTGCTGAACAGTTTCACGTTTTTCACCACATCCAAGATTCTGCCCCTTCCTGCGGAATCAAAACCCCTTTCCGACCTGCAGCCCCTGACACGCTCACTCCGAGTGAGCCCCAGCCAGCAAGGAAGCACGGGCTCCCTAGTGCTAACTGACTGCCCAGTAGTGAAGGTTCACCGGAGAAGCACTCAGATCAGCCTGTAAGCATGAGGGAGGCCTGCTTCCCTTGGGCATTGGGTATCCAGGCCACAGGGGTACAGGGGGTGCCAGGGGTGTGAGGGTCTCCTGGGGGTGTGAGGGTCTCCTGGGGGTACAGGGAGTACTGGGGACCCTGGGGCTGCAGGGGGTACCAAGGGCTCCAGGGTGCAGGACCACATGCCTGTGCCTGGCCCCTCTGAGAGCCAGGGGTGGGCAGTGGAGACTCTTTAGCAAACTTCAGAGCGTGCCTTCGTGTCTGGGCCGCTGGTGCCCCCACACCCAGCCCTCGTGGGGAGCCGGTCTGCGCCCCGCGTTAGTCTGGGCCTGGTGGGGTGGCGGAGTCGCGGTACCAGGCTCAGCGACCTCCTGCTCCCATGGCTGCCACCGCTCCCTGGTTCCCATCTTACTCGTTTTTGAGCAGTGAGCCGCCTCCCCCACCCTCCTGGCCGCCATCTTTGTCCGGCCCTGCCCCCCTCTGTCCCCCTGTCCCCGCTCCTCTGGCCTCTTTCTCCCCATCAGCTTCTTCGGCGTTCCTCCCTCCCTGCCACTCCTTTCTCTCGCTTCTTCCTTCTTCCCTCCAACTTTATACCCTCTCCGCCTGTCCTTCCTCCTCCTCCTCTCTCTCTCCCTTCTTCTCCCCGCCTTCTCCCTCTCCCCATCTTTCTCCCAGGGAATTTCACAACTAAATCCTGGGCCTCTAGGCCAGTCCCCTAGAATGCCAGCCGCCTTTCCTCAGCAGCTGCAGGAGTGAGCCGTGGCCCAGTGCCCCGGCCCCGGGCAGCCGCGGGGTGGGCCGTGGTCCGGCCTGGCCTGGGTGATTGCTGTCTTCTGCTTTAGAAACAGAGCGATTCAATCCATTCGCTTAATTCTTTTGGAGTTGGCAGCCACGCTGGCTGAGTGACATTACCCAAGGGAGACAATGTGTTGGGTGGGGCCGCTAAGAGGCGCAGGGTTGTAGGTACCAAAGTTTGGGTTTTTCAGGTAAACTGCAGTTGCTACCTCAAGATTTGGCCACATCTCCAGCTCTGAGCCTCAAGGATTTGTCCAGTTTCAATCACCACCAGACTTGTAAGAGGTGCTGGCCTTCGAGAAAAGGAGCAACTGGCCAAATGAGTGGCACAAGCAATGCATTCCCACCGGCACCTGGGAAGTGAGCAAAGACTGCAGCTGGAATTGGACTCAGCGGCGAGGAGAGGAAGACTAACGTGGGCAGAGCTCTGGAGGGGTCAGTCGGTTCAGCTCTCCTGGAAGACACGTGACAACTGCACCCAGAACCTTTAACAGGCCCCTGTGTCTCGCTCCATTCATTCCCCCTCGGAGGATGCACCCAGAGGGGTCGTCTGAAGCAGGAAGGCTTTGGACACAAAGGTGGAGACCTGCTGTCACGTGGGGAGGAAACACCAGCCACAATGTACATGTCCCACTCGAGTGGCCCGTTGGGTAAACGAGGGTCTCCCTGCCCTAGAGCTGAGGCTGCCCCCAAAACGCACATTGGTCGAGAGCACAGTGGGTGGACCCTGTGGGGACTCACTGTTGCAATGAAAAGCCAGGTCTATGGCATGGGCACAACGAAGCCACATCGCGTGCCTGGCACACGCCGTGTCCTCTTGGTGCGGGACCGTGGGCGGCGGCTCCCTGACCCTCCACCCCTCGTTTCCTTCTTGCGCTCCAGGAGGAACTGGCCAAGCAAAGCAGGCGAAGGCGGCGCCCCTCCTTCTCCTGCTTAAATCTCAAGCGGTTGGGAAAGTGGGCGGAGAGGACAGGAGGGAGGACAGCCAGGTCCCAGGTGTCCCAGGAGGCGAGACCCAGTTTCTAGAATGATGTTGGGGGAGGGGAAAGAGCATGGGTTTGGGGGAAGCAGAGCTGGCTGGAATGCCACCTCCAGTCCCTGGCCTGGGCGTGCGGGGCTCTGCCAACAGCCCAAAGGGGCCCTGGTTCTTCAGCCACCACTACTCACCATACCCGCAGCCGTGGCTGACCACCTTTAAGCTGACGAGGCACACGGCAGAGTCCACAGTCTACTCCCTCTGGGAAGACAGCTCCTTCAGACTGGGTTGGACTCAAACCTGGCTCTCTGTGGCCCAGAGCCTGGTGTCTCCCCACGAACCACAGCTGCCATGGGCCCCCTGCCACCATCCAGGTGTTTCCCGAGGTATGCTCAGCGGAACCCTGTGCCAGGAGATGGGCCGAGACAGTAAATGCCTTGTCATAGATGAGGTGCTGGACGCTTGGCTTCACTGCGGAGGACACCTGACTCGTCTTTCTCTCCCCACAGCTGTCCTTCCCGTGAGGCCGGTCCCGAGTGAGGCCGAGATGTTGAGGAAGGTAACCTGTAATCTCAGAGCGTCTCGTCCTTCACCAGAATCTCACGCCCTTTCTCCCTCCCATGTGCCAGCTGCCGTGGCACCCAGTCCAAAGCACGGTGGCCTGGTGTGTGTTATGGGACAACGGGGCCCCCTATGGCTCCCCATAGGGTGGCTGATTTTCACAAGTCAATCATGGTCTTTGTTCCAAGGCACCTGCGGGCGGACTCAGACCCCCAGCCTTACCACTGAACTGTTACCAGCCGACCACTGAACCGTTGCGCCACCCAGGGCCCTCCTCCCTGCTGTGCTGTCTGTTAGAACTTTCTGCATCGATGGAGAGGCTCTGTAGTCTGTGGTGTCCAACACTGTGGCCACCAGCCACGTGTCACTCCTGAGCACTGGGAGTGTGTCTGGTGCCACCGAGGAACTCAATTTTTCATTTTCCTTCATTTTAATTCACTTCAATTTCATAGCCACACGTGTCTAATGGCTCCAGCACTGGGCAGTGGAGCTCTGCCCAGACCTGTCCTTAGTGCTGCCTTTGGTCTCAGCCAGCCCACCCTCCCTTTACAGTCAGAACTGGTCATCTCTTCAGGCCTCAGTCCGGCTGTAGCCTCAGCGGGGCCTGGAGCCAGCCTGCCCCAGCTCCCAAGAGTGAGTGTGTCTCTTCCACCTCTGCAGTGACGGCACGTCGTAGCTTGAAGGCAGTCATGGTGAGGCATTTACACCACGGGAACTGGCAAACACTACAAAAAGAAAACAAACTTCTCACAGCTGGACCAATAAGCAACATCTTGGTAAACAGAGAAGACTGAAGTTGTCAAAGACTTCATTTTACTTGTATCCACAATCTACATCCACTGAAGCCCCAGCCAAGAAAGCAGATGACGTCTCGCATTGGGCACGTCTGCTGCAGAAGACCCCTTTAAAGGGTTAACGAGCAATGGTGCTGCTTTGACCCAGGCCGCGGTATTTTCAATCGCCTCATGTGCGCACGAGAGCAAGGAAGACGAAGAGGAGTTGCTGCATTTGAATTGCGGTGTTGGGGAAGGCTGCTGAATATACCACAACCGCCAGAACGAACACACCCATCTTGGAGGAAGTTCAGACAGAATGGTGCCGAGAAGTAAAGATGGCCAGACTTCATCTCATACTTGGGTCATGTTGTCAGGAGGACATCACGCTTTCTAAAGGAGGAAAAAGGAGGAAGAGCCCCAACGAGATGGATCGGCACTGTGGCTGCAATGATGGGCCCACATGTAGCGATGGTCGTGAGGCTGGCACAGGACCGGGCAGGGTTTCGTTCTGTTGCCCGTGGGGTCACTATGAGTCAGAAGTACTCACTGGCACCTGACACAAACACCACCACTACCACCAGCAACAACAGGTGAGGGCTGACTTCCCGTGAGCCAACTGTCACGCCTTCACCAGCATAGCACAGCTGGGACGTCATGCCCCTGAGAGCAAGTGTCTCATCCACACCTTCCTTCACGCTGAGGGTCTCGCTTGCCTGCCCTGTCTTGGTGCCACAGGACGACCTCCCGTTGCCTATTGGACGGCCCTGCTCTGGAGTCCTGTGACCTGCAGGGCTTATGTCTCTTGTCTGGCTGCATCTTAGGGCTCCCGAGGGTAGGCAGTCCTGCATCTGAGCGGGTAGTGGGTGCCCCACAAACACTTGCTGAGTGCTGTTGCTGTGAGATACCCCCGAGTTGATCCTGGCTCACGGGACCCCATGTGTGCAGAGCAGAACGTGCCCCACAGGGTTCTCAGGGCTGTGACGTTTCAGAAGCAGGTCAGCTGTCTTCTGAGGTGTGGGGTGCCCTTGAAGCACCAGCCTACAGCAGCTGAGTCAATAACCATTCATGCCACCCAGGGGCTGCACTCCTTAAATGATGAACAAAACAGCTTAATGGAAAGCAAGCAGGACTGGGGCCTTGGTTGAGTCCGCTCTGGTTCTCACTGGCTGTGCGACTGTGGGTGTGTCCCCTTGCTGCCCTGTCCACTTTGTGGGTCTATTTGAAGGCCCAAATAGAATAGAGGGACCCTGAAAACTGTGGATGACCAGAAGTATGTTTTGAATTGTCCTTGGCCCTTTGCTGTTTCAGGTCTGGGCACCAGGTGGTGCCTTAGTTTCCTAAGGCTCCTGTGAAACGCCACGGGGAGCAGCTTTCAAGAGGAGGAAGGAATGCCTCCTCCTCGCTGACGGACTGGCTCGTCAGCCGACATTTCACGCTCAGGATAACTGAAAACTCTGCTACCCGGCCACTTTGTGCGTTCACGACGTCGGTCTGGTGGTCAGAACGCTGAGCTGTGAGGTGGGGGCAACGCTGGCCGTGAGAGTTAGGGCTCTGTGCCAGCCCGGGGGGCCGAGTCCCAGTGGTGTGCGGCTGCGCAGTGCTGCGATTGGGCAGCCAAGCGATGATGTAATCCGGCAGCGAGGTCGCGACGTAGTTGTGATGTGATGAGGTCGCCCTCCATTCACAGGTGACGCTGAGTTCTGCGTAATGCGCTGGTGTTCGGGAGCTCACCGTGGGGTTAAGTGAGGAGTGGGCGCCGCCCTGCGCTCTGGAGGCTAGAAATCTGAAAGCAAGGAGGGGCAGAGCCGTGCCCCTGAGGGCTCTCGGGGAAGACCCTTCCTTGCTCCTTGGCGCCGGCAGCCGTGGGCGTCTCCTGGTGTTTCTGGACTTGTGCATGGAGCCTGCCCGCTGTCTCTCCCCGTGTGCCTCTGTCTCCACGTCTGTTCTGCCCTCTTTCTCAGACCCCATCGGGAGGAGGAGTCCCTGGTGGGACAAAGCAGTGACGCCCCCCTGCTCACTGAAGGCCTGGAGGTGCAAGCCCCCTCTGTGGCCCCTCGGAAGACAGGCCTGGTGATCCAGGTCGGGGAAGTCAGCCTGAGAGCCCCGTGGGCCCCGCTCCACGCTGACCACATGGGCCGCCACGAGTTAGAGTGACTCAATGGCAACTGGTCAACTCCAGCCTGAGTAGGCCCGCCCCCACTCTGAGGAGTCAGTAAGGGCCGTCCCCTTTGAAGAAAGACGCTATCTCCCAAACAAGGCCATCACAGCACGGGAATCCACCATATGCTTTCGGGGGACACAGTTCAGTGCATAAAGGTGGGTGGAGAGGATGCAAGGGAATCTGTACTGTCGCCCGTTAGGGCCCGTGCCTCTGCAGCCACCGGTGCTATCCCTTCTCCTTCCCCGACGCAAAGGAGGGGCTGGCTCCTTGTGGTGCCCACCGGCTCACCCTGGAAAGAGGGCTGGTGGCAAAGGCCCCGTTCCTGGGGGAGAGATTGTTCTTCTCTGATTTGTGGGAGAGCACTTCTCCTTTTAAAACCCACGGATACGTGTCGGGACCTCTGCTTTGCAGGGCTGTTTTCCTTGAATTTCTAACGACCATCCCGGCACCGCCGCCTCCGCGGCCTGTGAGCTCTGCCGGCTGCCAGGCCGCTCCAAAGGGGTTAATTGCTTCTAAGCACTGGAAAGTAATCATCTAATTAAACTTGGAAATGGAATGGTAAAAACACTGGGTGACAGACTGTCTGTGGGAGGACCCCCGAGGTGCACGCCGTGCAGTGCCCACGGTCCTCGCTGCCCAGGCTGTGCCTGCTTCCAGGCGGCCCGGCTCAGACCGCGCTCTCCGGAGCTCTGGGTCACTCGCCACTTGTCAAGCTCATCTCGCCCCCAGTGTTCCCTGACCCCGGAACTCGGCGGTTGTGCCTGGGCATCCGGGAAGACTTCCATCCCTGTCTGCCGCTCCCCAATTCCGACTGAGAATCCAAAGCCTCTCCGTGTACTCGTTGGTCGCTGCCTTGGCCTTGGCTTTGACCCATGAAGCCCCCAAGCATAAGCAATGAAACCCCACCTGGTCCTGCCCAGCTCCGTGGATCGGCCGTTTTAACCCACCTGGTCCTCACTGGCCGATGTTACCAAAGAAGGTCGCCAGGCCTCCCCCCTGGAACCTGCTGGGCGCCCTGGCCCTGGAAGCCTCCGCCGACAGATGCAGCGGCTGGGAATGGAAGCCCTGTCTCCCACATGGGAGGCAAGGAGATGACCGAACCTAGAGCTGGGAAAACGGGAAACGGGGGTGGCGGGCAGCGTTCTGGATTTCTGTAATTTTTGCTCAGATGATTTGAGTGGAGACCGAGGACGGCTGCCATAACACACACACACCTCTCACTCAGGACTGCGGGGCTCACGGCATCTCTCAGAGCAAGGCCCTGCGCTGGGCGCCTGTGCGTGCACCCTGCTGGCGAGTGGCCTGCCGGCTCCTGGGGCTGGTGGGGCAGGTCAGCAGGGCTATCCTGTGACTTAGGGGTCCCACTGGCTCCTCCTTCCCGCTTTGTAGTCATTGTCCACATCACTGCCAATGCACAGATGGGCAGACTGGGCTCCAACCGCTCAGTGGCCTTCCTGTGTCCCCTGAAGCTAGAGGGACTTCCTACCAGAGCTGTGACAACGTGCTCCAGAGGGGGCCTCGAAGGACAGCACAGTGCTCTCTCACCGTCTAGGGCCCAGAAATCCCACGTCGAGGTGTGGGCAGGCCTGGCCTCCCCAAGGGCCCCAGGGGAGGCCCTTCCTGTCTCTCCCAGTTCTGCTGGGTCCCGTGTTCCTTGGCTGGTGGCAGCATGACTCCGATGTCTGCTTCCTCTGCACATGGCCTTCCTTCCACAGGTCTCCGTGTCCTCTCTCCCTCTTCTAGGGACTCTTGTCATTGGATTTAGGGCTAATTCCAGGACAATCTCACCTCAAAATCCTTTTACCTAATTATCTCCCCAAAGACCCACTTGCAAAGAAGGTCACGTTCTGAGGTTCCAGGTGGAAATGAATGTTGGGGGCCCCTATTCAGCCCACTGAAGAGGCCTGTGGGCACAGTGGTCAGAAGGTTGAACCCATCACTACTTCTGTAAAGATGATGGCCTTGGAAACCCTGTGGGGCAGTTCCACTCTGTCCTCTAGGGGCGCTGTGGGTCAGAATGGACTCCAGGCAGTGGGTGTGGTTTGGGCTTTGCTTCTGTGAAGACTGACAGCCTTGGAGACCCTGTGGGCAGTTCCCCTCTGTCCTCTAGGGGCGCTGTGGGTCAGAATGGACTCCACGGCAGTGGGTGTGGTTTGAGCTTTACTCCCCACAGCAACCTCCATGCCCCCACAGTGACCTCAGCGCCCCACAGTGTCCTCAGAGCCCCAGGGCCACTTTGGCATCCCACGGCGACCTCAGCTCCCCTCCACAGTTGCTTTAATAGAACAACACTTGATTACTAGTCCTCAGCAAAGGTTACACAAAGAACTAAAAGGAGCCACCGAGGGTCACCTCTGCATTGTCACAAAACTACTGTTGGAGGCATAATTCATGGCACTACTTAGTGCCACTTATGCACACACCCAACGACAAATGCATCCTAGGGCACCGGGCCAAGACAGTGCTGCTCGTGCCTCCGGGCTGGATCCCACCCACGGCGGAGAGAGCTGCGGTGAAGGGCGGGGCTCCGTTGGCAGCGGCCTCGGACCGAGCCCCATTCTGGGACACCGACTGACCCGCCTGGGTTGTGAGCTGCCCTTTTGGGAATCAGGGTGAGGAGAAAGGAGGGTGACGGAGTCACCCAGGAAGTGATCTTACAATGGCTTCGGCAGCCTCAGAGGGAACATGCGTGTGTCTCTGAACACCACTTCCCCGTGCCTTCTGCGGTGGATGAAGGTTCAGGAAGACGTTTGCAAGTGTCCCAAGGGATGGGGACAGTCCCAGTAGTGGCCTTTTTCATCTAACACTCATTCCAAACAATATGTTAGAAAAATGCTGCATTTCTTTATACGGGAGCTCTGGTACCGCTGTGGTTAAAGCATTGGGCTGCTAACCAAAAGGTCGATGATTAGAACCCACCAGCTGCTCCCCAGGAGAAAGATGAGGCAGTCTGCTCTCCCAAGGATGACAGCTTTGGAAACCTTACGGGGCAGTTCCACTCTGTCCTCTAGGGGCTCTGTGAGTCTGAATCATCTCTACAACAGTGGGTGTGGTTTGGGCTTCTAATGGTCAAACGAGAGGTCATAGAGCAGAGCCCCCAGGCACCACCTGACCTGGAAAGTCCCTTGATAGCTTTGTGACTCAGTTCTTTCTTCTGTGAAGTGACCATCGGTGTGTACCGGCCTTGGAGGACACAGCTGTGCCTGGCACACTGATGAGTGACAGCTTTCATTTTCAAGTCCTAATGCGCCGTTAGGAGGGGCTCCCCCATACCTGACTCACCTGTGCAGGAGGCGGGCCGGCAGCGGAAGGACGCACACCTGAAAGGCTTGCGCTTTCTGCAGGATGAGCATCACGATTGCTGGTAAAATACTTCACCGTTTCACCGTTCATTCCTGCGATCACTCCCTGTTTACTTTATGGGCAGCATATGGATTGACTTTTCATCATTTCTTACAGCAATTAATTGCACAGTGAGGCCATTTTTTGCTGTCTAATTGAGATGTTACTGCAGGAGGGTCTGTTGGCACTCTGACAAGGTGGTGCAATTAGATGACACTTTGTGGTCGAAAATGGTCAAACAAGCTTGGGAAATGCTGCCTGGGCCCGCGTTTCAGTGGTGTCTGAGCCCTTTTAGCAAAACCACCGTGTGGAGTCAGTCAAAGTCCCAGCAGACTCAGTCCTCGCAAATAGCTCCTCACCGTAATGGATCGTTCTCTCTGTGAGCCAGGCCAGAGTTCCACCACCCGCTCCCCGAAAAATGTGTGTGTCATTCATTCATGCTGTACATTCTAAGTCCCTACTGTGTGCCAGGGGTCCCTGGGTGGCACTCATGGTTTCACACTTGGCTACTAAGATTGGTGGCTCGAATTCACGCAGTCAGAGAGGCCTGGTGGTCTGCTTCCCCGATCAGCCACTGGGAACCCCATGGAGTGGAGTTCTGCACTCACACGGCTGCCATGCTGGGAGTCGACTCGCTGGCAGCTGGCTGTCCCGTGTGCCAGGTCCCATGGTAACCTTGGTGACAACGAGCCCTACCTGCCAGGATCCACAGATGCACCGTCCAGTGTGGGAGCTAAGAGCCATACGTGGCTGTTGGCACACCTGAAACGTGGCAAACCCAAAGTGAGATGTGCTGTACCCATTACATACGTACCAGGCTTCAGAGATTTAGTGTGGAAAAAAACCCACTGCCATCAGGCCAATTCTGATTCCTAACAGCCTATAGGACAAAAAGGAACGCCAAATATCTTTTAAATAAGTGTCCCACCCTGGGTTCAGGTTGGAACAATAATATTTTGGATTATACAAATTCATTGTTTGAATTAATTTCATCCGCCTCTTTTTTGTTTCTTAGTGTGATGGACATTTGTAAATTCCATCTGTGACTTACTTTCTATTTCTATTGGCCAGCACCAGTCTAGGAGGGTCACAGAGGTGTAACTGGTGAATTACAACACAGCAAGGGGTAGTGCCCACCACTCGTCCGTCAGTCTGTCCTGCGTGGTGGCCGCATGTGGCTGTGATGCTGGAATCTCTGCCACTGGTGTTTCAAAACCCAGCGGGTCACCCGAGGTGGCCGGGCTTCAGCAGGGCTTCCAGACTGAGACTGACTGGGCAGAGAGGCCTGAGATCTACCTGCTAACATGAACCAGTGAGAAGCCTGTGGCTCACAGTACAACACTTGCTTTGGACAGGTCATCAGGAGGGATCAGTTGTTGGAGAAGGACATCGTGTTTGGGGAAGCAGAGGCCGGTGAGGGGGAGGGTGACCCCCAGTGAGATGGGCTTGCACACGAGGGTCAGAGACGGACTCAAACACACTGGTGATTTTGAGACGGACGGGACTAAGCAATGTTTCGCTCTGTTGTGTCAGGGTCGTCACAGTCAGAGTCGACGGGGCAGCACCGTCTCTCTCTCTCTCTGTTGCAAGGGGGTGCTATACTTCCACAGATCACCCCAGAGCTGGAGCCTGACATGGGGTGTTTCCCCAAAGGAGAGCTTCAAGCTGTGCGGGGAGGCTCGAGGTCCTCGTGGAGGTGGGGGTCAGGACTGGAGCTGGAACCCCAGAACCGAGAGTTAACAAGATGGCGATGAAATGATAGTGTGCAGCTGTGTAAGTAGCTTTCGCTGTGTGACAACCACAGAAGCCGTGGCCTGCTGAAGCCCGTGTTGGTTTCTCACTCACACTTCTGCAGGTGGGCTGAGGCTCAGCTGATGTGCAATGGACGGGGCTAGCCTTCGATCTTCTCTGAGGGCTGGGCTCCCGTCTGCTCCCACCGCATTCTTCCTGGGCCTCAGGCACAGGGGCCAGAAGTGTGGCCCAGTTGTGCAAACTCCTTTCAACCCTCAGCTCATGCCACACCTGCTAACATTCCATTGGCCGAAGCGGGTCGCATGCCACACCTGCTAACATTCCATTGGCCGAAGCGGGTCACATGCCTGAGACCAAGCTCCAATAGCAGGGAAGCACACTCTACCATGAAGAGGCAAAAGCAAGTCAAAATGGCCAAGCCCTGTCTGGACATGGAAGTAGGGAGGTGAGGAGGAGTGAATAGGAGGTGAACAATAATTTAACCTGTCCGTGAAGTGGGAGCCATGACCAGAGTTAGGGTGAGATAGACCTGGGGTTTGTGGGTGGTGGAGATGGTGAAATTTGGCTGCTGACTGAAAGGCTGAGGGTTTGGGTCCACCCAGAGACACCTCAGAAGATAGTCCTGGTGACCTGCTTCTGAGGGACCAGCCACTGAAACCCCATGGAGCACAGCAGGGGCAGCCAGTTCAAGGTGAGGTGTGAGGGTGGCTCCCACGGCCATGCCTGAGTGATGAGATCGCTGCACCAACGTCCCATTGGTCAGTTCTCAGTGACTGCACCTAGCTGCCAGGGAGCTTGAGACAGGTGCCGGAGGAGGGTGGGAGGGGCCCGGGTACCTGGCTGCCTGTGATGAAGGGAACAGAGACCCTGTGGTCCGTGGGTATGGCGACCATATGACTGACCACCCAAACTGGAGACTTTTGAGAGTGAAGGGCCCTGTTAACAATGCCACTGGGACAAACGAGACATACTCAGGATAAACTCGATTGTCCCTGGGACGCACGTCACCACAGCTATGGGACAGATCCCCAGCAGGCGTGTGTTTGGTGTCACTGCCATGGTGCTTCCTTTCCTTTTTGAAACTGAACTTGAATGATCTCCACAGAGGCATGCATTCCTGTGTGGCCACAGGCCAGCCACTCTCCGGCCTTACTCCTGATCGGACCCCCCGCGGGACCCCCACAGCATGTGGGTGTGACTAGTGGTAAAGCATCAGACGCTGCACGGATGGTGCATCAGTCTCCTGGGGCTGCCATACCAGATCAGCACAGACTCGGTGGCTGAAAACAACAGAAACGCCACAGTTCCGGAGACCTGAAGTCGCACATCAAGGTGTTGCTGCGTTCTGAGGGAGAATCCGTTCCAG
Organism: Orycteropus afer afer; assembly: GCF_000298275.1. NCBI lineage: Eukaryota > Metazoa > Chordata > Mammalia > Tubulidentata > Orycteropodidae > Orycteropus > Orycteropus afer. The sequence continues at coordinate 5,415,128 of NW_006921715.1, read as the reverse complement.
GCCTTGTTGCCTGGTTGCTGGCAGCTGCTGGCAGCCCTTGGCGTGCCCTGACTGATGGTGCCATCGTTCCTCTCTGCCTGCGTCTTTATAAGCCCCCACCCTGCAACGCTCCACTGTCAAGCCTCTTTCTCCTGTCCAAGAACACCAGTCATGAAGTGAGGGCCCCTAGACCCAGGATAACCTCATCTCGTGGTCCTTAACCACATCTGCAGGATCCTCTCTTAAAGAAAGCTCACAGGTACCGAGGTTAGGGCTCAGGCATGGGGACACAATGTGACCCTCTACGAGCAGATTGCCAGGTGGGCAGTGGGTGGCAGTGTGTGGGTCTAAGGCAAGTTGATAGTGGAGATACTGGCATGGGCCGTCCACTCTCCTGGGGAAGGGAGCTGGGGAGAGCTCTGTGGGGGAGCCCTTGAGGCGGATCCTGATGATAGGGTGAACAGCAGGGAATGGAATGAGTGTGGGATGGCCTGGGGACAGGCCTATGGAGTGTGAACTGGCTGGAGCCGTGGAACAGAAGAAGGGGAAGGCCAAGTGATGGGGCAGGGGGTTTGGATGCCAGGTTACGGGGCCTCATCTTGATCGAGATTATGGGGGGCGGGAAGTGTCTGATCATCCACGGTCTTTGCTTCGTGTGTGCAGTCCCAGGTGGGGAGAGACTGGCCGGCTGCTCACAAACACATCTTTTTCCTCCTGACCACATAAGGGACCTGCTGTGTCCGGCTCCCTGCAGCTAGGTGCAGTCAAGTGACTGAGTGCTGGCCAATGGAATGAGGGGGGCAGTGATGCCATCCCTCCAGGCAGGGCTGTGGGAGCTGCACAGTCCTTCAGACCTCTCTTTTCTCTCACCTGCCCACCAGGTGCAGAGGAGACCAGGTGGAAGTGGTGTCTGAATGACCACATGGAACAGAGCACCCCAGCCACCCATGCTGGCTGCGCTGTGTGTAGACATGAACCTTATTGTGGGAAGCCACTGAGATTTGAGAGCTGCCTACCCTGACTTCAGTGACCACTTCCCTGCTGCTAAGGAGCTCTGCTGACTCTGTGGTTAAGGCATGCAGCAACTAACTGAACGGTCAGCAGTTTGAACCCACCAGCCGCTCCACAGGAGAAGGATGAGGTCATCTGCTTTTGTAAAGATTTACAGCTTTGGGAATCCTATGGGGCAGTTCTCCTCTGTCCTATAGGGTCACTGTGAGTCAGAATCGATGGCGGTAAGGTTGGTTTTGGTTTTTGGTACCTGCTGCTAGACAATAGCTGAACCACGTTACACAGAAGGCTCTCTGGGGAGAAGCCCGATGGAGACCTGGCCAGCTCCAGGAAGGTGGTGCAGACCCCCCCCCCCACTTCTGCCCCACTCTGGCCTGTGAGCTTAGGGCCGGAGGGCTGGCGGGGCCAGCACACTGCCCAGGGAGGCACAAAGTAGAAAGCCATGAGGAAGAGGCTGCAGGTTTGGATCCAGCCAGATGTTTCTACGTGGGCTCCAGAGTCCTTCGGAGCCAGAGGGAGAAATTACCACAGAGGTGGGGGCGAAAGCAAGGTGGGTGGTGGCAGAGGCCAGACAGCCAGCAAGGGGCTGGGGCAGGACAGGTGCAAGATGGGACTGGAGGCAGTGTTGGAGCTGTTGGTAGGGATAGACCCCACGGGGTCTTTGGGTGGGTACTACACGCTCGGCTGTGCTAACAACACAGGGCTGAGACCAAGAGAAGCCCACGGAGGAAGTAGCTGCCACCTATCCACCCACCCA
>NW_006921715.1:5403107-5412740 GCF_000298275.1 Orycteropus afer afer | reverse complement strand
ATCCATCCATCCACCCACCCATCCATCCACCCACCCTTCCACCCACCCACTCACTCTACAGCATGTTCTTAACACCTCTGTCTACCAGCCCGGAGGCAGCAAAGACCCACCTGCAGGCAGAGGACAGCCCTGGCCTCTGAGGAGCCCCCCACGCAGAAGGAAGGCATTCAGGCCTATGTGTCTGCCTTCAACTGAGGTGCACTCAGATCCCTGGCTTGGGAGGAGATGGAGCAGAGCCCCTGCTGGAACCTGGAGGCAGCTCGGACTTGGCCCCGCTCTGCTCCCACGGTGAGTCACAGGCTACCCTCCCGCCAACTCTGAGGCCAGCTCTGCGCCAGCGAGAGCCCCTCCCTCCTCCCCTGGAGAGGATGTCCTGGCCCGGCTCTTTGTGTGCAGGGGCCAGTGCAGAGGCTCTGGGAGGAAGTTCAATACAGTAATCCTGTTCCTTTCAGCAGCCTGAGCTGGCACGCGTGTGGACACACACACACACACGCTCATGCACACATACACGTGCACGTACACATGCACGCACACACACGCACACACACATACATACCCACAGCCCCTGGGGTCTGGCAGATGCAATTAGCCTGTAGGTCCCTCAGAATTAGATGCAGGTGGCTAATTGTCCATGCCAGGGGGCAACTGGGGGCGCAATTAGTCATGCGCCTCTCTCCCCACTTGAGGCTAATAACGGGTGGGGACTCTGAGGGGCGCAGGGGAGGGCCTGCCCCTCCCGCAGCCCCAGGCTGTGATGGATGGCTCTGGGTGGGCAGTGCATGCTGTGGGCCTGAGGAGGGGGGAGCGGCAGCTCTTGTGAAGGCCTCTTCCTGTCTCGCCCACCAGCATCCCGATCTGTTACTATGTCCGCCCCTCCCTTTTGTGCCTCTCACTGGGGTTCGCTAGCTCCCCTGCATTCATGAGCAGCCACTCGGTGGGGAGGTGGGTGTCATGTTATGTCCAGTTCACCAGGGACGAACCACGGAGGTCACCCACCTGGCATTCTGCTGAGCCCAAGCTGGAAGCCAGGAGCCTGCCGCCAAGGCTGCAGACTTCCTCTCTCTTCAGGGTGCTGCCTTTTGTCCCTGTCTCCACACTTCCTTGGGGAGTAGAAAGAGGGTCCCCAGGAACCAGACAAAGCTAGGACTGGGCTTGCCTGGGAAATTCCCATGTGATATTTGCTTCAGCACACTAGCACGGAGGGGCAGCGGTGGTTCCCTGGGGCCACGGTGCTGAGGGAGAGCCCGCCATCAGCAGAGGCATGTGTGGTTCTAGGGTGCTGATGGGGCTTCAGCAGAGCTTCCAAAGACGGGCTACGAAGGAAGACCTGGTGATGTATTTCTGAAAATGGACCAGTAAACACCCTGAGGACCCCAGAGTCTGACCCACGACTGGGCGTGGGATGGCGCGGACCGGGCAGCCTTTTGTTCCACTGTGTGTGGAGCCGCCGTGAGTCAGGCCAACTCCTCGGGCAGCTACAGCAATAAACAAGCTTCCACGGTCTTCCCCGCTGAAGAGCTCAGGGCCACGGGGAGAGGAGATGGAGCGGACGGCCCTGCTTCTCAGACGATTACGGACCGGTAGCAGAGGAAGATGTGAACACAGCTATCCATCGTGAGGGGGACGATGGGATCAGCTTCCCCGATTCCCCCGGTATCTTGCAGAGTGACTCAGTCGAGCCCGCTGTCCTCTGGGCCTCAGTTTCTCAAGCTGTTGGAGTGAGGTGTAGAGCCTGTTCTGGCTGATTCCCAGGAGTTCAAGGAGAAGTTCGAGGAGGAAGCCATTACTTCTGACTGGGGGAGAGACACGGGCAGGGCTGCACCAAGACGTGGTGTTTGGAGTGGGTTTGACAGAGTCCCCACAGGTGGCGGGGCAGAGCAGGCCTGCATGCGAAGGCAGGCTCAGACTTGCGTCTGGGGGCAGCTGACAGGGAATTGAAGGAAACGGTTTCCGGGGAGTTGGTTCCAGCTCACGGTGGCCCCGCGTGTGTCCGAGCAGAGCCCACGGGGTTTCCAGGGGCTGGTTTCTGAGAAGTAGATCACCAGGCCTTTCTTCCGAGGCCCCTCTGGGTGGACCTGAGCACGGCAGTGATTGTGAGGGTGGCACAGGACTGGGCAGCGTTTCGTTCTGTTGGACATGAAGTCACTGTGAGTCACAACTGGGTCGACAGCACCTAACAACAACACTGAAATAACAATTCCGCACGTAATTCCTGTCCTGCCCCACTCCACGGGAGGCTCTGGTGTGAGGTTGTCAGGGAAGACACCTGTGAAGCTCTAAACATGCTGATCTGAACAGGTGACCATCGGCCCTCGGGGTGGCCTGCAGACAGCTTACAAGGCATGGCACCCCAAGCCCAAGTTCTACTCCCAGCGAGGAAAGGCAGCCAGTCTGAGGTTCCCTGATCAGCAGCAGAAGGGAGAGGAGGTTGTATGGGGACACCCTGAAATGGAGGTGTCAGTTGGAAATAGCTAAGAAGAGACTACTGGCCTGCTGAGATAAGGCAGAGGCATCTTTACTAGAAGCAGGAGGCTACCCCCGAAACTTCAGAGGGGCCTGACCACTGTACACGGGATGCCCCCCTAGGATGACCACTTTCACTTGAGGGCATTGTTCTTCTTGAGGGATTACCCTAGAAAGGCCCTGGGCATATCTGAAGAAAAAAGACTATCACATTGGTCAAGCTCACAGGACCCAAACATAAGGCAATGTCAAAAATTGTGGTTGCTACATGGTTGTGGGAGACATTAAGCTCAACTGACGTAACATTGTACACAAAACATTGTTTTACACCTTACTTTGGCGAGTAGTGACTGGGGTCTTAGATGTTTGCAAGTAGCCATCTAAGATACAACTGTTGGTCTCTCCTTATCCAAAGCAGAGAAGAGTGAAGAAAGTCAAAGACTCAAGGACACATTAGTCCAAGGGACTAGTGTACCATGGGAACCTCAGCTGATATAGCCCTGAGACCAGAAGAACTAGATGGTGCCCAGCTACCACCGCCAACCACTCAGAAAGGGATTGAAATTGGAGATGTTGGATAGAGTGGGAGACAAATGTGTATCAAAACTCAAAATTATAAAAAGAGACCAAGCTTACTGGTCTGACAGAGTCTGGTGAGTCCCCTGAGACTGTGGCCTCTGGTTACCCTCAGGCTTGGAACTGAACTCACTCCCACGGCTCAACTTTTAGCCAAGCAACAGGCAGGCATATGAGGTGGACATTTACAGCAGGGAGGTGCTCTTAGAACAGCCAATCGTGGGAGATCAGAAGGGCAGCATTAGCATAGGGAGATAGCTCAGAGGGCAGGAATGCATAGGAAAGAAGGACACAGGGAACAGGTAACCACAAGTGGGCAGTGGGAAGAGAGCTGCTACACTGTGGGGATTGCAATGAATGTCACGAAACAAAACATGTACGAATTGTTGAATGGAAAACGAGTTTGCTCTGTAAACTTTCACCCAAATCACAATAAAAACTTGAAAAACTGAATTTGTGGTTGTTAGGTGCCCCAGGGGCACCCCGCCTCGCGGCGACCTGACACTCAATGGCACGAGCGTTGCCTGGTCCTGCAGCCCCCTCACGATTGCTGCCGCGTTCCAGGCCACAGCTGCAGCTCCTGGCGACCCCTGTCCCCAAGGGACTCCCACGCGCTCTCTGGCCCTTCACTGAACACGGACTCCTCCCAGTGATGGGTCCCGCCTGACGGCGCGTGAGCCAGGGGACAAAGCCCCACTGTGACCCAGACGGTTTGCATTGGCTCGTGTTTGGACATAGATCACCAGGCCTTTCTTCCTCATTTTGGGACTCTGCTGAGACTTGCCCGCCATGGGTGACCCTGCTAGAACTTGAAATGCCAGTGGGGTAGCGTCCAGCTTCCCAGCAACAGCAGCCACCGCAGTGTGACAAACTGACAGATGGGTGGGGGACACTGAACGTAAAGGAGGTTACGAAAAGCTGGGAGGAGCTCTGGTGGTGTCGTGGTTAAGGCATTTGGCTGCTAACCAGAAGGTCTGCAGTTCAAACCCACCAACTGCTCTGGGGAAGAAGATGGGGCTGTCTGCTTCCATAAAGATTTACAGTCTTGGAAACCCAAAGGGGTCGCTAGGAGTTGGAATCCACTCGATGGCAGTGAGTTTGGGGTTTTTTGGAATAAAAGCAGCTCAGGGCTGGAGCTCTGACTCCTCACATCTGCTGGCCGTGTAAGTGGTGCCCCTCCCCCGTGGGATGGTCCATTCATCCGCTTGTCCATTCACTCATCTTCACCTGCCCATGCTCCGTCCCTCTACCTGGTCACCCCCAAACCAGCCCTGGGCAGAGAAAGGATCCCATGGCTGGTAGAGGCCGAGGGAGACAGCGTCAGAAAGGAAAGTGGGTGAAAGACTCGGACTTGGCCTGGGTGCTTATTGACAGCAGCGCGCAGGAAACCACGCAGCAGCCGCGCTGCGTAATTGGCCGCTGAGGGTTGTTCGCGCTCAGTCAGTCTGAGATGTACCGAATCCAATATCCTATCAGTGATTTGATTTGTTAATAATCAAATTGCAAATACCTTTTCATTTGGCTTCAAAAAGCAAACAGCCATTCGGAATAATTTTTATGGGTCTTGGAATGCAATATAAACTTAAAATATTGTGCTTGCAAGTCCTATTGGCATGACTGTATTATAATTTATATTGGCCTATTTTGATGTACAGTGGCATAATGAAACTTTGGAAAATGCATTCCGCAAAGCTGCGTCTCAGCCCGAGCCGGCAGCACAGATTAACGGACGAGCATCATGGGGATTCTCCGCGTATTTTCTTACGGAGCTTTCTGGAGAGTGGCTCTTCCACTCTCCCAACCCTCCCCTTTGGTTCCGTGTGCAGAGTCTTTCAGGGTTTTGCTGCTTGTCTCCTTTGTGGGCTCCCTGTCTGCCACTCCTCCTCCTGTCCCACTCTCCCCGACCATCTTCCCCCAGGCCCCACCTTTTCTGAACGTGTGTGTCTGTCTGTCTGCCTGTCTTCAGCTTTCTGTTCCCTCTGTCTGTGATGTTCTTCCTCTGTTCTCTGCTTGGTGCATTTGTCTAGACATCCTTTGGCCGCTGCTTAAAAGGCCGTCTGTGCTGGGGACCTTCTCTGCCACCCACAGATGGCACGACTTCCGTTCTTCCACCGCTCTTCCAAGGGGACCCTGTCTTAGCCCTTCCCATGGCGTGTTCTTGTTATTTGTCTACATGTGCTACATGTGAGTTCCTTGGCGGCCAAGTCAGAAGCCCCAGTGCCTACCATGGTGCCTGGTGCCTAATACATGCTCCACAATGTCTGTGGAACCATTCTGTATGTGGATGGATGGGTGGATAGATAGGTGGATGGATGGAGGGAGGGACAACTGGGGTGGGTACATGGATGGATAGGTGGGTGGATGAGTGAGTGGATGGTGGATGGGTAGGCGGATGGGTGGGTGGATGGATGGAAGGATAGCTATATGGGTGGTGGATGGATGGGTGGATGGCTGGGTGGATGGCTGGGCAGGTGGATGGATGGAAGGATAGATGAATAGATGGATGGTGGGTGGATGGATGGGTGAATGGATGGGTGGATGTGTGGGTGGATAGATAGATTGGTGGGTGGGTGGATGAATGGGTGGGTGGATGGATGGATGATGGGTAGCTGGGTGGAGGAAGGATGGCTGGGTGGGCAGGTGGATGCATGGAAGGATACGTAGATGGGTAGTAGATGCATGGGTGGGTGGATGGATGGATGATGGGTAGCTGGGTGGAGGAAGGATGGCTGGGTGGGCAGGTGGATGCATGGAAGGATACGTAGATGGGTAGTAGATGCATGGGTGGGTGGATGGATGGATGGATAGATGGTGGATGGAAAGACAGAGGAAGTGCTTCTCCTTGATGATAACAATGTCCCTTGGGGGCTACTCCACAATGGAGGGCTTCCTTTACCTGCAGGAGTCCCTGGTGGTGTAAATGCCTAAAATTCTTGGCTACTGACTGAAAGGCTGGAGGTTCATGCCCACTCGGAGGCAACTTGGAAGAAAGGCCGGGCAATCTACTTGTGAAAAATCAGCCACCGAGAACCCTACTCTGATGCACATGGGGTCGGCATGAATGGGAACCAACTTGATGGCAGTGGTGGTTGGAGGGATCTCTGCTGCAGTAGTCTTTACCGAGTTAATCCATCTCCCGCCATCTCTAGTTCACAGTCACAGCTGTCTTGTTTTCAAATCGAACTAGATGCTCTATTTTGCCGATTATTTGTCACCACCTCTCGAGGTGTTCATGTGGTTTTCCCTTTCACTGTGTTAATGAAGTAGATTTCCTAATGTTCAACCACAGCCACATGTCTGGGGTTTGACTCTACTCAGCCAGCTTGCCTTGTCTTCTTAGCAGACAGTGGGTAGTATTTTAGTTGGCATTTGCATCTGTATTCATAGGTGATAGTGACCCATATTTTCTTCATGTGTGCAGGACTCATGCCTGGGGGCTTAATAATTAAGTGCTCGGCTGCTAACTGAAAGGTTGGTGGTTCAAACCCACCCAGCTGTGCAGGAGAAAGACCCAGCAATCTGTTCGGTGAAGATCCCAGCCTAGCGAACCACAGGGCACAGTGCCACTCTGTCACACGGGGTCACTGTGAGTCAGAAACCGACCCCACAATGCTGCTGACAGTGCTTGTTTCAGTGTCAGGGTTATGCCAGCCTGAGAGGGGGAGCTGGGGACTTGCAATGGTTGCTGTTGTTGTTGTTATGTGCCGTCGAGTTGAACCCCACTCATAGCGACCCCTCCTTGGGTTTCCAAGGCGGTATCACTACGGAAGTAGATTACCCAGCCTTCCTTCCGAGGAGTGGCTGGTGGGTTTGAACCGCCAGCCTTCTGGTTAGCAGTCAAGGGCCTTAGGCACGACGTGACCAGAATGGTTGCTAGATCATGAAATTGCCTGTTTCTTGAAGGTCTTGGGGAGCTTGTTCTTAAAACCATCTGGCAAAAGGTGATTTTGTTTTAGGGCTAGATCCTCAGCTTCTGTGGAGAGACTATTACTTGCCCACAATATCTGTTCTGTCCTTTGCAAGATAAGAGAACCCTTGTTTTCTAGCTGCGGACAGAGGCCTGGAATGAAAGCACCTTCCCAGATGTGACCAAATGTCAAAGTCCAGGCTGTGGAGGTAGGACTTAGCCTCTGACCAACTCCTGCCACGTGTCGGTCATGTGGTGTGTTTCCCTGCCCCCTGCATTTTGCTGCCTAAAAAGGGGACCTCGAGGTGAGTGTGCTGAACATGCAGACCCGCTGGGATGGCAGAAGGAAGCCGCCTGGGTCCTGGGCGCGGGGAGGCCGCCCGCCAAGCTGGACAGTGACACAACTGGAAAGGTAACTTCTTTCTCATTTAAGCCGCTCATTTTGAGGTCTCTGCACAGCTCTGGGGGCTACGTCTAACGGCTGTAAGCCACGTTTTCAATCACTTCCATGACAATCGGCCTGTGGCTTTGCTTCTCTTTTAGGCAATATATTTTTGTAGAAAATTAACCACTTCCCCTAGAGTTAAGTACATATGTACACACATATCGCCCACCACACAACTGTCAGTTTGTCTCAGTGTGGTGGCTTGCACCAGCAGGGTCACCCCTGGTAGACAGGTTTCAGCGGAGCTTCCAGACTAAGACAGACTTGGAAGAAGGAAGGGGCCATCCACTTCTCAAAGAATTGGCCAGTGAAAACCTTATGAACAGTAGTGAAACACTGTCTGATATATTACTGGAAAATTTTATGAAACAGGTATAGCCAAGGCGTGTGAGGCTGGTGCAGGACCAGGCAGTGTTTCGTTCTGTCGTACACGGGGTCACGATGAGTCAGAGTCGGCTTAGGGCACTAACAGCAATACACACCCTGTGGGAAGATGCACACAGGAAGTCAACAATTTCCACATGCATAATTCAGTGACGTTGACTACATTCCTCGAGTTGTGCAGCCATCCTCATCCGCTGTGGTAGTTAAGGTTGTGTGTCAACGTGGCTGGGTCTGGTTGAGGGGCTGGGCAGCTGGATGTAGTATTTCCCGTGATGAGACTGGTCATCAACTCCAGGGTGGAATGTGCTGTGAGCAGCTGAGTAGCTGCCTGCCTTAGGGGTTTGGTCTGCTTCCTGTGTATAAGGAGAAGCTTTGGGAAAGGTCTCTAACTTTCTGTAGGATCTGGTTCCTGTTGTTCTGCCTGCTGCAGCCGCATGAGTCAGGAAAAGCCTCCAGCTTGACATTTGGCCCGTGAACTTGGGACTTGCCAGCCTCTACAACTGTCCTGTGAGCTAACAATCATTCATTTTGAGAACAGAATTTAGTTCCGAGAGAGCAGGGTGCTGCTCTGACAGATACCTAAAAATGTGGAAATAGGAGTGGAGTGTGTCGTTGGACCCAAGATCCCTGCGCTGAGACCATGGCAGAGAGACTGGCAGCAGAGCCAAGAGACAGGCATGACACAGAGCGACAGGCTTACCAGCCCACAGAGGACAAAGCTCAGCACCTTGGGGCAGAAGGCTTCCTGGCGGAGTGGGTTGCCTTCAGGCACTAATTGGTAGAGGCCGGCGTGAGATGGAGTCACAGGCCCGCTGGCTCACAGAGCGAGAAAGCTGAGTGCCTTTTGGGCAGGAAGATTCCTGGCTGAGGGGTTGCTTTCAGACATTAATTGGCAGAAGCTGAGAGACCAACAAAATGGGAACAGAGCTGCCTCAGCCTCCAAAGGTAGGATCATGGTGGGGGTGGAGCCTCACAGCCTCCTAGGTTTCAAAGAGTCATATCTTCACCAACTTGGCTCTGGAGTGTGGGACTGCTGCTCATGAGGGCAATCAGATCGGGCCGTAGCTGCTGCCCCAAAGCGAGGGGTTAGGGCTGCCACGCCCGGGGACAGAGGAACGGGGCCTGCCAGGCCAAGGGGGTGAGGTTGCCACTCCGATGGACTAGGGAATTGCAGCCACCCAATGAAGGAGATTTGTAGAGGTGCCAAGTTGACAAGGGGAGGAATTGTGGTAGTTAAGGTTGTATGTCAACTTGGCTGGACCTGGTTTTGAATGGGTGGGCAGCTGGATGTAGTTATTCCCCATGATAAGATTGGTAATCAGTTCCACTGTAGAATGTGCTGTGAGTAGCTGAGTAGCTGCCTTAGGGATGTGGTCTGCATCCAGTATGTAGGAGAAGCTTTGAGAAAGATCTCTAAGCTTTCGGCACATGTGGACCCTGCGTTTGGCCAAGTCTTCATCTCAATGGCCTGCCATGTCATCTGCTGATCTTGAGACTCTTATGGACTTGAATTAGTGGCCTGCTGTGTTGTTTGTTAATCTTTGAACTGTGCCATTTTACTTGTCGACCTTGGGTTTGTCAGCCTCAGCAGCCAGCAGCTCTCAGAGTTAAGAGAAGCCTTCAGCTTCAGTGGGCCGGGAGCAAGAGGCAGAACTGAAGCCCAAAGTTGAGGGGCCTTCACCCAGCCCCTAGAGCTGGCACTTTGAACTCAGACTTCTAGCCTCCTGAACTATAAGAGAATAAGTACCTGTTTGTTAAAGCCATCCATCTGTGGTATTTTCTGTTATAGCACCACTAGAGAACTAAAAAGGAGCTCTGCCAGCATAGTGCCTAAGGCATTTGACTGCTAACCGGAAAG
>NW_006921715.1:5399785-5402362 GCF_000298275.1 Orycteropus afer afer | reverse complement strand
TCAGTTCTCTAATGCTGCTATTGCACAAGTATCACAGGTGGATGGCTTCAACAAACAAATTTATTTCCTCACCATTTAGCAGACTAGAAATTTGATTTGAGGGTACCAGCTCTAGGGAAAGGCTTTCTCTCTCTGTTAGCACTGGAGAGAGGACCTTGTCTCTTTTTAGCTTGTTTCTTGGTTCCTCAGAGCTCCCGTGGTGTGACATCTCTCTTCCCCATCTCTACTTGCTTAGTCTGCTTCACCTCCTTTCCATCTCCAAAGAGACTGATTTCAGCCACAGCCTGCATGAATTCTGCCTCACTGACATAACAGAGAACACCTATTCATAAATGGGTTATAACCATAGGTGCAGGGGTTAGAGTTTATAACACATGTTTTTTGGGGACACAATTCAATCCATAACCCCGTCTGACTTATAACTGCAAACTGACTCCAAGCTGGTGCTCTGTGCCTCTCTCTCTCTCTCATCATCATCATCAGCACAGATACTTAGATTTTACTTGTTTATTTATGTATTATCTTGCCACTTCCACCAGAATGGGAACTCCATGGGGAAGGTTGTTTGTTTTGTTCCCTGCTCTTTCCCTTGCGTTTTCAACAACTTGTGGCATGTGGTGATGGCTCCAGAAAATTTCAACAACTCAGTGATGAAGTGCATGTGCCGAAAGTATTTTATTGGTCTTTTAGAGCGCAGGCTTCTGTGCTTATTGGTTGTCAGCCTCTAGGTTTTCTATTTCATTAATTTCTGCTTTTGTGTTTATTAAATTTTCCTTCCATTTTACTGCCCACCCCGCCCCAGTTTCCAGAGTTAAATGATTAGCTCATTTATTTTCAATTTTTCTTATGTTCAAATCAAAGATTTAAGGCTATAAGTTTTCCTCTGAGTATTCCTTTGGCTGCAATCCATGGGCTTTTATATGCAACACTCTCATTATTGTTCATTTCTAAACAGTTTTTAATTTCAGTTTGCTTTTCTCTTTAACCCACAAGTTATTTATAATGGCATTTCAACATTGTGAAGCATATAGACTTTCTTTAGCTGTCTTCATTGTTGTTGGTGTTAATTCCCAATTCTGTTGAAATGTGGTTTATATTATTTTTCCTTTTCTAAAAAAATTAAAAAGACTTTCTATGCAGTTTAATCTTTCCAAAAAAAAAAAAAAGAGAGAGAAAGAAAGACAGACTTGACTACATAGAAAGCCTTTTAAGAAAAAGAGCCCTAATGGTGCAATGGTTAAGTGCTTGGCTTCTAAGTGAGAGGTTGGCAGTTCAAACCCACCCAAAGGCTCCATGAGGGAAAGACTTGGCATTCTGCTCCCATAGGATCAAAACCCATTGCTTTTGAGTTGATTCTGACTCATTGTGACCCTATAGGACAGAATAGAACTGCCCTATTGGCTTTCAAGTCTGTCATCTTTATGATGCAGACTGCCACATTTTTCTCCTGTGCAATGGATGGTGGGTTCAGACCACCGACCTTTCAGTTAGCTTAACCACTGTGCCACCAGGGATCCTTCCCCTAAAGATTATAGCCTAGGAAACCCTATGTGGCATTTCTACTCTGTCCTGCAGTCCCTTTAAGTCACAATCAACCCGATGGCACCCGACAAGAACAAATGGTCCCCCAGATTTTGAGAGTATTCAGTGGGCAATTCAAGAGGAAATGCAGTCTCTGCTGGATTCAGAGTTCTGTGCTTTTGTCAGATCGAACCTGTAAATGGAGCTATTTAAGTTTTGTATGTATTTGTTTATTTGTCTATTTCACCTATTCATTGTGCAGAACAGCATGCTGAACACCTACTATGACTTTGGATGAGTTAATGTCCCTCTTTATTTCTACCTGCCTTTTGTTAGCTTAAATTTTAAAATGTGTTTTCAAGTACAAAGTCTTCACACATCACCTTGTGACCTATACTTCTGATCAATGAGAAATGTTGCTTTTGCCTAGAACTCTGTTTACTCTCATGTGAACTACTCTTGCTTTCTGTCCCTAACACTTGACACATCTTTTCCCATGCCTTTATTTCAGTCTTTTTGCATCATTATTTAGAAATATGTGCCTCTCTTATAAATGGAGTAAATCTGGCTTTAAAAAACTCATCTGAGTTTGTGACTTTTAATATGAGAATTTAATACATTCACATTTATTTTTTCACTGATGGCATTATTTTATGTTTCCTAGTTACTGTGCTTTGTTATATCTATTTTTTCCCTTTCTAGTCTTTTGTTGGAAAAATTGAGTTGTCTTTGTTCTATTGTTTTCTTCTTTACTTAGCACTCAGAAATTATGCATGTATTCATAGCCATTAGCACTTACCCTTTAATTGCTAGCACATATATTTAGCCATATTTTCCTAGCATCAACGAGGATGAATACTTGCCTTTCACACAAGACAAGATCTCCAGCACACTTCCTTTTTCTTTGATTAAATTGTCCGTGCTCGAATTACTGTGTAGTTTCTCTCTCCTGATCGCACCCTGAATGACACAGAACATAAAGAACTATTAACTGCCACAGGGGCCTGGGGATCAGCCAGGAAGAAGTAAAGAGGACTCCAAAGAGCCGAGGAACAG
>NW_006921715.1:5389031-5398635 GCF_000298275.1 Orycteropus afer afer | reverse complement strand
ACCCACAGCGCCCCTAGAGGACAGAGTGGAACTGCCCACAGGGTCTCCAAGGCTGTCAATCTTCACAGAAGCAAAGCCCAAACCACACCCACTGCTGTGGAGTCCATTCTGACCCACAGTGCCCCTGGAGGACAGAGTGGAACTGCCCCAAAGGGTTTCTAAGGCTGTCAATCTTTGCAGAAGCTGACTGCCTCATCTTTCTCCCCAGGAGCGGTTGGTGACTTTGAACTTCTGAACTTTTGGTTAGCAGACAAATGCCTTAGCACTTTGCCACCAAAGCTCCTTTAAGCCACTAAGTTTGTGGCTATTTGCTGTGCAGCAATAGGAAACAAAAGCCCAGTGGAAAACCTACTGTGTCAAGTCTGAGTATCTGCATGCATGTGTTTACACAGGGGGCATGCCTCTCTTGTTTTTTCTTTTCTTTTTTTTGTCATTTATATACATTTATTTCTTTTTAAAAAATCTTATTGTGCTTTGGGTGCTAATTTACAAAGCAAATTTGTTTTATATTCAACAGTTAGTGCACATTTGATTTCGTTCCCCAATTACCATTCCCAACCAAACAAACTCTCCTCCCCTCTCCTCCCTGCGACCACCCCCTTCCTGTACCCTTCTTAACCATGCATTCCTGTCTGTCCCACCTTCCCTCCATGTGAATGCTGCCCCTCTGGTGTCTCATGGCTGATTGCTCTAAGGGGTGCATTTTCCTAGAGTAGATGGGTGCATCTCCCTGGGGTAGATGTTCTGCATGTACAGGTCTTTCTACTGTTGGGATAAGAGCCAGTCCATGGGAGGGAGTCCATTTCTAGGCCTGAAGGGTAAACTTGGGGCCATAGTCTAGAGGGTTCCATCAGACTCTACCTGACCAGTAATTCTGGTCATTTTTGTGTTTTTGAATTTTGTTCTCATTTTCCTTCCACTCTATCCAGGATCTCCAGTTTTGATCTCTTTCCAAGTGGTTGGCATTGGCAGCTGGGCACCATCTAGATCTTCTGGTCTCTGGGTCATGAAGGCTGAGGTCTTCATGGTCCATCTTATCCTTGGATTAATTGTTTCCAGAAGCCTTTGATTTTCTTCACTCTTCTTTGCTTCAGACAAGAGGAGACCAATAGTTGCATCTTAGATGGCCACTCGAAAGCTTTTGACACTCCAGTTGCTACTCACCAAAATAGGTTGTGGAACAAGATTTTATGTACTATGTTATTATGCCAGTTGAGCATGATGCCCCCCAAGACTATGGTCCTGAGCTCACAGGGCCAGTGATTCTCCTTCTCAAGGTGTTTGGTTGTCTCTAAGAAGTTACTCCAACTCCATCTTCTTTTGCTTCTGTAATGTATATGGCTAATTTTGTAGCTCAAATGCATATGTAAGATTATTTTCAGTCAAATCTATCCTTGATCTCGGGTATATTCCTGTTTGCCTAGCCCCACCTGATCTTCTCACCTGTCTATATGTTTATCCATAGCCTGATGTTTGGTGTTAGTGGTAAGGCAGTATTGTGCAGGTACTAGTATTTGCCTCTGTTGTCTATATTCTATGTGCACTTTCCAGTGTCTTTGTTTTTAAGAGTTTTGCAGTCTTAAGTTTTCCATTATTAAAATAGATTTTCCCATAATTTCTAGGAGTTTTGCATGCAGAAGGAATGTCATGTGTGCTTGGTATATAATTTTGTTCCAACTCCATTAACTGGTTAGTTGAAATCACCTTAGGTTCTTGGGATGGAACTCCTCTCAACAAAATAAGTCCAATGGATGAAAGAGTTAACATCTTTTAAAGGCATAAACAAAAGATAATATAGCTGCTAACCAGAAGGCTGGCGGTTCATATCCACCAGCCACTCCTCGGAAGGAAGATTGGGCAATTTACTTCTGTAGTGATACTGCCTCGGAAACCCATGGAGGGGTCACTGTGAGTTGGATTGGACTCGATGGCAGTGTGTTTGTTTGCTTTTTGTTTGAGTGGCACAAACAGTCAAGCCCTCAGCTACTAACCTGTAGTTGGAGACCCACCGGAAGGCACCTGGGAAGAAAGACATGGTGTCCTGCTTCTGAAAATTCAGTCATTGGAAACCCTACAGTGTACAGTCCTGCCCTGAACACATGGGGTCACCATGAGTTGCATCTGACTCCACAGCAACTGGTTTTTAACTCCTTTCCTATTGGTGAGAAGAGGCCCAAAGGTATGGCCTCCAACTGATCGTTATGAAAAACAGACTTGAGCAAGGACACGCTCACTCCGGACCCGAGCTTTCTCTTCTCCACCCAACTTCAGTACTTAACCCAAGTGGATAACAGACCACTCCCTATGGGAAGTATGCCACTCCTCCAACTGTCTGGGGATGTGTCTGAGGCTTCTAATACTCACAGTTGAGGATGAAGCATAATCTCAAGTTCAAAATGTGCGGGTGAGGCGGGAAGAAGGTTACGGCCAAGCCACATGGTCTAAATCTGGTAGTATTTTGTGCAAGTGTTTTACTTTTGAGAGCAGCAGACATACTGATCGACAGAAAGGAACTAGTAAGTAAAATGGGGTAAATTAACCTAAAAGAGCGATTCACAATCGGCTTCCGTTTCACAATATCTGAACACACAGGCCCGGGTGGTGGCGTTTGTGCCGAGGTTGTTACTTGGTAAGGATCACGTCCGCCAGGCTTGCAAACTGTGTTTGTACCCAGCCGGTTCCCGGCCTCCTGGGGGTCAAGTTCTCCACAGTCTTGCTGAAGCCAGCCGTCTCGCGAGAAGAGAGGCATCGGTTCGCTTTCCCTCCCTGAACCAAAGCACGCCGGTCCCGTTTGCCTACACAATCCCAGTCTGGCCTTATCTGTATTCTCGACTGGTTGTGGGTATTCAGCTGTAATTATGTCAAAATGAAATATTTCCAAATGTGATTGGGAGGCTGACTACAGTACTACCTGTGATTAAACCCAGGACTTGCTTGGGCAACCAGGGAGAGAATGTCGGTGGCATTTAACTGTTTTCTTTAAAGTTTACCAAGATTTCTCTTGTTAATCATTGTGTCCTTGGAAAGTAACCCACCGAGGCACGTGGGGTGGGCTTGTTTATTATTCTTCTTCCAGGAGCAAATGGGATTAGACACAAGGTAAGAGGGGGCCACCAGCTCCAGGAAGGGGCTGGAACCTGGCACAAAGGCTGTGCTGTCCTCTCTCCATCTCTCTCTCTTCCTCCCCTGGGGTGGCCCTCTCTGTCTCAGGCTCTCCACGACTTTGTGTCTCTTCTTCACCATCTCCCTCCCCATCGCTGCAATTCGGAATCCTTGGAGAAGGGGCTTACTGGCTCAGCTTGGGTCAGATGCCCCGTCGGCTGCCATTTTGCACAATGTGACCCCTCCCTCCCATACCTGTCTCTCACACACAGACAGGTCGACTTGAGAAGCAGGTCCCCTGCCTTATGTGAAAGAGCAGATGGTTCATGTGAGCTGTGCAAATAGTTCAAGACTGACAGCCCTGGGAATGGGCGGGCTTTCAAGAATCCATTCAGCTTGTTCCACCCTCAGTGCAGTTTAAGAAACAAGCTGAAGTGGTGGTGTTCTCTGCCCTCAGACCGGCCCCAACTCCAGGCGGCCCCTGCACAAGGGAGGGAAATGCTGTGTGGTCCAAGCCCAGCCTCATGATGGGACTGTTGGGATCGACGGGGGTTTCAGGGGCTGATTTTTGGGAGTAGGTAGCCAGCCCTTTCTTCCTAGTCCGTCTGAGTCTGGAAACTCCACTGAAACTGTCATGGGGGACCCTCCCCATCAGGGGTTAGCCCCCATCAGTTTCTTGCGTCCTACTGACCAAGAATGACCAGGAGAGCCTCAAATTTTCCACACAGACAAAGCTGTATTAAGCAAAAGTAGTTTGCAAGTGGAGACACACAGGGACCAAGCAGTGCTAGTCTTTGTCTCTCTGAGCAGAGATTTTTCTGGGGCTTATAAAGGATTTTTGCGCAGGAAAGGGCTTCATCTTTATTCATGAAATAGGTGGGGATTTCCAAAAAGGGGTAGTATTTTCCAAGGAAGGTGGCATTATGGAAATTGTGTGTGCACAGGAAGCAGCCAAGATGGATTCCATTGCAAAAGTTGTTGGAACAAAGATGAACCCGTCATTAAGGCTGCTGGGATGCCTGACATGACTTATTCTGGGATGTTGGGTATGTGCTGTCCTTTGACGTGTCAGTTTGATTCCCAGGCTTGCCTTTGCCTCAATACTGCTCCCTCAGGAAGGTGATATAGTGGTCACTCTGCAGCATCGTGTGCATGTCTGGAGTACTGGATCAGACTGGTTTGCCTGCAAGACGTCGTACAAGGAAGTAAAGAGTGGAACTAGGGGGTTGTTTGTTCGTGTTCCAAGATACAGGTTTGGATTTGGTTAATCCTCTAGATTTGTAACGTGGGCTTCCATTTAACCCTTCAGGTCTTGTTGTTTCCTACCTATCTCATGCCCCCTGAGAGATTTCACACTCATCATTCTTTAAGGGGAGCCCGGGCAAAGGCTTCTTCTTCTGTGGCTTCTTGGGGCTTACATGGGGGTGTTCTAACAGAGTAGAAATCTCTCACTGTCTGCTCTAGCAATTTATGTTGGTAGGCGAGTTCCCCTCTGGGTATGTGTTGAAATCCTCACATCATCATTAGCTTAAACTGAAACTGTAGCCTAGAGGATACAAGCTATACTAGAAGCTTAAACAGGCAGGGGCCAAATAAAAGTAAAAGTAAAATGACTACTGCAGGCCCTAAGAAGGGTAAAAACCAGGTTGATTTGATTCCAAATGTCATTGCTCATCTGAGTATGTGCTGTTTTCAACCATGCAGCCTGTTCAAGGATCCTCTGGGTCCTGAGATCCACTTCACCAGCTGTGTTGATCAACATACAACAGGAGGTGTTTGCAATTGCAGCTACTCCCCTTTGCTCAATGAGAAGGTAGTCCAGGGCAAGCCTATTATCCAGGACCAGTTTGGCCAGTGAATCTATGGAGTTTTGCAGTGTGATTAAACTTTGTCCCATCTCAACACTGACTGTTTGGACAGTGCCAGACATGTTTTGGACCTGGGCATTGGTCTAAACAATACTGGCAGTAAGTCCAGCAAGGGCCCTGATTAAGGCAGTGACTCCTAATACTATAAGAGTAATAGGTCCTCTTTTTCTATAGACAAGCCCAGCAGAGTCAGGGCTGGGACCAATCCAAAACAGGGAAATGGACTGGTTGTTAGGGATAACTACCCCAAGAAAGCAGCTGGTATCAACAAAGCTTAAATCTAAACAGCTAAGGTTCCAGGTTCCATGAGTGGGGTCTAAACATGAGAACCAGAACCCTTTGGGGGTGCAAAGGAGTGGGGCTTTGGGGTGGGAGTTGAAGGGGGTGTTGAGGTCTTTGTGTTTAGCATCCAGTTCCATAGAGAGGAACTGTTTTGGAAAGCTGCATAAATGGTGGGGTGTTGCTTAGGGTCTCCTGCATTCTGGGAGAGTTGGGTGGTCTGTGGAGACAGACCTGGGAGATGTTGGTAAAATTATTTTGAAGGTTGGCCCATTATTCTCGGCCAACTGAAAGCATAGCCAGAGCCATTGTAAAAGGTGCCAGTAAAGAGTGTTGGTCCTTCAGGGCACGAGGGCTGCCACTTTGGAGGCCACAGATCCACCTATGGGGATCTGGGTTCTTTGCTGAAGGGCCATCTCTGAGGACACAGCTGCAGAACCCATTCCCATACTCATAATACCAGTCACTACTATTTAGGTCAGATAGATTACTACCAGGGGTGAGGTGTGTAGGAGAAATTAACATGATCTGGTTCTGTTTGATAGGATAAAGAGAGGTTCATAGGGTTGAACCAGCTGGGGTTATCAAGGGTACTTGGACCTGTCAGCAGGACAGGGATCTTTTCTTTTTCATTGTTTGAATGGGGAGGGGACATCTGAGAAGTTAGTCAGCGGGCTGACCAAGAAGGAAATCTGGCTCAACTGGGCTGAGTAATGTGTGTGATAACATACCTAGCAGTTAGATAGGTTAGTACTTGAGGTGTATGCCTTGGTGAGTTAGGCAAGGGAATTACCTTACCACTGCCCTAGGGTGAATGGGAAAAAGAAGTGGAGAAGAAGTATGGACAAGGGGCTGGCCATTGTTGGTTAATACCTATACTCAACACGGGCAACACGAGGCAAGCATGATCAATAAGCCAATTAGCAAACTATGTTCCTATTAGGGTAGGAAGACCAGCCACTACTTGTCTCAGATCCTCCTTCTGCTTAAGCAGGAGCGTCTTCTACAGGCCTGCAGGTGTAGGATGCTCTTCACTAATGTGTCTCCCTGAGGCTGAGTAACCCATGGGACATAAGGTTTTACTTGGGAGTTGTGTACCCAGGGGGCTACTCCTTTTAGTTTCACTGCAGTAGGTGTTGCAAGGACAACCTGCAAGGGCCCAGTCCATTTTCTTGGGAGATGACTCTCAGGTTGTGTTCTCTCCAAGTTTTTAAGAGCACTACGTCTCCTGGTCATAAGCATGACAGCTCCTTGTTGGGGGCAGGCAACACTCTATTTCCATACTTGCAGATGGCCTTCTGGACCTGTCCCAGGTTAATCAAGTACTTTAGCAACTGGTTTAATTCTTTGTCAACAATTAGATCTGTAGTTAGGAAAGGGCACCCATACAGCATCTTGTGGGGGCCAAGTTTCTAGTAACTCCTGGGGAATGATCTTACTCACAATATTGTTAATTGGGAGCTTTTATCCAGGACTCCTGTGTTTCTTGACAGAGCTTTTTGATGGTTCTTTTCAAGGTTTGGTTTATTCTTTCTACCTTTCCTGACAACTGGATATGTTAGGCAGAGTGTAACTTGTAGCTTATCCCCAGGGCACTAGAAAGGTTTTGGGTTATTTTAGCCACAAATGCTGGGCCATGATCCAATTGTAGGGACCAAGGGAACCCAAACCTAGGAATTATTTCCTTTAATAGCCTTTACTACCTCTCTAACCTGATCAGAACTAGCAGGCTTGCTGATGCATTTCTTCCTTCCTTCCACTAGACAAGTTGTTAAATGTTTCATCTGTGCCTGATCTGCCCTGTCTTGATAATCCCACTGAGGGAATCTCTGGAATGGCTTTCCCTCCCGGTCTACACACGTCACTTTGGGGGTTAGTTTGGACAAACATGTCTTCATTCTCTTTTGCCTTAGTTATAATCCAAGTCTTTTTGTCAGGGGTACAGCAGTTGGTTAAAGTAATGATTGCATCATTCCAGCTAAGACTGACATTTAGGCTTTAGTTTAACAAACTCCTCTCTGGATGTATCTTGGTCTTCAGAGAAATGGCTTCATCTTTCTTTACCGGTGCTTACGTCGGAAATGTGTGACTCCTCCTGACCCATCTGCAACCTCTCTCAGAGGGAGTAGTGTTCCTTCTATAGGGAGAAGAGGTATATGGTTTGAGGTCACAAGACCACTGGGGAAGGAGGTAGCCTCTCAGGCACAGTTACCTAAGATGCCAGTGTAAGGAGTTGGTGCTGGTGCGGGAGGGCGCCGTCACTGGAGCCAGGAGGGGCATGTGCCGGCGGAGAAAGGGTCACCTTTGAGCCAGCTGTCCTGGAAAGTTCTCAGGAGAGGGCAGTGGTCGTGCAGGCGGAAGCAGTGTGGGATCTTCCATAATGTCGGGGTCCTAAGTCGTGGTGGACATAGAAGCAGCTTTCTCATCCTGACACTTTCCTTCTTGACACTTATCTCCGAAGCCCTTGTTCTGATAGAGGGCCATGAAAACCTGCATGTATGGAGATTCCCCGAATTTTTCCTGCCTTTTACAAAATCAATTGCAATATAGTATTGTAATTTAGCAATGCATTTTTAGGCCACTTCTCTGGGTCCCCAAGTTGGTACTGGGGCCAAGCAATGCCACAGGACAGGACTATCTTCTTTTTGTTTAGATCCTCAAATGAGAAGTAGTCTCACTTCCTTTTCTTTTTTGCAAAATAGATCTAACTATAAAATGGGGCTAAAGTCAAGGGAGCCATTCTCTGGCCCCGTCTCCTGGTTAGTTAGTTGGTATTGTGGCCTGGCAGTGTTGCAATAAAAAAGTTTGTTTTTTTTTTTCCTTTAGTTCACTGTACATGAAAATTTCTCAGTGTGTGAGTCTGTAACTGAGGGGTGAGTCCTCTGGAATACTGGGCTGATTTCCTATGTTTCAAATACTTTTCCCCAATTTTTTTCCATTGCCTTGGCTGCTGTGTATTCTGAGTGCCTTCCTACCAAGGGCTCACCTCCCAGCACTCTCTCACGCAACAGTCTGCTATGATCCATGGGGTCTTCATTGGCTGATTTTTGGGAGATGTCCAGACCTTGCTTCCTACTCTATCTTAGTCTGGAAGCCCTGGAGAAACCTGTCCACCATGGGTGACCCTGCTGGTATTTGAAATACCGGTGGCAGAGCTTCCAACATCTAGAACACAGGAACCACCCCTGTCCGCCACGCTGACCAACAGGTGGTGGCCAGACTTCTCAGCAAACATAACGTTGACCCTGCGCAAGAACAGTGGGAGGTCGGGGTTGGTGAACCCGTTTTCTAGAGGAGGGGGGATGTGACCAAGGAAACAATGGGTGGAGTGAAGGGCCTCAGGATCAGGCCCCAGGGCTTTCGGATGGTTCCCAAGTCTGTGCTTTGCTGACAGCAGGGGTCTGAGCAGCACTCTGCAGTTCCTGGGAGTGCTTGGGGGAGGGGAAGTGAAGCCCTCTGTGGGCCTGGAGACTCCCCTGCCGCCTGCCACTGGGTGCAGTCGGCACTGACTGCTTCTGGAGCCTGCTGCTAACAGGGACCAAGGGCAAATTGGTGGATCCTGAGGCTGCTGCAATCAAAGCTTTTCACGCCTCTGTTCAAAGCATTTAAGTGCCTTTTAGATCCATGGACATTATAAAGTGGAACTTTCATCCACAAAAACGTGTGTGGGTGCGCAGTAGGGCTCCATTAGGGAAAAATGCCTTTCACAGCAGCAGGCGAGGTGGTAATTCTCTCCTGTGCAGGGGGGGTACCAAACGTTTGTCGATAAGCAGAGTTTCTGAGGTGGGTCCTAGGAGGCCTTGTGCGTGCGTGTGTGTAGCTCCTCGTTGCTGGACATCACAGTCTTCATCTGTAAGCAGTGGGCACTGGCCTGATGGCTCTAAGGTACTTCCTACTGTCAGATTACAGAGCACGCCATCTTTCTACCCCAGCTTCTGTGTTCCCACGCTCAGAACCAGGGGCTCTCCATCAGCCAGGGAACGGTCAAAGGGGTGCAAGCGACCAGAGAACGCACTGGCTCATGGGACGGAAATCTCAGGCTACGGGTCGACTCGGGTGTCCCAAGAACGTTACCAGGACTGCCATCCCGCCGCCTCCCCGCATCACACTCCGCCAGGCTCTCCTCTCGCGCTGCTCTGCTCAGCTCCAGGCTTCCAGCAGGAGTCCAAGCTTTTCAATGGAAGGCCCTGGGTTGAATCTCATTGGCTTAGACTGGATCACATGTCTATCCCCAAACCAATCACCGTACAGGGCCCACACTACACTGATTGGCTAAGCCTGGGTCACATGCCCACGCTTGGGCAGAAGTGGAGGGTGGTGTCAACTCTTGCCAAGGGTATGGTGAGAGGGATTGG
>NW_006921715.1:5382180-5383951 GCF_000298275.1 Orycteropus afer afer | reverse complement strand
GGGGCCGGCCTGGTGATGTGTCTCTAAGGGCCACACCGTGAGGCGCCTGTGGAGCGGTTCTGCTTTGCACACGGAGGGCTGCCGTGAAGCAGAAGCCCCTGGTGGAACTGGACAGCCGCCCGCACTGCTCTCTCGGAGAGCCTGGTTCTCCAGGTTCCCCTTGCACCCGGGCTGCGAGGGGTGCCGCTGCTGTGCTACTTATCTGACACTTACCTCAGCAACCGGGTGCAGGCCACGTGCCGTTCTTCTTTGTGCAACCCCCAGGTCCCCCCGACGCCGAGGAAGCTGGAGGCACTGCTGTTGTGTGTGCAGTTCCCATCCCGGCCATCTCATCAGCGCTGTGACTTTGGACACGCTGCCCGTGTTGCCTCACTCTCAGTCTCCTCACCTGTAAAATGAGCTGTAATGGGACTGGCTTCACAGAGCTGCTGGCAGGACCTAATCGTACAGTGTTGGTAAAGCCCTGAACACCAGGCCTGGCATGAGCCACTGGCCAAATGCATCAGCTATCATCACGTCCAAGTGTTTGTGGATGTGGTCACAGAGCTGCTGTGGGTTCAGCTGAGGCAATGTGGTGGCAACGGGGCGACGTGCACAAAAGGGAAATGCGTTTTGCACGCAGCCACTATATTTGGCAACAATTCTCTCGTGAGGAATGGGTTTTGTTTTGCTTGAAGCCTCTCTGAGTCTCACGATACTGCTTATCTAGAGCTCCTTTTGTCCTGGAATCTTGGAGCAGCCCTGAAATCAAAGCATGACAAGAGTTGGGTGCTTGCGAAGATAAAAGGAACGATTTGCTTTTGTTTCTGAATGCGGAGCAGTGAATGACTTACCATGGCCCTTCTAGCCACGGTCTTCGTGACTCCCACACAGTGACTGGGTGGGACTATGCAAACAAGGTGCTTGTGGCCTACTGAGGGGATTGGACGGCTTGCTGCTAATGCAAATCAGGTGACTGGCACCCTGTGGAGAGTGGGCCGTGCAAATAAGGCGAGGGCATTGTTCAGTTTTGTTATCCCATCGACTCAAAGGGAGATCAGAGAAAGACTCAGAGAGAAGAGCTGTAACATGGAAGACACTGAGAGATGGCAGCGCAAGGTGCCAGGAACCAGGAGCCCAGTGTGAGGTGGCTGTGCAGGGCTCAGCAACCCTCGGGGCTGAGGGCTGGAGTGCTGGCCCGAGGCCCAAGCAGGGCCCAGCGGCGGGGGCCAGAAGAAGTCGTCGTGATCAAGGCACTGCGCCCTGCGTTGTTTCTGTCCCCTCCCTGATAAACCCCTTCACCGTAAGGGTGAGCCTCCGGGTTGGGAGCTCTGTGAGCCACCGCAGTGAATGCCAGAACCCAAAACCAAGGGTGGAGACCTTAGAGATGGCGGAGTGCTGCAGAAGTTTGGGGGAGCTGGACATTTGGGACGTACTTGATCTCTACCTTATAGGACCCCGCTCTGTGCTGAGCCTTCGGAAAGAAATTGTTCATTCACTTCCTCTCCCAGTCTGCAGCTTGGCAGCTGTACAGGAGGAGCCTGTGTGGACAGTTGACCTGAGGCTGTAGCTGTCGTTGGCTGCCCTGGGTCAGTTCTGACTCGTAGCGACCCGTGTACAATGGAATGAAACTCTGCCCAGTCCTGGGCCGGCCTCACAATCACTGTTGTGTTTGAGTGCGTTGTTGCACCGCTGTGTCAGTCCACCTTGTCTATGGCTGGTCTGCAGGCCACGGACAGAAGCGATGGCTGCTGCTGGCAGCGTGGCTCCTGGTGACGGCGCTATGAGAGGG
>NW_006921715.1:5380690-5381190 GCF_000298275.1 Orycteropus afer afer | reverse complement strand
GTCACTGCAGGCCTGGGCTGGCTAGGGGAGCCGCTAGCTCGGCCACTGTCCAAGCCAGGTGCTTCGGTTACTTAGCGCTGCTCTGACAAGAATATACCACTAACGGGATGGCCTTAACAAACAGGAGTTTATTCTTTTACAGTTGGAGGCTTTAAGTCCGAGTTCAAAGTGCCAGGCTCTAGGGGCTGGGTGAAAGCCCCTCAACCTTGGGGTCCAGCTCTGCCTCCTACTCTTGGCCCACTGGAGCTAGGGTCATTTCTTCACTCAGACAGCTGCTGGCTGCTGCGGCTGACAAGCCCAAGGTTGACAAATAAAAAGGCACAGTCCTGATGTTACCAAACCACATCGCAGGCCATTAATTCAAATCCATTCTAAGTCCCAAGGTCAGCAGAGCATGGCAGGCTGCTGAACAATGACACGGCTACATGTCAGGTTTAAGTGTGCCGTAAGCTAGAGACCATTCCCAAAGTTGCTGCTTACATATGGGAAGCAGACCACAT
>NW_006921715.1:5379115-5380270 GCF_000298275.1 Orycteropus afer afer | reverse complement strand
TACCCCCCTGGAGGAATCTAGCTGGGGCCCTAATTTGCACGCAGAGCCCCAGGGCCAGGGGGTGTGGGAAATGCAGTTTTTCTGTCCCTGCGTCTGCAGTCACGTGGTTGCTGAGTGCTCTTGCCCCTGACCTGTGGGCGCAGAGCAGCCCTTCCCCAGTGGCTCACCTCCGTCCCCAGCTCACACAGCACAGCCGTGGCACAGAGACACTCAGCCGTTCCGGGAGGCCACAGCTAAACATTCCCGTTCAGCTCTCAGCACACAGGGAAGGCATCTTGAAAACCAGCTCAGGAAACGTAAACCCCGGAAATGATGGGTGGTTGGTGCCCTACATGGTAGTCCAGAGGTGGGTCCTTTGAGTTGGTGGGGACATTGGCTCGCAGCCCGACCGCATTGCTTCCTAGCTGCATGGCTTCCCTGAGTCAGGCACTTCCCAACACTTCAGTTCCCTTATCTCACGAGCAACAGGAAGCCAGTTGCCGGAGTCTGATTCAACCGATGGCAGCCCCATGAGTGGCAGAGCAGAATCGCGCTCTGTACTGTTTCAAAGCTGTGACTGGTCAGAAGGAGATCCCGAGGCTTTTCTTCAGAGGCCCTTCTGGGTGGGTTTGAACCAGCAGGTTTCGGCGAACAGTCGAGAGCTTAACCGTTGAAGCTACTCAGGAGGCATGGCAGATGTCAGAAGTCCTTTCTGAAATGGACATAGGGCTCTGGGCACCTGGGATGGCTGGAGATTCCAATGGCGTGGGAGGAGTCCCTAAATGAGGGGGCAGCAGACCCCAGGTAAATTCTGCTCCTCACTCCTCTCTGTTCCCTCCTCCAGGGGTCAAGATCTGTGGTGGCTGTGGTCAAACCGCCTACACTGAGTAACAACGCCTTGCACCTCGTTCCAGGCAGATCAAAGCCCTGCCGGGACGTGACATCATCAGCCTCCAGTACCATGAGTCACCATGAGTCAAAGATAGACTCCCCAGCACCTAACAGCAACAACAAAGAGCCGGCTGGCCTGGGTGAGGGCTCCCATTCTATGGATGGAAACAAGGACAAGGACGCAGACGTGACTCACTGCTGGAAGCAGTGCTTGTGAGCAGCCTGTCGGGAGTGTCACCTTCCGAATGACTTCCTGTTGGCTTGATATCCAGACGGAGTTTCCAC
>NW_006921715.1:5368990-5378435 GCF_000298275.1 Orycteropus afer afer | reverse complement strand
AGACTCCCCAGCACCTAACAGCAACAACAAATAGCAGTTAGAACTGTATTCAGAGGGGTCTGAAATCATTGAAACTCTCAGATAATTTTCTTCCCTCTAAAAATCAGTGAGATGATGTATGTGAAAAGACACAGTGCTGAACACACAGAATGGAAAACAAAGCAAACACACCTGTTGCGGGCGACTCGATTCTGACCCATGGCCCCCCACGTGTTACAGAGCGGAACTGGTCTGCAGGGTTTGCCTGGCTGCAATCTACAGAAGCTGGTTTTGCCAGGCCTTTCTTCCTTGGCACTGTTGGATGGGTTTGAATGGCCAACTTTTGGGCCAGTAGTTGAGCACAAACCGATGACACCACCCATGGACCTTTGTTGTTGTTAGTTCTAAGCCCTATGACAGCAACCTGTCACCTTCCACCCGACTCTGATCTTGCTACTGAGCTCCCAGTTCATAAGACTTAGCAGGGGATGTCTTCTGTCCCCAGAGCTGGGTCCCCACCCGCGGCATTCAGTCAGGCTGTCTCCGTGACGGCAGCTTGCACTTGTGTCCTGCTGTGTTCTGCACTGTTTGGCATCTCGGCACACGTGGGTGGTGTTGGAGGTGTTGACAACTGCCTGGGAACGGAGCTGCACTTCTGTGGTGTTTCTCAGTACACCATCCGGCAGAGGGTGGCAGCGCCATGAGTTCCGTCCTCACCTTGGAATATTCCGTGCCCACCACTGATTTCACTGTGCTTTAAGGCCAGTTGTCAATCCAGCATGAAACCAGGGACATTGCTTTCACATGAACTTGAGGACTGAAGAGCATCTGCCTGACCCAAGCCGTGGTCTTTTCAGTCACCTCATATGGACGGGAAAGCTGAGTAAGGAAGCCTGGAGAAGAATCACGCCTTTGAATGACGGTGTTGGCAAAGAACATCGACTGCCCAGGGACTGCCAGAAGAAGGACCAGATCTGCTCTGAAGAAGTCCGGCCAGAATGCTCCTTAGAAGGGACAGTGGAGACACTTCATCTCATGGACTTTGGTCAGCAGGGGCCAGGCCCTAGAGAAGAATATCAGGCTTGGTGGAGGGTCAGTGAAAAACAGGGAGACCCTTAGTGAGATGGACTGACGGAGTGGCTGCGACACTGGGCTCAAACACAGAAACGGTTGTGGGGCTGGTGCGGGGCCGGCAGGCTTCTGTCCTGTTGTACAGTAGGTCGCTGTGGGAGTCGGAACCAGCTTGATGGCACCTAACAACAACAGCAACAACGTAAAGTTAGGAAAACACGGTCGCAGATAAGTCCTTTTCCAGGTCTGAGCATGTGTGCGTGCACGTGTGCATGTGTAGAATGCCTTCCTCTCAGTGGATTCCGGCCACAGTCTTCCGGGCGGTCCCACACCCAGGAGAAGTATGCCTCTTGAGACCTCTGCTGGCAGGTACCCGTCCACCAGCTCTCGCCTTGTGCCTGGCTCTGTCCACGTCTCCTCAGGGAGCAGATGAGGCTCTGAAACAGGATCACTTGAGGAAGAGGTGTGGCAGCTTGAGACCCGGCATCGGCTGCCGCGTTGGCACTTCCTGAGCCCAGAACACAGGGAAGGGCTGCCACTGCAGACGAGAGGAGGGACCGGGAGCAGTGACTTTCAGCCGAGGGACCCCATCAACAGAGAGCACCGTTGCTAGCAAGGAGCCGGGGAATGGCTTCCCTCACCAGCCTTCCTCCTTCCTTCCAGTCTCTGTGGGGTTCCCAGCGGCCAAACCCAACGGAAGCTGGGGGGCATAGGACCTCTGCAGTGCTTTGTAAGGCCAGCCTGGGCCAGAGGTCGCTGGAGAAGAACTGCAGCAGGCGAGGGTATGTGCAGCACAAATGGGTGCCATCAGGTACATTCCTGCGCTGTCCGAAAGACAGAGGGCAGGCTTCGTGGGGACTGAGCCCCGGTGGTGCGAAGGCTGAGCAGTGACCTGCTAGCCAAAGGCTGGCAGTTTGAAGCCCCCCAGCTGCTCCATGGGGAGAAAGACCTAGTGATCGTCTCCCGAAAAGATGATACCAAGACCAAGACAGCGCCTCGGGGGCAGTTACACTCTGTCCCATGGGGCTACTGTGAGTCGGTTTCCACTGGATGGCACCTAGCAGTAACAATGGACAGACGGAGTCCAGGTTTCTGGGACTGAAGCTCGCACAGTTTTGGGGTCCTCTTGAAGAAAACCATACACGAATATCCCGTGTTGCAAATCTAAACAAAATAAAAGTATCTGAACACACTGTTCAGGTGCCGCCTGGGGCTTTGGAAGAGCCACTGCAAGGGCGGCCCTGAAGCTTACGTCTCATTGGCTTCAGGGCAACCCCCCCTCTGCCTTCGGCTTTGGGGGTTTTGACCTGGAGCAGCACCCAAGACTGAAATAAGCTGACAGGGGCGATGGAGGCTTAGACAACTGATTATAAACACAAGGCAAACTGTTTACAGGACAGTTATAGATGGATTGCTACAGAGGGGGAGGTAGACATTGACAAAGGCTTTGAAAGACAGATAGGACTTAATACTATTTTTTCTGGAGTAATTTTCAGTTTATGGAAAAAATTAGTGCAGTAGGGTCCCGTATACCTCATCTCTCCCTGCACACTCTCTCTCTATAACACACCTTGTGTTAGCGTGGTGTATTTGTTACAACTGATGAACCAACGTAGATATCTTAATATTACCTACAATCAACCAACCAACAAATCTGTCTTGGGGGAAGTACAGCGCAGTGCCCCTTTAGAACCCAGGATGGCAAGACTTTGTCTCTCGTACTCAGGACATGTGTTCAGGAGGGACCAGCCCCCGGAGAAGACATCATGCTTGGTAACGTGGAGGGTGGGGGAGAAAGAGGGAGCCCCTGAGGGGAGCAATGCTCCAGCACAGCAACGATGGTGGGGGCGGTGCGGGACCAGAGCGCTCCCTTCGGTTGCGCATAGTGCCCTTATGAGTGGAAACCGACTCCACGGCACCTAGCAACGAAATGATCCGTGGACAATCTGCTGTTGTTAGGTGCTGACCAGTGGGTTCCCCCTCACGGAGACCCTTGTCTGGCCACAGATGATCTCGTTTCATCCTCACAGAAACAGGAAACTCATAGCGGTTAAGTTCCTTCCCTCAGGAACTTCGGAAGGTGATTCAGTAGAAGAGGTAGGACCTGAAACGCGGTTTGCTACCAGAGCCCAGGTGCTCTGGGGTAGGCATTCCAGGGTGGAGGACCGGAAGGTGGGAACACGGGCTTTTTTTCACAGCCAACCCTTTGCCGATGCATTTATTTAATCTACCCAGCTAAACCGAACACTGGGAATATTTATTTCCTTTCACACTGACTCCGCAGGTATCCGATTAGGGCACACTCAGAGGTGTACACGTCAGTAAACGACGTTTCCCAGAAGCCCACAGACACAGAGCGACTGGGACTCTCCGCTAAAAGAATACAAATCCCAGAATGCAGCGGGGGCGCCCGGCGCAGCTCCCGTCGTTCCTGGGGGCAGCGGCAGTGAGCGCGGCCCCGCCCGCTCCGCTGCGTCCCACTCGCCCCGCCTCCGCGCCCACAAGCCAATGGGAAGGCGTCATACTGCGGGATGTGCCGGGGTGGTGGCGCCTTGGGGTTGCGAGTCGGCGAGAACGGCGGGAAGTTCATACTGGGCGGAAGGCGACCGTCTGCGGCCTGGGGTAGGGCCCGCGCCGGCACGGTGGGCGCGCTCGGGCGCAGGGCGGGAGTCGGGCTGCCAGGGTGGCGGTGACCTCGGCCGGGGTGACTGTGCCTGGCGCCGGCTCCAGGCCGCACTCCAGACTGGCCGGCCACGGCCTTTCGCGTCGCCTCAGGCTCGGCGGCGTCTTTCCGTCCTGGTCCCCTCGGGCCGGCTCAGCCTCTGCTCCACCGCCTGGACCCGGTTTCGGGCGGCTCCTAGGGGGTGCGGGCGAGAGACCGGCGAGGTGTCGAGGGTGATACGGAGCACGAGCAAACGCGGGCATAGAGCGCCTTTAACGCGGGGACGGGCGAGTGTGGCCGGAGCAAAGGGGTGGTCAGGGCAGGCCTCTCGCAGGAGGAGACGTTGAGGTCTGAAACGCGGCGAAGCCGGGAGGGCGCGCATGGGGGCCGTGGAACAGGAGGTGGATTTTGCCGGGGCTCTGGTGGCGCAGTGGTTAGAGACTGCTAACCGCAAGGTTGGCGGTTCAAACCCACCAGCCGCTCCGCGGAACGAAGACGGGGCGATGTACCTCCGTAAACATTTGCCGCCTCGGAAACCCACTGGGGGGTCGCTATGAGTCGGAATCGACTCGAAGGCAGTGGTAATTTTTTCTCTATCTGGTGGTGCAGTGGTTAAAGCATTCGGCTGCGAATCATGCGGTCGACAGTTCGAACCACCAGCCGCTCCGCGCCGGAAAGATGAGGGGGTGTGCTTCTGGGAAGAGTGACAGCCTGGAAAGCCACCGAGGCCGTTCCGCATTTCTTCCAGGGTCGCTGTGAGTGGGAACGGGCTCCGCGGCTGTGAGTTCAGGCTTTGGGGTTTCTTTCCCCGGACAGCCCGTCTGCGTGCTCCCTGGCCGGCGGGGCGACACTCCGCTGCTGCAGCCGTGTTCACGGCAGCGATCCTGGCTCCGGCCTCTGCTCTCCACGGTGGTGTGAAGTGGGCACGTCTGTTTAGGCCTCTGGAAATGCGCTAGAAGAGGGTGGCACGGAGAAACGGAGTGAGAGACGGCGCTTGGTTTCTGTCGGGGCCACCGTATCTGCCCAGTCACCCCGTTTTGTCTTTGGTTCCCCCCATCTCCCTTTCTTGGGACACCTTAGAAGTTCCCAGTTTTGCTCTCGGGAGGCTGATGGTTTTCGGGAAATACTGAAGAATCTCAGTTCCCTCTGTCTATAGCAATTTTTTTTTTTTCCTTTTTTTGTTTTTTTTACTGGAGTTGCCCATCTGTTGAGTCTGAAATTTCGCCAGAGTAAAGAATGTAGGGCAACATTTCCTTCTAAGAGTTCAGAACAAAGGCATCTTTTTATGACATGCTGCGCGTGGAACTTGGAGGGAGAGTATGGGAGAGTATGAGCTGGGGTTTAAAAGTAACTTCAGAAGGAAGCGAGGCTTTGTTGTGTGGAGTCCTGCCGTTCAGAGGGTGTTTGTGCTGTTTGCCGTGTCCCAGTGGCTGTCGTCAGGGGAAGTCAGTTCCTGGCTGTACAGGATTGTTCCTCCAGGACTTGTAGCCTAAGGAGGTCTGGTGGCAGCTGTGGGTAAGGCATTTTGGCTGCCAACCTAAAGGTGCATGGTTTGAACCCACCAGCCACTCCGCGGAAGAAAGATGAGGCGGTCCGCTTCCATGGACGATCTACAGTCTTGGAGACCCAATGGGGGCCGCTTTGAGCCAAATCTACCGGCTGGCAGTGGGGTGGGCTTTTTGAGTACCATTGGAAGGGAATGTCACTCAGCTGACTTTGATAATGGCTCCCTCTGGTGCTGTGACCACAGATGGCGTTCTCTGTGCCGCTCAACACTGCCCATCTGATTCTGTGTTAGGACAGCAACGCAACTGGAATGTAAGCACGAAAGCTTGTGTCATTACTGTCAGCTGTGTGCTCGTGTCCAGTACAAGTATCAGGTGTGTGCTGTGATGGCCGCCTGTTGAGCACAGTGCTGCAGAAATTAGGGTAGGATATTTATTAAACAAACGAGCTACCAGACTCCCGGGTTAACCTGAAGCCTGGCTGTCAGTCCGTCTGCATCAGTGCCCAGGAAAGGGTTACGTGAAAGCTTATACAAGTGTTATTCCTGAGTGCAAGGGGATATTTTAAAAATAACAGTAGCACATTCAAAATGTTGACAGGCCCTAAAATTAAATTCATAAAGGAAATAGGCCAGCTTTCTTTTTTAAATTGAGAGCTAATGTGAAATAATAAAAACATGTCAGTGACTGTCCCAGATGTCCACGAAAGAACAAGTAGGGTTTTCACTTTGACAGCTGTATTTTTTTCTTCACAGGCATCCCAATGAGATGTACGGTGTTAGCAATAGGACTTAGATGTGAAAAATACAGGTTTGAAAATATATTTTTCATTTTAAAACTCAAACTTACTGAAAATGAAGCAGAGTGTAGAAAGAGATGCTTCAAAGTTACCCTTTGTATAGAAATGAGAGAGGGCGACTTGGAGTTTCTGCAGGAGCGTTCATGTCCCCATCCATCGGGCAGTGAGCACAGGGACAGTAGGACAGTACATGCTCTGTGTGTGCGTGTGTGGGGGGGGCTTCCTGAGAATTGGTCTTGTTGGGTTTGCAAACGGACCGAAGGCTGAAAGGGGCTGGCGAGTATTTTTCAGGCTGCAGGGGAGTTCACAGACTTGGAGAAGAATTTCTCCGGGCGGAAACGGGCTGGCTCACTCACCGCATACCCCGCGCCTCCGAGTGCCCGGAAGTTGATTGACCGGTGTCTTCTTGCTGTTGTAGTGTCTTGTTTAAGCAGGGTTTTTGCTTGCTTGTTTAAATTACTGTAGTTCATTCCTTTTGATGTTAGTTACTAATCCCCAGCACGTAAGAAGTCAGTAAATGTGGGGCACGTTTGGTGAATGGCACTATTAGTGATAAAATGCAGAAGTGTGGCATTTTTAACAAGTATGCAAGAGTGCCTAGCACGGTGAGTCCTGACAAGCCTTTAGAGAGGCAGTGTGACCAACTTGTGTTTGTGCCCTGGGATACGTTGGCACTTTTTGATTGACATGCTGGTGAATCCGTTCCCTCTCACATTAGAGAGATGTGCAGAGGGCTGTCCTGTGGTTCCCCCCTTGGCTCCTGAATGATGTGAAGCCTCACTGCCTGAGCTTGCTGTTCTGAAGTCACTCCATGCACTTTCCCAGTTACTTCTCTGCCTCTCCTGCTGTTTTTCCGTCCTTGCACTCAGGCCCAGGCACATCCTCCTCCTCTTGTTCTGTGATGTATGGGGAGCCTAGAGGTATAAGAAGCCTGGTGGCGCTGTGGCTAAGGCACTCGGCTGCTAACCAAAAGGTCAGTGATTTGAACCCACCAGCTGTTCAGCAGGAGAAAGATGAGGCAGTCTGCTTCTGTGAAGATTGACAGCCTTGGAAATCCTAGGGGGCAGTTCCTCTAGGGGCACTGTGGGTCGGAATCCACTGCACGGCGGTGGGTGTCATTTCGTGTTTGCTTCCGTAAAGATTGACAGCCTTGGAGACCCTCTGGTGCAGTTCCACTCTGTCTTACAGAGTCACTGTGCATTGGAATTGATTGGATAGCAGTTTTTTTTTGGGGGGGGGGGGGGGGGAGGTGGTTTAGGGGCATAAGGTGTGCTTTGCACCCCTCTTCCCAATAGGAGTTAAGAGTTTTCGTTTCCACCCATAAGTACTAGTGAGAATCTGCTCTATTTTTAGTAGCATTCTCATGTAAATTTGCTGAGTATTTTTTGAGTTATAATGCCTATGTACACTGGAGAAATGCATGCTTGTGAATCTGATTTATTTACTCTTCAATAGATAGTGGATTTTGTTGATTTTTTGTAATAATTCCTAACTCTTCTTGGGTCTGTCTGGCCCATAGAAGGGGAACCAGGGTTCTAGGATTTCAAATTAAGACAGCCATTGTTTACACTGACAGTTAGAATGAATATTAAACCTATACACCCACTAAAATGTTTATCAACTCCCACTGTGTGTTAAGTTGGAAGATGGAGCACGTGGAACTCATAATTAAGTTGCAAGGCTGTGAGCTATAGGGTTGGGGGTATGCTACCATACTTTTTAAGCATATCGCGAACTTTGCTAGAAGGAGATTTGTCATAGAGCTCACTGTCACGAAGAAGGGTGTCAGTCCTGCATGGAACAAGAAACAAGAACTGGAAAGTCATTAGGAGCAAAGACAGCACCGTCCACTCTTGGAGAGTCGGTCATCTGTGTGTGCTTGTTTCTCTGTGGGCTGCTGTCTTGCTGTTTGCGTGTGGGGAGATGTGTCTGCTCCAGACCTTGTGTAGTGGGTGCTGTTTCAGAAGCTAAAAGAAAGTATTATCTTCTTGTCAGTTACATTTCTACTAAAACAAAACAACAAAAAACCCAAAATGTTAAGCTAGGAATCTAGTTAACTACGGCTTTATTTCTGGTTAGTTGCTCTCTCTCAAATTGTCTTTCTAAGTAACCGCTGAACATGTCCCATTGTGTGACAGTACTGTGTGTAAATGCGTTGTGATCACATTCCACAACTCTCGGCATGAACAATGGGAGCCCTAGTGGTGTAGCAGTTAAGGTGCTCAGCTTTGAATGGTCGGGGGCTTGAACCCACCAGCTGTTGTTCTGTGGGAGAGTGATGAAACTGCCTGCTCCTGTAAAGACTGACCGCCTTGGGAACCCTGTGGGGGCAGTTCTCAGTCCCATAGGGCACTTTGCTGGGAATTGACTAGACGTTAACAGATTGGGCGTGCAAATGGTTAAGCACTGGGCTGCTAACCGAAAAGGTGGTGGTTGTAAGCTGTCCAGCAGCTGTGGGGAGAAAAAGACCTGGTGAACGGCTTCAGTAAAGATTACAGCCAGGAAGACTCTAAGGGGCAGGTCTGCTCTGTCAGACGGGGTTGCGAATCTGTATCAACACGATGGCCCCCGGCAACGACAAGAAACCTCACGAGATGCTGTTGATGCTTTTGAACCAGGTCGTCATTGACTATGGCGGGGTCTTCCTGCTTCTCCTGGCCCTGTTGCCTTTTTTTCCCTCTCCCTGACTGTTACATACTGTCCATTGAAGCAACAGCTTCCGAGGTACAGAGACATGTCATTATAAATTCCTTGTTGGAAATAAAAAGAAAAAAGTCTATTGTTTGTGGATCAGGAAAATTTTAATAATTTTTTTTTTTAAAACCAAAGTCAAATTAGAACATTTAAGAGGCTTAATCCTATTGGGTTTTCAGGCTTTTTAGAAAATACTTGCGAAATGATTGCTTCCACGGTTACCTCTCTCACACATGCCTGGGGGGATGTGAGATGGACAGCCTTCTGGAGAGCGCTGGGGCGGCTTCTTCAGGTGTTAGCTGCACACTTAGCTTCCAGGCCAGGCGTCACATGTCAGCTGTCTGCACTCATGTGGTGCCTTTCAGTGGCACCCAAGTCATTGCACGTGACAGGGGTTTGTTCCTTTTGCTGATCAGTGGTTTTGGTTTGCCATTGTAAGATTTTACCAGATTTCTTTCTGGTTTATTCTCGTGGCTGTGTCTGGTTTTTGGCTGGCACAGATACAACCGCTGTGACCATTCCAGCATAGGTTTTGGTGTGAACCTCAGTTTTCATTTCTCTAGGATAAATGCCCAGGGCAGCAACTGCTGGGTTGGGTGTTGAGTGTATGTTTTAACTTTTTTCAAACATTGTGATTTGGGTGAAAGTTTACAGAGCAAATTCACTTTCCATACAGCAGCTCACACACACTTTGTCTCATGACATTGACTGCAATTTCCCACAATGCAACAGCTC
>NW_006921715.1:5361490-5368450 GCF_000298275.1 Orycteropus afer afer | reverse complement strand
AATTGTTTCGATGGCAGGAGGTTTGGTTTTTGGTTTTATTGCTGATGATGTTGAAAGGCAGACTTTGGTGGGGCAGTGGTTAAGTGATTGGTGCTTTAAACCCACCAGCTGTTCTGTGAGAGAAAGATGGTGGCAATCTGCTTCTATAAAGGTGACAGCCTTGGAAATCCTTTAGGGGCAGTTCAGCTCTACTCTGTCTCATAGGGACACTGTGAGTTGAAATCGACTCGACAGCAGTGAGTTTGGGTTTAGAATGATGTTGACTATCTTTTCTTCTGCTGCTTTGCCATTCTTACCTTCTTTGGTGACATGTCCAAGTCTTTTGCCTACTTAGTAGTTGGACTGTTTTTATAATTTTGAGTTTAATATTCTGGGTACAAGCTGTTTGATGGATTTTGTGATTTGCAAACACATTCTAAAAGCCTGTGGCTTGTCTTTTAATTTTCTTCACAATGTCTTTCACAGATCACAAGTTTCTGATTTTGATAAAGTCCAGTTTATTGATTTGTGGACCATGGTTTTGGTGTCATGGTTATTTCAGAATTCGGTGCTGAATTGAGATAAAAAACGTTCTCTCCTGTGTTTGCTTCTAAGCATCTTAAAATTTTATGTTGACTTTTAAATCTGCGATCCACTTTGAGTTAATTTTTGCAAATAGCCGTGAGAGTTAGGTCCTTTTTTTTCCCTTTTTCCCTGTGAATGTCCAGTTACTCCACCACTGTTTTTGGAAGAGATAACCCTATCTTCATAGAACTGGTTTTATACCTGTATAAAAAATTAATTCGTGCACTTGCATGGATATCTTTCTGGCCTCTGGGTTGATCGGCCATTCTGTATCCATCCACCACCCATCCCACCCTCTTTACTACAGTCATATTATGGGTCTTCACGGGATGTTGTGTGATTCCTCAAGTTTATTTTCTTCTTTAGAGGTGTTTTAGTTGTTCTGTTTATTCCGCCCTTCCAGACAGATTGTAGAATCAGCCTGTGTCTGCAAAAAAAACTGCAGGGATTTTGACAGGAATTGCATTAAACCTATATGTTGATTGGTGGTAAATATTTGAACGGTGGTTTTAAAAAAAATCTGTTGTCTGGGTTGTAGTCCTTGGGTGGCACATAATGGTTAAGTGCTCAACTGTTAGCTGCAAAGTTGGCGGTACGAACCCACCCAGAGGCTGCTTGGAAGACAGGCCTGGCCACCTGCTTCTGAAGGCTCACAGCCTTGGAAACGCCGTGCCGTGCGGTGCTGCTCTGCACACGAGTGGTTGCCGAGAGTCGGAATCAACTTGAAGGCAGTCAACAACAGCGTTGGCTAGGTTAGCCACTGCATCTGAAAATACTGCTCTCGATTATTTTATTCTATAAAGTTAGGTGACACAAGCCAGTGGAAAATGACTGTAAATGGTGTGCCAGGATGAAGAAAGAGGAAATGAGTGGGCAGGGTACCTATTCCATGCAGATTTGAGAGTAAGTGGGAAACCTTTGGAGGGAATAGCATTAGAATAGCATGAACAGAAAGCTAACAAAGTGACGTCCCTGCTTAATGTTCTGAGTGGCTAGCATTTCCTAGGGTAGTGACCGTAGATTTCAGACGTCGGCTGCTGACCATGGTGATGGGTTTTGCAGAGCCTTCATCTTAGTGCTGCTTCTAGTAAGTGTGCGTGTAGGAGAAGGGTAGCTTCTGCTGGCCCGCTGTTGATGGGGCTGACACCTCTTATCGAGTCTGAAAATAGTCCAGGAGGTGAGCACCTGGAAGGATAGGAGCAGGTGATAGACCGGTCCAGTAAGGCAAAGCTGACGGTCAGAGAGGGGAAGTGAGTTCTTTAATCAGCAGGTCCCAGTGCTTGTGTGGAAGCTACAGACAGTGATGACGACCAGTCGTTCTTCAGACCGTGAGCACTCAGCACGAGCACACGACCCAGACTGCAGCATTTGGGCGTCAGACTCAGAGAGGAGGTTCCTGACAGCGAGGACCTAGGCATTTCATGTCAGCAATTCAGAAGACCTTTCGGGAGAGACTGGGAACCTAGGGGTTGTTTAGGAACCTTGGGCTTGTAGTCGGGGAACATAACAGGTAAAAGCCCCACGGTTCTGCCCTTGAGTCCCAATTTGTCAGTCTCTGACCGAAAATGCCCGGTTTGGTTCTGTGTTCTCAGCATCCGCTTGGAGTGCTTGACTGCTTTCCCCGAACAGGTTAGACTTTTTCTCCCATTCGTCTGTGGGATTCTCGTGGGGTGTCTTCTTCCTCTTGTACATTGAGAAGATCCTCGAGATGTAGTTTAGATGGTATCATTTTAGAAAGAACTGTCCAACAAAGAGAAGTTACTCAGCGTTGGACAGACTGCTAAAGCGAATGCATTTCTGCTCTCTCATTAAGCACATGGAAACACACAGCTCAGTTTTGTTTGGTTTTTTCAATCAGTGATCAATGATTGAGCAGAGCACTTTACTGCATAAGACGTTGCCGTGATGTGTGTGACAAAGGATGGACAGTGGGAAAAGCTTTAGTGTGGTGCCTTACGGACGTGGCACCTTACGTACTCATCCTCCTGTGTCTGCCTTCACCTGCTTCGCCTGCTGCTTTCTGGGCTCTAGGTCTTTTCCCACTGAAATGTTGAGATTGACCCAGAGGCTTGAACTTGTGGTTGCAGCCCGTACGTGTTCTCATATAATGTTTCTTTCTTTTTCTTTCCTGCAGAAGACTGAGCTCTTACAGTGCTGTGCAAGCTGCCCATTTAAAACTATCATTGCTTGGCACCTATGCCCTGGTGACAGTTTGACCAACATGTGAGCAGGCATGTTGCCATCCTGACAGATGGGCGTGAGGATAGGCAGCCAAGAAACCATGTATCTGCATCTAGTGTATCTGTTAAGGGCAGGATTCCCAGTTGGGGATGTTCAAACGTCTGTCCATCCTGAGCTTGCACGCCTGTGGATAAAGGGATGTCATCATTAATCCCGGCATCTGACTGAGATTCCATGGGTCTGTAAGAGCTGCTTGGCTCTCACAAAAGTAGGCAATTGGGGACAATCAGGATAATTGTTGTCGCCTTCGTCCCGGGACTACTTCAGATAATCTTTCCTCTCTCTCCTAGCTGAGTTGATTGCAGTCACTGCCAACCTGTTCAGACGCTGTCCCAAGACTTCGGGACGTGCTGCCTCTTCTGCTTTTGAGCACAAAAGCTTTGCAGGGCGTGAGGTCTCTGATGTTTACGCTTTCAGTGGTGATGCACAGGATTCAAGTCTGGTGGGTCTGAGATCAGATACTGACGGCTGTATGACATTAACTCCAAAACTCACTGCCATCAAATCAATTTCAACTCATAGCAACCTCTGTTGGGTTTCTAAGGGCTGGGGGGCTTGAACCACCAACCTTTTGGTTAGCATCCAAATGTCTTAACCACTGTGCCACTAGAACTTCTTTGTATGACTTAAAAAAAAAAAAAGCCAAACACACTGCCATTGAGTCGATTCCTATTCAAGGCGACTCCTGTTGGGTTTCTGAAGCTGTAAATCTTTGCAGAAGTTGATTGCCCCATTGTGCTTTGCGGAGCACCCGGTGGGCTTGAACCACTAACCTGGGTAGCAGCCAGATGCCTTATCCACTATGCCACCAGAGCTCCTGCGTGACCTTAACGCACTGCCGTCGAGTCGATTCCGACTCATAGCCACCCCTCCTTGGGTTTCCGAGGTGGTATCTCTCTGGAAGTTGAGTGTCCAGTCTTCCTTCCGAGGAGTGGCTAGTGGGTTTGAACCGCCAGCCTCCTGGTTAGCAGTCAGGTGCCTTAGGCACTATGCCACCAGCACAGCCTTATTTTCGTTATGAAATCAAGGTGGAATAGTCCCTGTCTCACAGGGCTGTTGTAGGACTTCAGCGTGAGATGTGCACGTGGATCACCTAGTATAAACGCCTGACCTGTGGTAATAAATGCTGATCATCATCGTCACTGCAGAATACTTGCGGGTATTTTTCTCTGCAGAGTTATGAGAAACAGAAAATCTGTTTTCGCCTCATTTCCCACCACGCTTCAATTCTTTATTGGACGTTATCACCTTGTTGGGTCTACAGTGCCTCCAATGACGGGGAGCTCACTACCTCTGGAGCGGGAAGATTCGAGGTCCCTCTCAGTTCCAGACTGTTGGCTTTTCAGGTAATTACTTGTCGTGGGGGCTGTCCTCTGCACTGGAGAGCATTTAGCAGCATCCCTGGCTTCACCCACTAGATGTCAGTAGCTCCATCCCCTGACTCCATATCCCCATCATCATAATCAAAAATGTCTCTGCACGTTACCTTGTGTCCCCTAGAGGGGAAGGGCAAAATGATCCCTGGTTGAGAACCACTCGTCTAGAAACCCCCTCCGCTGTTTTTAATAGTCTCGACTGCTGGAAGCTTCTTTCTTATAGTGGATAGAAGTCTGTTTTCCTGCTCTTCCTACCCACTTCTGCCATTTGGAGCCATGTGGGACAAACTGACTCTTCTTCTACGTAACATCCTTTCAGATACGTGACGACACTGGTCATCCTTCCTTCGTCTTTTTGAGTTGGATCATCCCAACTTCACTAGTTACGCTGTACACGGCATGGATTCATGTCAGTTCACCACATCGGTGGCTTTTCTTTGGGGTAACTGTTTTTAAACTCTATTGCTTAGAGTTAAATTTAAGACTCCAGGCATGGCTTGATTAGTAAAAAAACAGAGCGGTGTTGCTTGTTCAACTTTTAGTATTTTTCTTCTATACACAGGCAAGAACGTTACTCTCCTCCTGCATTCTCCATGTTAATATCAGCTCTACTCTTTTGATGACTACATTATGCTTTGAATAAAACCCCTAGATCTGTATAGCCACATCTTCTTCAGCCTCTTCCTAAGCATTCCTTTTGGGATCCAACCTTTGGAGCTTAAGCTGATCCTGGTAACTTTGTTTTTATTAGATTTACCT
Source organism: Orycteropus afer afer (assembly GCF_000298275.1). Classification (NCBI taxonomy): domain Eukaryota; kingdom Metazoa; phylum Chordata; class Mammalia; order Tubulidentata; family Orycteropodidae; genus Orycteropus; species Orycteropus afer. The sequence continues at coordinate 5,363,510 of NW_006921715.1, read as the reverse complement.
AATAGCAAGTTTTCAAGATATTTTGGTGTCCTCATTCTAGATTGACTCTGAAGTTTCTAGCTTAAAACATAAAAGGATAGGTGCTACTATCATCTGAGATTGAAAATATAGGAGAAACTGTGTGTGTGTGTGTTTGTAATGGCAGGCTGGTTGGTGTTGGTGCCGTTTTGCTAAACATAGTTCCTCGTTAAACAACTTGAGATTGAAGTGTTTGTGGGACATCTAGGTGGTAACATGCAGATTTGGATTTTGGGAAAGTTAGATGGGTTCAGAGATACAGACTTGGGGCTCATTCACTCCTGGAAGGCAGTGGAAGTCATTGAGTTGGCTGAAATCGCTTGTGTAGATAGAACATGCAGATTGAGAAGGAAATTAAGGATGGAAGCTTGCACAGCCCCAGTATTAAGAGGCACCTGGACAGGAAGGGAACTCTGATGGCGTAGTGTCTAAGGCATTTGACTGCTAACCAGAAGGCTGGTGGTTCAAACCCACCAGCTGCTCCTCGGAAGGAAGACTGGGCAATTTGCTTTTGTAGTGATACTGCCTCAGAACCCAAGGAGGTGTCGCTATGAGTCAGATCCAGTACGACGGCAGTGAGTTTTTTGTTTTTGGACAGAAGGGAGGTACCAAGAAGAGACGACAAGGGCAGGGGACAGAGAGGGTGGTGTGGGAGGCATGTCTTGGACAGTGGGTGTCTGTGTGTGGTCCCATGGTACATACTGGAGTACACAGTGACTAGTGCACGGTGTCTGCTGCTCGCTCTGGTTTTTATTTCCTGCAGGGTTTAGCTGCTGAGTTGGTGGCGTCACCTAGGCAGGCATGTCCGCAAGCTTGACACTATCCTTTATTTCTCCTTCACACCTTGGATTTGTTGGATCACCAAGTTCTGATTAAGCAAACAAATAGACATGTTGACAAAAGTGCTCAGGTCTTATGTAGCTCAATCACTTGTTTTGCAAAGTGACTGCACTGTAGTAACCATTGCCCAGATCAAGGTATTCTGTTCCCACCCAGAGGCCTCAAATGTGCCCCTTCCAGTGATGGCTCCCACCCTAGGTGACCACTGTTCTGACTTTTGTAGCTGTAGAGTACTTTAGCCTGCTTTGGGATTCATGTGTAAATGGGGCTATACCCTGTGTACTACCTCGTACATTTCTTTTGTTTGTTTTTACTGAGTATGTGTCTATGAGATTCGTCCCTTTGGTTGCATTTAGCAATAGGTGTTTTTTGATAACGCGACGGGTCTGGTTATCTATCGCTGTGTCACACACCAGTTTTAGTTACTGGTTTCTGCATAACACGCCATCGCAGGCTTGGTGTAAAACCGACTGTTCTCTACGTATGTGGGTTGTGTGCTTTAGGGATTTGGACAGGCCTTTCCCTGCTCTGTGTGTCTAGTGTGTCTCGAATCACTCAGTCTTGTCTGGTCACAGCTCTGCTACCTGAGCTAGGATATCCTGAAGACTCGGCTCATCTGGTCTGGTGACTGGAATACCTGAATACCTGTATGTGACCTTCTCTGTGAGGTCTTGACTTTTCACAGCGTGTTGCCTGGGTTCCCAGAGAGGATTTACGAAGAAGACGGACTTATTCTGGAAAGTGGCATAAAAATCACTTTCTTCATACCTGTTGGTTAAAATAGACACAAGTCTGCCTGGATCCTAAGGAGAGGGGACATAGACCCCATATCTTTATGGGAGGTGTGTTACAGAATTTGCAGCCATTTTTGAAAATGACCATGGATGTATACCACAATTTGTTTGTCCTTTATACTACAGATGGATATTTGAGTAGTTTTCACTTTGGACACCTATGAATAATGCTGCTGTACTCATTCTTGTGCATGTCTTTTGGCACACATGTACACATGGTTCAGCTGGGTGTATGTCTGGGGGTGGACTTGCTGGTTGCACTGTAGACCCATCGTCAACTTCAGTGGATACTGCAAAGACTTCTCCACAGTGGGTGTACCAATTTATACTCCTACCAGCAATGTGGGAGCATTCCAGTTACTCTCCAG
>NW_006921715.1:5359365-5360455 GCF_000298275.1 Orycteropus afer afer | reverse complement strand
TTAGCCGCTTTACTCTTTAATGTATCTTTGATTAATTGAAATTTAAATTTTAATCAATTCTAATTTATTAATCTAGTCCTTTATGGCTAATGTTTTCAATGTCCTGTTTAAGAATTTTTTGCTAACCCATGGTCTTGAGGATATTTTCTTATGTTATCTTGTAGAAGCTTTTGATTTTACCTTTCACATTAAGTCTAAGGCCCCCAGGAATTGGTTTTAGTAAGTTGTGAGGTAGGGGCCAAGGTTCAGTTTTTTCCCATAGATTAGCCATAGAGTAGGAAGTAACATTCGGTAAGAGGGACCCCAAGCCCTGGGGGTCCTGTGTTCTCAGCCTTAAGCTGAGAATGGCTCTAATGAACCTCTGAACTTGGGTGTATAATTAAACCTCTCTGGCTTCAGCTTCATCGATAAAATGAAGACTATGATGGATTTTCTGGTTTTCTCCTGGCTCTGCTTCGCTACAGCATTCTGCCTAGTTTATGGTTCTGTTTTGGCCTGTTAGAGTCTTTTTGGGTTTGATTATCATGATTGTTCCCAGTTTCATGTTATCCCTGGTTTTGATGACTATGCCACCTAGTTCTTCATCTAAGCTGTTCATGGAAGACAGTTTTCTGATCATGTTGGTAGGTCCCTGCCCAAAGCGTTCTTCTGATGTTACATTGCGCCCCGCACTCTGAGGAGCTCATTGTTCTGTTTGAGCAAGTTGAGGTTCAGAACACCCACCAGATCTCATTTTCGAATGTCATCTGCAGTTATTACTCATCCTGCTTGTCTTCCTTTCCCTTCCTTCACTTTCCTACTTGTGCTCAAGAATGACACACACGGTGTAAAGTGTCATGGTCAGCAGTAGTCACTTAGGATCCGTGAACTGTGGTTTCTGCCAGTTCTTGCTCCTGTTCTTCATCTTTGCTCCTGGGAAGTACACCTTCTAAACAGCTCTCTCAGGTCTGCGGGCTGTACCTGTACCCCTGCAAGGGAAGTCAGGAGCTCTGCCTCTGTCTGACAGGACAGAGAATCTCCTTGCTGGCTTCCTTGTGTTCTTAGTGCTCTGCTGGCCTGGTTTATACTTGTCCTTCAGAAGCATGTACAG
>NW_006921715.1:5343365-5349580 GCF_000298275.1 Orycteropus afer afer | reverse complement strand
TTGGGACCGGAAACTGGAACATCTTTCCCAGAAGCAAGGACGATCCCCAACTCTTGGGGTTGTGCCAAAGGACACAGTGGGTGACTTGAAGATGCTTTCCTTGTCCGGTGTGGAGGGAAGAGGAGAGGAGCAGCCCCTGACTTTGGGAAGCTGGTCTGGCACACACCCGGCCAGGTCACTCTCCTGTTAAATAGACGGTCACTTGGCTCCCCACTAGGCGAGGCTCCGAGGCCAGTACACAAGGAGACAGGGCAGAGACCCAGATGCGTCCTGTCCCGGCCCGAAGATGTGACTGCCGCCTTGCCAGTGGCCGCTCTGTCCTCATTTTTGCCTCTTCTCCCTGTCGACAGACACCACTAAGAACTGCCCTCACTTTCTGACAGTTGGGAGTTTCCCCAGACACTCCCCAAATGACCCCACCGAAGCCCAGGTCCTGCAGCAGCTCTCCCTGACAGCCTCCTAGTGCGCTAGGTGTTGCCCTGGCTCCCTACCCTGGCGAGCACCCGTCATCCCTCCTGGTGCAGCTGTAGGGCTGAGTGAGGGACGTCGACACCAGATGGAGGACAGTTTGAGCAGTGTATGGCGAGCGTGTTAAACAACAACGTAGGGACATGGTCAGCAAAGCCCACGGTGGGGCACATGTTACAGAGCAGATGGCAGGAGGAAGGAGAACCTAACAGGGCGGCGACCTCCTGGAGGAGAGACTCGGGTACAGACAGGCTTTCACGCCGAGTCCAAGCGCCGCCTCTAAGACGAAGTTCTGAGGTAACTGGAGGCATGTGAGCACTTCTTCCAGGATACTACGGGATTCTTGTGAGGTGTCTCAGGTGGACCAGGGGTGTGTGTTGGTGATACTGAAAACAGAGCTGTTAGAAGTCTTACGTATGAAATGACACGAGGTCAGGAGTCCCTGTAATACAGTCTGGGAGCGACTGCCTCCTTCGGGTTCAGATGAGACAGACTGGCTGTGGTTTGGAATCACTGAGGCGGGTGGTGTGCACCTGAGGTCCAGGATAGGACCTCTTTCTTGTGACTATTATCCGCCCATGTCATTTTCCCATTCAACTTTTGTTAATTTAAAAGGTTCTTTAAGTATTAAGGAACTGATCCTTTTTTATGTGTTTTGCAGATGTCTCCATTGTCTTTTGAGTTTTATTCCTAGTATGTTTTGAGCTGTGGAGAATTTTAATTTTTATTTTGTCAAATGCATCAAGTTTTCTTTATGGCTCTGGTGTTTTTTGCGTTGCTTAGAAAGACTTCCGTGGGCTTCTGGGAAGTTCTTCCCTGTTTTCCTGAAGAATATTTTAATGATAGTAGCACACTCCTCATTGTCTCTGGTCGTCCTGGTTTCCTCCTAAAACATTTGGAAATCATCTCCTCAGAGGGAAGGATGTCCAGTGGCTGTCCCACGTGGTCCAGACAGACTGAAGAGTGAGCACCCTGTGACCCTGAGGAGTAATCATCTGTAAATAGAGTTTGGTAGTTGACCTCACCCACCAACCCCACAAATAGGAGAACTAATAGGGAATCCCTTACAACATTACCAAAATAATGCCAATATGTGTAAACAATTAACGGAGTTCAGGACTTCTAATTTTAGTACCGTTTGAGTGTTTGCTTTCCACAGAGAGTCACTCTGTTCCCGTTTTTGTAGGAGGTGTGTGTGGGGGGTCCCTTCTGTTGGGTCGTGCCTCTCGGGCTTGCTTGCGCTTAGGTGATTGTCGGGCAGAGCCGTGAGCTTGCAGTTTGCAGTCTCAGGTAGTGTCAGTGAGTGTCACTGTGTGTCTCCTTCACTGCTGGCCTGGGGTGACCCCCCAGGAGAGGCTCTTCTCACCCCTGCACTGTAACTTTCAACAGTTGCTTAAGGGGAGTGAAAGGTGAAGTGACATTCAGTGCTGTTTTAAACACTTCATTTGCTACACCAAACATTTCGTAATCTGCTGAGCATTTTGCTGGTACAAGTAAAACTAATCTGGCTGGGAGGAGACTTCTCACTGAAGAAACCCACTTTCCTTTTCAGAGTTTGAAGCTCAAGTCTTCACCTGGTTCTTTCCAGCCTAGTGTGAAAACGTGACTAGTGTGGCAGTTGCTTCCAAAGCCTGTGTCAGGGTTGGAGTTTAAAAGCTTACTGTTGGTCGGGAGTAAACCTGTGCCCTGTCGGGTCATTCTCTGTGGAGGTTCACTTCCACATTCTCATGATTTGTTGTGTTACATTTTGACACTTACGTTGTTCATGAAGTTGAAGGTTCCATGGAACCTTCATGTTGTTGAAGGTTCCATGGAGACTGTGAGCACATTCATGGTTCTGTTGTCGTGGTTCTCTGGGTGGAAGCAGGAGGTTGACTGGGTGTCCTCAACAGAAACTCAAGGAGCCTTCATGGTGCAACGGTTAAGAGCTCAGCTGCTAGCCAAAAGCTGCTGCACAGCAGAGAGACGTGTCAGTCTACTTCCCTAAAGATGATAGCCGTAGAACCCCATGGGGCAGTTCTGTGCTGTCCTTCAGGGTCTCTGTGAGTCGCAGTCAGGTCGATGGCAGTGGGTTTGGGTGAATGGGAACTTGAAGGTAGATCAGTTAGTTCATCCTTCTGCCTCTCAGTTGTTTGTGTTAAAAAGGTTGTCTGTAATTTATTCCTGGTGAGCAACCCTTACAGTTCTGACTCTGCCTTGTGGATCTGTGAGGGGAAAACAAGGTGAAGCCTTGTGGGTTGTGGAGAAGTGGCTACTACATTGAAGACTCCCTGTTTTATTTCTCTGATGCTCTCTGAGCACTAATTAAATGCATTAATCAATTTCTGATTAGCTGGCTCACTTGGGAGAGGATTGTCTTGAGATGTGTTGCTTTCAGATTGCTCTTGATACAGTTTAGCAAGAGAGGTGATAAAGTTCCTTGTTGGCCCATTACCTCTTGTTTGATTTTATTCTCTGACTTACTGTATAGTTTGGAGGGAAGCCATCTACACCCAAACATGTAATTACCTCTTCATCCCAAATACGTTTGACATACGAGCGCGTCAGCTTGGCCCTGGGATCAGGTAGCCTGGGAAAGGTGGATGTTCTGCCTCCTCCTGATGCGCTCGTTCACTAAGTTATGTATTTTACTAAGGGTATGCTTATTCACATGCTCCAGTACAGTGGAGTTGTAAAGCAGATGACTTACTGAAGAGAGGAAGATGCACCAGGCTGCCCAGGTCACTGGTCCAGGCTGCATCCCTGTCCAAACACCAGGGCCCCGCTGGTAGTCGTGCTGGCGTCAAGCACTGCTGCTTAGACGAGGACGTTATGTGGTTGAGTTTCAGATTTTGCTCTGAGTCTCCTGATCGTCACTGCAAAAGAGGAAGTGAGTTTCCCAGTGTGTGGTGTCTCAGACGCTTGCAGCATCGCGAGAGGCACTTGTCTGCTCAAAATGAAGAGGCTGGACTCTGGATGTTGACAGTGACCCACTCTCTCTACCAGCAGCTTCCTAAACAGATTCAGGACCACTGTTTACCTGCAGAGTTGTTGTTTGTTGGTCCTGCTCTGAAGTTGATTGTGTCAGGCAGAAATCTGACCTGTGTGCTGGGTTTCTGCATGAAGGCAAGCGCAACTTCTGGGGGCCCAAGGCTGAGTTTTGTTCATCTCTGTATCCCCGGCTCAAGCATACTTTCTAGAACATATTTTGGAGGGGTTTTGAAATGGAATAAATAAATGCCTTTGGAAAAACAAATGAACTAATTTCCCATAAAGAGTGAGCTTAGGAAATCCAGAGTGAGATAGCTACGTGTTTCCTAGGCCATCGGTCCCTGAGGCAGTTGTTGGTCCTTGGCGCTGGAGAGGGCAGCTTGTATAAAGTTCTCTCTCTCTCTCTCTCTCACACACACACACACACACACACACACGCTCTTCGGCCCGAGCTGGTACCATTTTCATTTCCTTAATCTCCTTTTTCACTTGTGGGGTCTGTGCCCTCCTTGCTTGTTCCAGTAGCAGCACCGTTGTACTAACCGCTGGCCGTTTCCGCGTGGCCCTCTTCCCGTCTGCTCTCCGTGCAGCAGCCAAGGGATCCACTCCAGAGTGCCCCCGCTCACACCTTCTCCTGGGGTCCGGCTCACGCAGAAGGGCCAGGTTCTCCAGTGGCCTGCCGCGGGCCACCACTGCAGCCCTGCCCCCTGGCTCACCCGCTCGCTGTGCCGCCTGCCTCCCTGCTGCTTTGGGACTGCACTCGCTGTTCCCACTGTGACTGCGGCCAGCTTCCTGCAAGGCAGTTTTCGTGGCTTTGGGAATGCGCTTTCATGAGCGGGGTGCACTGTGGAGTGAATCCCTTGGCTGCTGCATGGAGGGCAGATGGGAAGAGGGCCAGGCGGAGACGGCCATTTAAAAATCTTCCCCTTCACCCCAAGTCCTGTCCTGCTTGCTGGCTTTCCTTTCCCTGGCACCCGAGACCATTGGTCACGTTTGTGTTTGAGGAGTAGTCTCTCCTCTAAGGAGAGGCCGGATCGGTGGTAGCTCGTGACGTCTATTAAGCATAAAGTTTGGTCAGGAACTTAAGAGGAAAAGCTGTTTTTTTTTTTTTTTTTCCGCTTGCTTTTATAGCTTTATTGAATTCCTGCCAGGGGCGGTATCTTGTGAATAAGGCAGCTCTACGCAAGATGCTGATCCACTGCCACCAAACGCAAACCAACGCCCCTGGCGTGGAGTTGACCCCAACTCAGGGCAGCTCTGGAGGACGGCGGGGAACTGTGCCGTCGGGCGTCTGAGGCCGTCGTCTTGACGGAGGCAGACTGCCGCTTCTTTTTCCTGGGGAGCAGCTGCTGGGTTCAAGTTGTAAACCTTTCGGTTCGCAGCTGAGCACTTAAGCCACCGTGTCACCAGGTCTCCTTACACACTGGTAGTGCATAGAGAACATCATCATGCCTGTGATGAAGCAGCATCCATGATGTGCAAGAGGCTTTGGCTGGGGAGGGGAGCTCTCTCTGGGCCTGGGGGCAGTCCAGTCAGGGGCGGTGTGGGCCGGGCACAAGCTGGGCCCTGCAGAGAGCGGACCTGGAACGTGTTGCTGCCATGTTCCTAGATGGTGCAGAAGCACCCCTGGATCAAACCTGTCAGAGAGGGGTCTGGCTTTAAAGAGAACACCGTACCCAGGTGTGACCTAGAGGAGCCGGCACGAGCGCCTGCTGTCAGGAGAGCCCGTGGCACCACCCAGTGCAGGAAGCTACTGGCCACGGCGAGCTCACGGGGCACAGTGATGGGGAGCGTGTGGTCATGGCTCACCGAGGCTTTCGTCTCTTCCAGAAAATGATAAAAGAAATTCCAGATTTGAATCCAAGACTTGAACAATGCCAGTTGTCTCAATACAATACCATATTGTGATAAAAATAGCTGTTGATGTTTTAAAATCTTTTCACAAGACTTTATGTTAACATTCACAGCAGAATTTTGTGTAGAACGTTAGCTGAAAAACCGAGGGCGGTTTTACCATCAGAGTGCACGATTAATTAGGGTATTGTCACAGACGCGAAAGTTGATCTGCCACTGAAGTTTTGTTTGAATACGGATAGTCCCAAGCTGCTTTGTGTTTTTAATAACTTCGGTGCTGTCATTACTGTGTTTACAGTTAACTTCTGGTGAACACGCTAACGTGGAAGGCAGCAGGGAGTGGCTCGGCCAAGGGCCCCATTGATCGCGTCTGGGTGTGCTGTTCACTTCATCGTGTTTCATTTTGTATCAGTGGGAAGAGAAGTGGGCCGATTCTGTGATGGATCATGTGCTGATAAAGTTTTTATTTTTGTTGCAAGCCTTTCTGTTGGTCGGCCCCCGTGAGCAGGTGTGTGTGCTGAGATTTCCAGGGCTGATTTGGGTGAGGCTTGGCCCTCGGCTGTCCTTCAGGGAAACCTTACTGTGGGCATTGGCTTCGTCACGAGAAGGAACCTGGAGTGCACTTGCAGCACTTGTTGGCTTCAGGTTTGCATTGCACTTCTCTAGGAAAGGCACTTTCACTGAGACAGACCCTTGGGGTCGGATCACTTATTGTCGTTTCTGAGTAGGTGCTGGATTCACAGAAATCCCTTCTTTTCAGAAACCACTTGAAAAGCAACAGGAGATAGAGGGCCATGTGTCTCATATTCTGTGAAACGCAGAGTCTTCTCTTTCTGAACCCAGAATAAGAGGGACAGGGCTGTCAGCTGCAGTGCAGGGCAGAGGGGTGGTCGGCTGCAGGGTGGAGACACGGTCCTTCCTTC